>NW_009260493.1:5284480-5292524 GCF_000687185.1 Egretta garzetta
GAAAGAGAGAAAAAAAAACTTTTAAAATGCTAGATAAAACACAGTAACAGGAACGGGAATAACACCTCCTACCTATGAGGTAGGCTGTGTGCAGAATGCATTAATCTCTTAGTATATTTTATCAGATAGGAATCCCTCCCCCAGCTATGAACTGAGAGTTAAGCTAAAGGAGTTCACTCGTAGTGTTTTGTGGTAGATTGATCCATGAATAGTGAGTTAATCTCCTCCTTTAGACCTTTTACCTTTGTTCTTTTTTTTCTTGAGGTATTCATATGATATAAAATGACATTTTCATATGGTAATCTCTCCTCCTTGTAGCATTGCTCTTCAAGATTAGCCAGAGGGATGAAACACAATGAACAGTGCCTTCCCAGGAAAACAAAAAAAAAAACCAACATAAAGCAAAACCAAAGTGAAAACTCAAATTAATTTCTTATTGTCGATTTGGCTGTGTGATAACAGTAACAGAGTTACTGAAGCTTGATGTATGTAAATATAACACAATGGATGTAGGCTTATGCCATAGACACCTACAGTAATACTTCTGTGTACATGAATACATATCAGTGAGCCAGATAGATACACAGCACCTACTTCACCCACAGGTTAAACTTTCTCAGTTCCCTCTGGTGTTACTGTCTCTGGGCTCCAGAAGTTAGAAAGAGCCTTTGCCTGAGCACACAGTCTCCAAATCCAGCCCTTCCCCCCTCCCCATTTTGGTTTCCCCAAACTGAGCTGCTGTCCCTCCCCTTCCCCCGGCCCCATCTCCTTTACTCTCAGTAGGCAAGTGAGTCTGAAACCAGGGGGCAAAATCATTACTTCCCAATTATCTTAAGCCATGAAAGATAACCTCTCTCTCAAGGGCCGATGCTAAAATATGCACACAGTTCTGATGTCTAGACAGTTATGAAATATAGGTGTAGGGCTCTGCATATGCAGAAGAGAAAGGCATCCCAAATGAAGTGCTTTTATTAAAGAAGTATAATCACTGGGATAACTAATTACGTCAATACCACATAGTTAATTAAACCCATTATAGTTACTATTCCCACGGAGGGGAGGTCAGACAAAGCAGCCGCCCCCCTGATTCTGCTGTGTTAACAAAAGAGAGAGAAATTAAATATATTAAACAATGCTTCTCGTTCAGGTTAAAAAAGAAAAGTTTAACAACTACACAGTCACTCAACAAAGAAAATCTATGGAGGTAATTTATGTTGGTACATTTGTATGGGACTTCTTCAAACGGAGATCTTAACAATGCACTGTAGTTCCATTAGATCCGCGCTAACTGAACAGATGAAAAGAAAATACCAGACCAGCAGAATTGTTCCAGATTTTTTCCAATGGAATTTAAATACATTTCTTCACCAGTGGATATATTTGATAAGTGACCAGAAAAACATGACATAATGTAGGAAGATAATGAGGTTTGCACCACCACTCAGCCAAATCTCATCCCATCCCTCCCACCTAAAGGTTGAATAGATAAGGATGACATTGTGGGATGCCCAGAAGTGCTGGTAAGAAAAGAGTTTTTATTTCTTTTCCCAGTCATCCATCAGAACAGTTTTCACAGGTTGCTATCACCTGTCTTATGACAAGGGTAATTATGCTCTGAATCCAGGGACTGGGGTTAAAAATCTGAGCCATAAGGAGTTTTTGTATAAGAAGTTGCAAGTTCTTATTTATTATCCAGTTAATACCTGAAGCAATAAGATCAAGATGCACCAGGTATAAAGTGCTCCAACAATACCATAAAGATCCTGCAATTTTTGTGAAGGACAGGTATAAGTCATAAAGCTCACAAGTCTCAGAAATACACTTAGGCATACATGCACACAAAGCAGACACCTCCACAAAGTTTGAGAGGTGTTTTAACCAAAAAATGCAAAGTCAATGTTTGTGATAATTGCCTATGTGAACGTTTTTCAACTTTTGACCCATGGACTCCTAGGGATCAACAGCATACTCCAAAGATGTCCATGAGTGGTGCCAAAGAAGTATATTTTCATATATGCCATACAGCAACTTATATACACGAAGCTTCCTCAGGAGTCCTCACCTTCCTGGAGATTTTGGAAACCCACAAGCCAAAAAGGATTGCAAAGCTGGTCTGATCACACCCTGGAAGAAAAGAGGGAGGCATGAGAAAGGGAGGCAAGGGGGGAGGGAAGAAGGAAGGCATGAAAGAAGGAAAGTTGAGGAGCAGTTAGCGCTTGAAATTTTGCCTGAAAGAAAAATAGCATAATGTAACATTTTCAGGGACTGAAATTCTGCTGCAAAACTATTTACCTATCCAAGGAACTTCACAACTTCTTAATAATGACCCACCAGCTCTTAACACCAGTCAGAGTCGTTGTAATGGTATTATTAATTGTACTACGTTATTGTTTTATGTAGTGCTAGACACTGCATTTCTACACACAAAAGAAGAAAGTCAGGCTGCCCTGAAAAGCTTAATATCCAAATAGAGAATAAAATCAATGAATAAAAGAAATTACGTACTATTAGTGCTATTTTAAAATAGGCAAATGCAACACATAGCAATCAAGGATATGTTAATATTGTACAGCGCGATGTACAATAAAAATCCCAGACTAGTTCCAAATGAGCTGGTTTGCCCAGAAAGCACCACAAAGCACAGGTCCCTGAGGAGATAGTAACTCGCCTCAGCAATTATACTACTGCATTACTATGACATTGCACCCAAGATGTACCACATGTGACATCCTCAGTGTCACATAGGAAACTTGTGGCCGAGACAGTTACGCATCAGCTGGGAACATGCTGGAAGGGAGGCTGACATGCTTCAAGATGTTTCCCAAGGAAAACAGAGATGCAGTGCATTGTGTTAGTGGGGGTACATGGCACCATGGGCTGCTCTTTCTCCAATATCGAAGCCTTTATCATGGTCTTTAGTTTGTTGTGTTTGCTGAGTCAGCCTCAGTCATGGGGGTCATCCTGAATCCAGTCCAGCTCATGGTTCATCAAGGAGTGGTCGCACTTCCAAAATTAGAAGGAGCTCTGAAAGGAAAACCTGTCCTGTTTATCTCTGTGGGTACCACCTTATATGCCCAAAGATAGTCTCAACATAGTGAGTTCAAACAACAGGAGATGAGGGAGGACCTTACTCCTCACTGCCTATGCAACCTAGTCTCAGTGAGAGCTCTTCATGGTTCAATCGGGAAGGCATTGCTGCCTTAGCACACTCATTGCACTCTAGCATACTCTAGCAAGTAACTACATGGGATACCCGAGTCTGCTAGGGAAAGTGAAATCCAGGAGGATCGACAATCGGGAAGCTGCTACAGTGAGAACAACCAGAACGTGAAGAGCTTTGCAGTAGGCTGGAGTGGATAACTGCCTGTTCATTCAGGTGGCTGAAACCTCTCTTCAGTCTGTTTCCCCTCAAAACTTAGCTTAGATCAGCCCAAGTCTCAGGCTGCCCCTGCAGCAGGAAATAACATTGCAAGGCTCAGGGCCACAGTGTCAGAGCTCATTCACTACACTGCTACACAGTGTGGTCTCTGGCATGCTTTTTTCCTAGATCACTCAAAACTCTCCCAGTCAATTCCCAGGTATGATTCAGAAGTTAATCCAGGAACTATTCCAGGTATCCAGTTAGACATTTTCAAACTCTTTCCTGCTTTGGAAACCACCAAAATTTAATCATATGGGTACAACCAGACCATGCCAACTGGACACAGAGCCAGAGAAATGGCAATGACACTGTTTATTTTACTATACAGTGGTAATTCAGTTTGGATATTACTTAACCATTGGTCCCTAGACAGTCAGACATCATGTCTTGCCACTTTATTAATTTAGCCCTTAATTTCCTGAGCTTCTACTATTAATACTTGAAAACAAACAATTTCTAAAATGGTAAAATGTTTCAGAGATATCAGAACAGTTTTTCAACTCATGACTCCTCCAAATTCTTCTTGTTTTTGCTTAAGATTTGCTGCCATAAAATCATACCTGCCAGCAAGAAAACTGTGAGGAAATAATAGGCGAGTCCTATATGGCCTGTTTGAATTTTTATTTGGCAGCTAGGCAGAATGGACATTTAAGGAATGAGCTCCTCACTGAAGTGGATAGAGTAACTTTAAGGTTCGAGATATTGTTTTTATTCTTCTATGAAGTCTAATCATACACTGTCAGAAAAAAGTGACTCTCTGAACGATTTTTTTCCTGTTGTCACATAACAGTTTCCTAATCCCAAATAGGACAGCTGTACTTGTCAAATGTTTTCACTGATACAAGTGTTCAGTTCCAATTCAAATCAAAGGCAGACCTGTGTGCTCTCCCTGTCAGAGTGCTAAGACCAATTAGAGAGAGCTCCAGACACCTACTGGAGTCAGAACTCACTGTGGAATTAGTGTTAGTTACTGGTGTTTTTAAAATGCTTTTCCCAGAACCCAGGTACACTAAAACTAAGAAATCGGAAATAAAGACCCTTACTCTAAAATTGTAAGGCATCAGGCTCTTTTTAGCTTTTGCTAAAAAGAAATTGATCCCACTGTGTACATGCCCAATGCTAAGAATCTTCTTCTAGCTTTCTGCCTCGAGGCACCAGGTAAAGACCTGCCAAGACTGTCTCTTTGGAAAAAACTGACCATCTGACTCATTTGCCCCAGAAGGACTTAACTTGCCATGGAGCAGACTTTCAGCATATGAAGCAGGAAGACACTAGCACTGAATTCTGTTGGCTTGTTGCAGGAGCCAATAGAGTGAGATGATGTATAAGCGAAGGCTGTGTTAATTATTGTAGGCCCTGTTGGTTTTCAGTACATGTGATCAGGATCACTCACCCCTCCACTTGATCATCCTTCATGAGTAAGAGGAAATTATGTGGTGTTACCCTCTCTGGAAAGTTGACCTATACATGTCAAGGAAAAGCAGTGATCGGTGATTTCCAGTTGCTGGGAATTATTTGTCTGAAGAAAAACCTACTACTACTGGATTGAAATCGTTGTCGTCATCGCTGAGCATAGAAAATAGTCCAAAAGTCCAGATTCCCCTACAGCTCCTTCCAGTTAACAAGACAAAAGAACGCATGCAGAGTAGAAGGCAGCTTCATGCTTTGGTGTAGTGAAACACTAAAGGGAGCCCGTCACAAACAGCAGCAGCACAAATAGTCAAGCCTTCTTCCTTCAACTTTCTGGTTTTTATTCAGGCTGCATTTTCTCGCTGCTGGAAACGCTGCAGACCTCTGAGCAAGCCCAAATGCTATGAATACAAAACAACTGACATTCCTAAAGGTGAGCTTGGAGACGTCCTGTCCAGATTCTTCCATGTGCACCATCCTTCCTCCTTCAGATACAGATGTCAGCTCTGACAGCCTTTGTGATGTATGGGCTGGGTGTTGACAGCTGAAGATGAGGGGCTCAGACAGAAGGAGAAATCTCCGAGACTGATCAAGTCCTGCGATGCTGACTTTACAGTGGGAATAGGCAAAAGAATAAAATACAGCTAAACACATGTTTTGTGGCTTTCAAATTCACCTCAAGTAGTCATTCAATTTTCCAAAATGTTGGTGGTCAATCTGTCTTGCATGTAGACAGGAGCATGACCATACTGTTGCAATGCTATCATTTAAGGTTAAAATGCAAACAAGATGTTTCTAGTTCTAAATTGCCAATAAACTCATCAGCATTATAGAAAAAATGAGAAAAATAAACTGAAAAAAACATCAGTTTTCCTATTCCCATCTTTGCTACATTTGTCAAGGTAGTTAAGGTGCATTTTCATATGGTAAAATCACCAGACATATGTCTAATTAACATTCTTACTGAAAGTATGATTCAATCCATCTTCTAAATCAGCATTGCCTTAAGTTGACAGAGCAATATATGCCAACCTATTGGTAAATCCCAGAATTACAGGAGTGGAAAAGAGTACTGAATGATCACCTGTTCCATTTGCTGCAGCTCAAACAAAACTAGCGATATCTGTCTCATTTCTCACAAAGGTCTATCTAATACACCCACCAACTGCAGCGCCATAACCTCTGTAAGTAACTCATCACCACCCTTTGCTGTCCTTATCATTACACAGTTTTCATAATTGTCTTGACTATCGCTTCTGTCTTATCTGTCATGGACAGAAAGCCCGGTTGTCTTCCACATTGCTGCAATATTTCATTTATTTGTACATCACTGTATGATATCCCTCCTTAGTCCTCGAAAATTTCTTCTTAGGCTGGAAAAAGCCAATTTACTCAAACTTTCTTCACAGTCATGTTTCATAGCTCTCTGATCATTCTGTTTGCTCTCCTCTAGGCTCCCCGGCTAGTCCATGTCTTTCTTAAAGTTCAAGTGGGGAAACTGTGCTCTATTTAAGGCCTCACCAATGCCAAGGAGGATCGTTTCATAGCTGCTGCACACCACAGATCTGTTTAATGAGAACAGTGCAATGATTGCCTTGTTTGGTATCAGTATGGCATGTAGGCTCATATTCAGATACGATTCTCTGTACTCCTCACAGCCTTTTCTAGGAAAATGCCACCCAACCAATTATTCCCACTTTATATTTGTGCATTGGATTATTCCTAACTAGGTGTTAATACCTGGGACTTTTTCCTTCTAGAAAGTATCAGTTTCCTTCAGGAGAGAACACCAGTGCGAAAGACTGACAGTTTGCCATCAGTTGTGCACAAGGAATCTGCACAATCAGAGACCAGAACAAAGCTAGGCAAAGTCAACAGTAAGGTTTTCACTGTTTTTTGTGAAGTTTTCATTGGGAGCTACTGCCAATATCATCAAGAATTCAAAGCCCTCAACTCTCACAGACATGTATTAGGGATTAAGCAAGCACATAACGGGGTAGGATTTGGCCTAAATGTCTAAATTAGGACTCAAACTGGTTCATCAATATTTAAGAAACCTAGTCTTTTCATATCTAGGTAGTTAACTGGAGACATCATATGGATAATTTATAAAAACCCTATTCACCTTGGTCAATTCTCTCTGATGATTGTTTGAAGATCACATCCACAACTTCAATTCAAGATTTGCACAACTGATAATATCAGAGCAGTTCCTTAATATCAACTTCATGCTAATGATTCACCATCAAAAAAATTAAAATATACCTACTTAACAAGATACGTTCACTGGAAGATGTTTCATAAACCAAATTGTCTAATAACAGTTTCAAATGCATCCATACCACAAAAAAAAAAAAAAAAAAAGGAAGAAACCAATGTTTTACTTTCAAAAGATCAAACAATATTATCATCAGGTTAATTAGACACAAATTGTAGTAATTTCTCTCAAGACATGCAACAACTAAAATTCCAAAACCATTTAGTCTGTATTTCCTTCTCTAGAATGGACCAAGGATGGCGTAGGTTAACCTTTACTGGCCATCCATAGGATACCTTGCTCGCAAAAATAATTTCTTTATCACCACAGTGATACAGTTTTTTTGCCCCCCCCAGACAGGAGTACTTGCACAGACATTGCAAAAAAGGCTTTTTCATTTTTTCTTAAAGTCACTGTGGATAAGCTTATTATCCATAACAATGTCTAAGGCTAACTGCTGAACTTTTGGCTTCTCCTGATGTCTCGAGATCAGAATCACCAAGATGTAAGCACCACATTGAACATAATTTTTTCCATGCAATTGCCACAGAATTGTGTGGAAATAACTTCATGAACAAATGATCAGTTAGGTCACTAATAGACTGTTTGCACCTGCAAAAACCCAATTTGTTTTCATAACCATGGTAACCACATTTTCATGGAATCTCTTTTATTTTTTTAGCAAGGCTTTAATGTGTATTTTGGGGGGGAAAGCCCTCCATATTTTGTGATACACCTAACCAGACAGGCAAATTGGATATTACTTGAAAACTGCACTATTCATAAAGTGTTAGACATTGCCACTCAAGGGCAGCTGAGACCAAGTTTTATAAATCCCACCCAATAAGCTTATTTTAATCGAGAATTTCTGTGTGCAAGCAAAGTTAGTGAAAGGTGCCAAAGTAGAAGTGCACAAAACCAATGTTCCCTATTTAAAGCAGTGGTACAGCAGCTGT
>NW_009260493.1:5292548-5299014 GCF_000687185.1 Egretta garzetta
TCAACCCTGTTGCTGATCTAACCAAACTGATGCATGTCCAAGTGACAATTTGCATGTGCAACCAAGGGATGTGTACACAACCTGCATGGAGTTTCACATTCATTCATAAACAAGCTTAATTTGAAGGGGAAAAAAAACCCTCAAACCATTTATTGCAGCCAGTGGGGACCAAGCTTTTAAGTGGTGATTCATCAAGTTCCCATTTAGTTTTATGGGCTTGCCTGTATTTCCTTTTCATTTGCCTATGTTAGGGTTCTGTGCGCCATGGCAAATATTTGACAGCTTGCTCAGCAGGCTCTGTGCTCTGCAGAGCTTGTACAGTGCTACCTATTATTAATTGGGTTTAAAACGCATTCTCCTGTAACCCAAACTAAGATGTGACTATTATACCTGTCATCCCAAAGTATGTGGAAATACAATATTTGCGATTAGCTCATGAAATCTCTGTAAGTTTGATTGGTTAAGGCTTCCAAGTTTTAAAGAAATCGTGTAAAAATACTTATCCATGTAAAAGCAGACCTGATTGTCCCAAGGCACCTGCCTGTTATATTCACTTCATTTGCCTAATATACAATGGTCTAGAGACTTCTGGAGCACGATGACAGAATGTATAGTAGAAAGAACGCTTTATGTCTATGCTATTATAAAGAACCCTTTTAACCCATTAATCTTAAGGCATTTCACAAGTACACGTTAAGCCTCACAACTCTCTTAACAAGGAGCAGCCCAAAGGAAGAAGAAAATCAATTCATGCAAGCAATACCAGTGGACAATTCTTTCTGATGAAGGTGTCTGAAATGATTGATGGCAATCACTGATGCTGTTAGCTGAATGATCTCATGATGAGGAAATTCAGAGAAGTTGCTTCTGGAAAGCAAATGAGTGAGCTCTTGTCAAAAGCGTGCACCCAAGCTTTGACACATGGAAGAACTGGAAGAGGGACAGCTGTCACTAAACTGAGAAGGGAAATCCACGCAGGAAGAGACTTCAGCAAGCTTTGTCCAGATGTTTGACCCAAAATTTGCTGCTGTAGTGGATAGCCACTGGTAGTAACCAGCCCTGTGCTTGTGATCGAAGAGGTCTTTGTTGAAGATCTGTTTCCAGACTCAAAAACAAAAGATTCATCATGCTTTCGCTTTATTGGTCATTTAAATAGTGTTTTAAGGCTTCTAGCTATAACCTACTTTTGAAGTTATTACAATCAGAGCTTCTGTACAAAAGGGCATTTTAGAAAATGAATGCCAACATGTATGTGCAACAGAGGGATTTAAGTGTCATTGTTTGCTACATTTAATTCTCAGGTGCACTTTCTTTGGGAATTCCAAAGAACTGCTCTTACAATGCTTTAGAATGCTGTAAAAATCTGATGTAAGTAACCTCTCCTCTGTTCATTTAGTCAAAAAGACAACTTATCTTGACATTTTTCCTTACAGAATTTGATAAAGTAGATATTATTGGAAAAAAAAGGTAATGTAATTCAATAAATCACTTCTTATTTATAAATAGAACCATATGTATGGTCACCCTTTAAAATTTTGCCAGCTGCCCTAGATAACTAACTTAATCACAGTATTTGTGAATTATAAATAGTCCCTGTAGTAAGTTTGAATCTATTTAAGAAATACTGTAGCTAGGCAGAGATCCAAAGCATACTGAACTCTGTGGGATCCTTTCCACTGAATTCAGGAGGGTTTGCATCGGGCCCTTACTGAATTAGCTCTTTTCCAAAGACAAAGTTTGCAGGTTTCAAACATAGCTCCAAAAGCTTCCTCCCCTGTCTTCAATGCCTGTAGTTAAAACCTCTACTGAAAATCACTGAGTGCTTCATATCAGAATCCATGGATATTCCAGTTCATTATTCAGCCAAGCTTCCTGGAGGCTAGTGAATGGACAGGAGAAGATACCAGATAGAATAGAATAGCACCAGATACTGCATTATGTGTGTCTGTGTATATGTATATGATGTATATGTATATGTATATGTATGTAGAGCAGTAACTTTATCACTACTGAAGATGTTCCCACCGAATGTTATAGCAAGGTGCATGTTCTAATGGGCAACTCCAGTGGGAGCCACGCCCTGCAGCCTTGTGTCACAGTTAGCCAATTTATTACTTAATATACAGAAAGAAAGCAAATGGGAGAGTAAGTGAACTGTGTATTTACCATTTTTCATTTTCAGGGCTGGAGAAGAGGAGGACAAAGCCAGCAGCACTTGATGACAAAGGGTGATATTCTGGCCCAGGATATTCTGGGCAAATTCTACTCTGCTCACAGCTCACTGCAAAGTGAACTGTTGCAGTTCCCACGAAGTATATTTAATTTGGTCATGCAGCCCACTGACCTTGCTACCAGTGAGAAAAACAACAGCACTGTCAGTTATGCTTCGGGCAAGTAGAACAGCTAACACATTCCCAGTTCCTCAATATGTCCCAGTATGGGCACACATACACATACCCGCACACACTTCAGTGTAGTCTGAACCAATACCATTAAAAGTTCACGAGGCAGTATGTAATAAACGTGGGTATATAAATATATTTATACACACACACACGCATATGCACATAAAATTTTTCAAAGTTTACTGTGCTACTGTAAATATGGAAATACATATTCATTCCCCCTTCAGACCATTTCCACCAAAGATGCATTTAAAGAAAAAAAATCTGAAAAAGTAAGTACTGTTTATTTTTACTGCCATTTTCTTCCTGCCAATCATGCTGTCTTAACTGCAGCCTATTCTTTTCAGTATCTAGACTCAAATAAAAACAGATGATAATTATTTGGCTTACTTTGGCCAGAGAAATAAAATGACAAAGGCTCCTCAAAACTTAAAAAGCAAACAGTGAAATAGATATAATATTTAAGTTTAACCCTTACTGCACTAGTGCTTAGCAGACTACCAAGCTAATGACTGCTTGTGAGACCCATCAGAGAGAGGGAAATCAATAAGGAGACTTTGCAAGGGTATTACTGGCTAAACTGGGGCTGCAAGGGACCCATCTGAAATCAACATGGAGAAGATCCCCCATGGACGTCTCTTCTCGACAAGGCTGCACAGTGGTAGTAAAGTAATTGCTATAGAAGCCTATAGATTCTATAGCAGCCATGGAGAGAGCAAGCTCTGCTTTGTCTGTACTCACCAGCCATAAATGGCCTGTGTGAACCACATGCGAAGCCAGGTCTACAGCTAGGTCCCTACAGAAGCACCTTCTACTAGAGGTCAGAGGATGATCTGTCCTGGCCATGGGAAACACAAGCAAGACCTGAGGTTTCAGCAATTGCAGCAGACCGGGAGGACAGTCAAATTCTGATCTCTGCTGGATTTCTGTGCCAAATCTAACTGGTTTTGTAAGGTTGGTTATGTGTTGATTATAGTCTCCAGGTTCCCCACAAATCACCCAACTAATACCTGAATTTGTGGTTTCATATGTTGCCTGAGCATTTTATTTGACCTCAGTCAACCTCATTTTCCTCTTTCTCCTACTCCCAGAAAAGAGATTATCATATTCCCTGGGTCTCTCAAGTACCTCTGAGTCAGAGAAAACACAGAGATTTCAGTACAGTGGTCCTAAACCTAGGACCTGTGCAGTTTTCTATGAATACAAAGTTTGTTCCACACAAAAATCCCAAATAGCACTGAAGCTGGTAATTGCTGCTGCTGGGAAAATGTGGGAAAAGGGTCATGCTGACATGCTTTGCATACTTTATCCTCAAGCACACCTGTTTCACCGAATTTTTACTCACAGACACCTAGGCAAGGGAACAAACTGGGATTACCTGCCAGCTATGGGTTGTGTTTAATTGCTGCCACCACTGCTGGTGGCCAGACACACAGTTTGGTAAGTTATCAGGTCTCTGCACTTCCCGACCCGAAGAGAACCTCAATTACAGAAAACTATTGATTTTTTATGTTGCCAGTCAATCAGAACCAGACTCCAACACACAGGTAGGAGCAGTTGCCTTTGCACAGCTCCTTCCTGACAGTCGGCGCTTTCAAGGGGCCTCCCAAGCTTTATGGATCTCAAATTCTGGATAGGAGCATTTAGATCCCACAAATGATTGCTTACTGGTGAAAAAGGGAGTTTATTGAAAAAATATGTCCATCGTTCCATCAGTAACTCTTTGACTTGGCCATTATCTTACAGACAAAACACCTGCCTTGAGGAACTTAGTCTGCCTGTTGGACATCCTATTTTGCACTGTGGCAGCATAGCAAATGCTGATGCAACATCAGAGAATGAGGGCAGCGCAATAAGACATGCATATATCTGGAGTTAGGGAAGACAATACACTTCATGTCAGATTAGGTACCTGATGGTGAATCTAATGTTCTGAAGCTGGTCCAGCTGTTTCAGGTGGCTTACACAACTGATATAAAGCTATTTATTTATGTTTATATCAATGGATAATTCATGGCAGGTCTCCTGAATAATTTATTTTAAGAGCTCTTTAATACTCTTTAGCATTTTCTTTCCCTCCTATAATGGTGTTTAGAAATATTAAGCATTCAGAATGAGGGAAAATTCTAAAAACTCCTTATCTCCCACAACTTCAAAGTAACATTCTGCTGAAGAAATAAAGGTATATGAATGCCAAAAAATACTTTCCCCTTAGAGTATTCACTTCCAAGATGACTTCCATGTCATTTTTACTCAGCACACAAAATTGGAAACATTTTGGACTCCTTTCAACTCTGCTGAGGCCAATCCAGATGTTGAGTGCAATATTTTTATTTTTTGCCTTCTATTCACTCAACACTAGGCATCAGCCAAAATCTGCCTCCCTCCTTGTGCAGTCTTTTCCATTAGTACAGGGGAATATGTAAAATGTTTTTAGCTGAAACATGCGGGAAGAGAAGATAGCCAGTTTATGTGAGAATAACTCATGAAACTATTTATTAAATATTGCCACAAGGCACCGAGTATAATTACACCCAGTTGTCTTCCATTCCTCTTTACAAAGATGACATTTTCTCATTCCTGTTTTAATTTCTGATGCTTTTGTCATAGTCACTAGCAGTGAGAGAGACCAAGCTCCTATCCTTTCCAAATTAAAAAGTAAACCTGCATTTTGAGTGAGGATTTAGAAATCTGGAGTGAGCTCTAATTGATGACTTCTGGAGTGCACAAAATATCTGTTAAGTATTCTCCAATTCGAATAGACATTCTGTCTGAAATCACTTTGTTTCTCCCCCTAGATACCATTCTAAGTGGTAGAGGGAGAAGTAAGGGAACAGGGGAGGAGAAGAGGGGAAGAGGTATTTTGGCTTACGAAAATCCATTTACATATAAGGAGCTGCAAGAAATGCTACCAGTTGATACTGAAGGACTTGAACTAAGCCACTCCAGTGCACAGACAGAAGCCTGCAAAATAAAGGAAAAGGAAATTTTATTTTCTGCAAAAAAAGTATTTCAAGAAAGTAAGAAAAGCACATGCTATAATGGGGAATGTTTTTAAAAGCCTCTTTCAAATCTTCTTGGCAAATAAGGGTTTGTTTGGTTTGGTTAAAAGCAGTGTGGCTTATGCCTTTGGCATTCAAATTTACATGCTAATAAAAGTGTGCTTATAAACTTGAATAACCACACTGCACAGTCCCAAACACTGCACCCCTGAATCTGAAAGCTGCTACTGCCAACATATGTATATTGGCCAGATCTCTCCATCTGCAGTCAATTACTTTCCTTACTATGACCAAAAATCCCAGTCCTTTACAGCATACTCCCAGTTATTAAATGGCAGTTCCTCTCTCTCAAAATCTCGAATTTTTATCATCTTCCCAATTCCATATCAAATGCATTCAGTCTAATTATGGTTTTTCCATCAATTTGCAGAGCTTTGCAAATCCACGCTGGATTCTGAGAGGGAAGCTGAACTTCCTGCATTTCGCTGAACATCCTCAACAAAGAGAGCTGCAGACCAAGGTAGCTCCTCATTTATACCTGTGCAGCCCCATTGCCTTCAAATTATACTTTCTGCTACCCATGTATAACTCAAATTTGATTGGAACATGTTAAACAGTGTTGACAATGCACAAGAAGAAATAGATTCGTTTCCTCTCTTTCACTCACATCACACCAAAGGACAAGGATTGTTAAATAAAAAGCTGCTATTTTCCAGATCACTTTTCACACTCTGTATGCAATTTAAAGAGCTACCTGTTGTGCCTTATGATTGTGTTGTCCCTACTGAAAGCAAAAAAGTGCCGTTTTCCCTACTGCTGCATCCTACCTAATCCGGAAAGCCCTAAGGGATGCTGGAAAACAGAAGGTAGAAGTTGCCTTTACTTAGCCACATCAGAAAGACAACAGAGATTGACTGGGCCATTGCTAACTGTGATTCCTCCACACTCAGTCCAAGTTCTTGAGAGTGATGGAATTTTTCTACAGTGTCAGAGCTTAATGCCCTGTGTCTTTCAAAACTCACACCATATGTGTTATATACATATAGAGAGAGAAATAAA
>NW_009260493.1:5299026-5348819 GCF_000687185.1 Egretta garzetta
TTCACATCACTGAGAATTTTTTTTCAGGCTTAGGCTTCATCGTGAGAGCTTATAAATGCCTTTCTATGTGAAGTTCCAGCTGAAGATACTGAACATCTGAATAGCTTTATTTTCTGGTAGACATGTGGATGGCAGAAAGCCTGCTAGTGCTCAGAACTGATTTATTCAGTTTTCAGACAACAAAGAAAAAACCACAAAACAGACCCCAAAAAATCACCCTGAAGAGATACCAGAGCTTGTCACAAAAGTGACACACTCCTGACAAGAACCAGTGGGCAGTGACACGAGCTATACTTGCCTAAGACTGCCTTGGGGCTTTTACAAATCCCTGGGTGCTGGGCATATAGTGGAAGTCAACAAATTAACGCTGGCATAAGAAAATAAGGAATCAGGCCCAATACATTGGAGGCTCCTGGCATTTTTACAACATTTACTACTAATCCTACAGTACGTCCAATACTAAGTGACAGCACATGGCATTATCATAAATGTCAGTTGCATTATTGTTGCCACTTTCCCCCCCTAATCTTAGGGAAAGTAGAGCTGTTAAGATGTTGGAAAAGAGATAGAATATTTTCTCCTGATGTTATGGGCGTACGATCACTTGTAGCACTCTGCTATCATGAAGGGGAAAAGAAACGCTAAACCTCCTGAGCCACTCTTGTAAGATTTAGCCAGTTAAAAGATCTATAGGTATAAGTGGCAGGATGGAGGAAGAAGGGCTGCTAGCCAAACCTCCCCAGTTCATCTGCTTCAGTGGAGGGGAGGGGGGTGTGCATGTATGTGTGCACTCACACTGATGGGATAGTTTGAGGGGCTTACAAGAGATTACACAATGTTGTAATGGGATATCAAGGGTTTATCTGCATGTGCTGAGTGCGTTATATGAGTCATTCTAAAAACTCCTGATTAAACCTGACTACCGTGCTATCTTGGCCTGTGCTATATATATACATGCACCAATAAAAAAAAAAATTCAGAAAAATCTCCGACACCCTGAAATGATAACTGAGTTTCTTTCACTTACCCTTTTTTTGTCTGAGGAAAAAAATTAATAATGTCTTTGCAAAGACTGTAGAGTCTTTAAAGACTTCAGAGAAAAAGGAAAAAAAACGTGGCTAGTAGAACTACAGTGTGACAAACATCAGAACAGACCAAGATGTTTGACAGCGCTGATGAAATCCTTTAGCCAGACCAACTATATTGAGGGCAGAACCCACAAAACTAGTGACAGTTCTGCCATTACACCCCATGCCGATGTTCATTGCAGCTCCTAGTTGTTCCCTGGGGCCAGCACTAAGGATAACGTACCAATCACTCCCTCCCAGATTAACTATGAAAAAAAAAAAGATTATTTGTGGGAGTGAAAGACTGGTTATCTTTCATTTCTTTTACTCAGAAAAGCCTTTTCTTACTCTCATGTGCCTACATTCCAGGTAAAAGGAGCTTCCAGCGTTAAAAGCGTAATGCCAGTGGCACACAGTCTTCAGAGAGAATAGCATTAGCCAGCTTCAGTAATTTTAAACTTCAGTTAAGCTTAAAATTAATTTAAGTTAAGCAAATCTAGGGCTTGTAAAGTTACTAAGGATGTGCTCTTGACTGAGTCTCTTTGGGATATCACAGGCATGGGTTGTAAATTAACATTTTTGACATTTACCAAACATCCTGTTAAAGCTTCTTAAGATTAGGCAGTTCATGTTACAATCAACTTTGTTTTAAAAAAATAAATTCGTTGTTTGAACACCAACCTTTGCCCTGAAGCACATCTGCTGAGGAAGAGACAAAAACAGGTTACATCATCTTGTTAGCTCAAGATGGGGCCCTCAAAATATATATCGAAAACAGAATCTTAAGAAATCACATATTTTATTTTTATTATTCCAGGAATACTGAGTTGGCATGCTTGTCCTTGAACTTATAGTGCCAAAGTTAATACAATTATGCACAAGAGCCTTGTTTTATACAAAATACAGTTTATATTTTCAAAATATGAATACTTGGCACATGCAGAAGAGCTTTCATCATGGAAGAATTTCAGCTTGCCCCACAAACAACTAAAATCTACTGAATAACCTTACAAAGGAAATAAGAACAGTCCCTATCTGAAGTATGTATGAACTTCACAAAGAATAGAGGGTTGTTCTCCCACTTGCACCAAAGAAGAAACAGAATTGGGAAGGCAGACCCAGTTCTCAGGGGTACTTCAGTAATGGGTCCACTCTTAGCACGTTGCTGAATACTTGGATTCAGATACATGCCTTAGCACCTTGCTGAAGTAAGGTCCTGGTCACCAGGTCCATGCTCTCACTTTTGCCCTTCCAGCTCGACACAGTCATGGCAGAGCTGCTCCCTGCACAAAAGGAGGAGAGGAGGCCATAGACCACCTTTGATCAACACTCTCATACCTCCCATTAGCACCTACAGCAGAACCACTACCAGTCAAGGGCTGATGTGACCCAATTTTGGTGAAAGTGAGACTTCACCTCCTTGCTAGCCACTGCAGGGATGTGAGGTGCTGCTCTCCAGCCTTTCCCTCTGCCGAACGCTCCTCCTTGCCCCTCCAGCCAAGAATGCATGCACGGGGCTGCTTCATCTGTCACTTGAGCTTGGGAAGCGTGAGCCTAAGGAAGTCAGTGAGCAAGATGAAAGGGAAAGCATGGTCACTCATCTTGAAAAAACTCATTTCCCTTCCCAAATTCATCTTCCTCAGTTCATCCATCTTCCTGCCACCTCCCATTTTGAAGTGAGGTGCCTTTCTTCCCTTTTTCTTCCTCCCTATCACAGTCAGATTGCCTGACTCTTTCATTCCCCCTTTTCAAGCATAACACAGTGCTACACCCAGGGAACATTTCTTCAAGGGAAGAAAACACACTTCATTGTGCTGCAGGGATAGTAACACACCTGTCAGTGCACCTCCTGTGAGGTAAAACTCTTGCCTCTTGGATAGATTTTAGCTTTGGAGGAAGTTTACAGGAGATCGTAAAATAGCTGCAGGTGAGATTTCCAATGACAAAGACTTCCTTAGACCCGGCTGGCTGATGCAAATTACTGCGTGGCATTCTGGTGACCCTGGTATTGCCTTGAAAACAGAAACAGCCCATTTATTCTTCATTCACCACTTGGTAGGATTTAATCCAGACAATACCCCTGGGAAGAGTACGTCTGCATCCTCAGGCACCCACAGGTAACTGCCAGTGCCCACTTGCCCCAGTTTTCAAAAATTCAGCATTTCAATGCCATTTTTAGTTCCATGAAATCTTCACCATTTTCAGCTGTTCAAATATCATTGTTCCAATAAAATATTGGCACTGCAATGTTCCACAAGAGCCTTTTAAAACAACTGAATTATAAAGTGTTACACAAAGGGCATTTTGTCTCATTCAAATTAAATAATAACAAAATTAATCCCAGGAGGAAAAACACATCTCAGACAAGAGCTTTTAAAGCGAATTTAATTTCTGTATGTCCAGTTGACATTCAATCTTTTGTGAATTAAGTGAAAGAGCTGGTTCCTCAGAATAGAGTCACTTTTCTTATGACTATGATGGAGAACTTTTTGTGTCATGATAAAATGTTGCCAAGTAATGATAGTTAAATATGTAACCATGATCATTACACACACCATGGAGCTTATGATCTGAAAAATTCACATGCCAAAGTCTTCAGAATCAGATGCAGTAAGATAAGCAGATAAATCCAAAAGACTGGAAGAGAAGACACCCAAAATCGTCTGGCTTCTAGCCATAGTGTTGGCCTACTTGGCTCCCTCATTCTCACCCAGAGAAGCAGTGAGTGGCTGAGGTGCACAGCCCAGATCTCTTGGCTATCTGGCTGGTGTCAATCTAGAGCTCCATTGAACAGTGCACTCAACTGCATGAAGAGGTTTCTTTAAAGCTCACTGTGCTCCTATATGCACAATAATTCTGACGGAAAATTAAATCTCTCTCTGCCTATGCTGCTGGGAGAGCAATCCAAAGGGCATGAAGACCTTATGAAGCCACCCTTGGTGTTTTCAAGAACCTTCAGACTGAGGTTTTCCATGAGAGAGAGGTGCTTGAAAATACACATTTCAAAACCTGGCAGAATCTCCGAAATTACCTTTCTGCAACTTCAGGCTCCTGAACACTATGTGAAACTCTGGCCCTCAATCACAGAAGTCAAACAGTGAGGCATCAAGTAGCTTGTCCAGATAACTTAGCTACTTCTTCTGGAATAGGCATTTTATAATAACATCATTCTGTAAGATTGCTAGAAGCTTGCACTCTTGTGTTCTCAGGATGTTTGGTCCAGGATTTCATTCAAAACAGCTGCTCCTCCGATTCCATTTCTTTTTATTTTGCATTATATTACATCTATTAAAACAGAAATTAGATGTCTGAAACTTGAAAAAAAGTGCTAAATAAGGCAGTATTAAAATAAGAAAATATAACCCCTCAAAAGTGCTCCAAATTAATCAAGGAAGATTACCTAAATTCTAGTCCTACTTGATACTGATGGAAGCTTGTTGATATGTAATGCCTGTTTAATGACCCATGAGATACAAATATATTGCCTAAGTCCATTTCTTACAGCAAATATGTAGGTGTTGCACAGCATGGCTATGACAATAGCCATGACTTAATACCCTGGTTGACAGTATATCTACACAGCCAGGTGATTGAATTACTGTTCAGAAATATTCTAACCAGTCTTAAATAAGAAGCAGAATAAATCAGGCTTTGTGGAGGTCCATTCTGTTATGGCTAGGTGCCTTCCAGTACTAAGCAAGGTTATATTAAGCTGCCTTTGGTATTTCTAGTCTAAGATGCAACCTGCAATGTAGACATAGTAATGAAAATGCCAGCAACATGAAGCCACAAAAAGTGAACCACCTGCAGATCCTCAAAGTCAATCCTTTCAAACTAGGGCTCAGGCAAGGGTAAGAAAGTAAATGTAAAAGCTGGTGGAGATTTCCTTCCTGGCAGCTTTCCAGGGGCATGTCACCCCTCCCACAGAGACCCTGTGCAAGGGCTTCATCTGACTCAAGACCCTTTTGCCCTGAATGAGGAGAGGATATCAGCGTTCCTCACTGTTGTTTAGGCACTTTTCTCCTACAGCAAATTCTTGCAAATCAGTAGTCTCCCAGTCTGATTCTTCAAAACTATCATATACAGGTGCTTATATGACTCAGTTCATGCTGCTTCACTACTAGGCAAACATGCCATCTAAGTGAGACTGTTATAGCAGACATCTCGCTCTAAGCAAGGCATTCTAGTTGCAGATACTCCTTTGGCTCCCTGCATGCTGGAGCATCTTGGCACTACCTGGAGTTTCGGCAAGTCATACAATTTTCAACTCGTTTCATCCTGAGCTTACGTGGTGATGGACAACCAGCCCATAAGCCTAGGAAGCAGGAGGGGAGCTTGTTTGCTTAGGCTGAATCTCTAGGGTACGCTCACTGCTGTTCTAATGTAAATGTTTATGAGGGATGCAATAAAATATTAAACTAAATGAATAATTGATATTTACTTTATAGTAATTCAGATCCTTGCTTGTTTGAATAAAATCCATTATTTACAATATTCTATTTAACTAGGAGTGATTTCTCTTTGTTCATGCCACTTACTAATTACTTGTTCCATCTGACACATTTTCCAGAGCCATATTGAGATGGTTATTGCATGCCAGTGTTTAAGGGCTTAGTATCCATTTTCCAGATACTCTGTAACACAAAAAGAAGAGCTTCACAAACATATTTCTTGCATGGTAGATGATCTTTAACTCTAATGGATTTTTGATATACACAATCATTATCAAGATGTAGGTATATTAATTAAAGCTGAATGATGGAAAAAGATCCACAAAACGTTTTATCTAGCACACAGCTTGAATTCAATACACTGGGTTTCTACTTATAGTATGCATTATGCACAAAAGTTGAAATTGTAATTTCTTTTAAAAAGTCCCCAAATCTTAAAAACTTCATATCCAAAGTGCAGTATGCAAAAAAAAAATTATTCATTTGTTAAAAGGCTTCAATCAACCAACTAAAGAGCAAAAATTGAACCTCATGATTAATCTGCAAGCTCTGAAAAGTGAGGAGTTAAAACTGACAAGTCTACAAACAGTATGTAGCTTGAAAATTATACATCCAAAATATCCAGAGCAAATTTACAAATTCTAAATACAGGTAATGCAAACAATTAATTCCTGTCCCATTTAATTATGCAATCAGTTCAATTAGTAGAGTCCAATCTCACACATCAATTCATGTTACTTACCAACAACCCACTAACATGCCACTAAGCCCAATGCACACTCGTGTTTTGTGCATACTTAGGTAATTACAGAATGTGCAGTGAATAAGGAATCCCATTTCCCTTCTAAACGCAGGCGTGCCCCACGGATCAACTTTCATGACCTGTCTTTTAACACTGGGGTGTGAGAAAAAACAGGAAAAGAAGAGGAGAAACACTCAATGTGAGCTGCTGCCAGAAATTCCACCATCAAATTATGCTGTGAATCTGCCTTGCAAAACTAAAGAATAATGTCATAATACTGTTGTAATAAACATGACATAATTCAGACAAAATGCTTTTTGCAAATTAAGTGCCAAATGTCTCCTCCTTGAAACATAATAAATGCAATTGTGGAGTAGTTGAAAGGCAGGCTGCATGCATTTATCCTCTTGAAGAATAGCTTAGAAGAAGGGTTCCCAATCAACATGAGGGTATCCTGCTCACTAATTCTTATTGATGTATTAAAAACTAAGTGAATAATTGCATTTATACTGGCAAAATATCAGTCACCTTCTCTGGCTGATGCTTTACGGGTAAGCAAGAGGGACTTGTATGATTTTGTAGCATTATGCCAGTAAAATGAGTCTGGAAATATAGAGTGCCAGATTGCAATTTATGAAGTTACTTCACCTCTCAGTGACCTCTGAAATTTTGCAGGAAGTTACTGGAGAGTTGGTATGCACAAGAAACAGTGGACTGAACTTATGGAAAAAAATCACTGATTATTTCAGAGATCACCTAGAGGAGGATCTCAGATCTGAATCCAGCTTCCCCTTAAGCTGATTTGAATGCAAAAATAATTACAAATATATCACCATTGAAGAAATTTTTGCTTCCAGTATTGACCTTTCAATTTTCAAACTACTACTCTTGCGGTTTAGCCTAGGCCACATCCACACATATGTGTTTTTTCCCCATGCTCTGTCTTTTTATGTAAGGGATTTTAATAGACATGTTATATAGAATTACATTTAGGTTTTGTCTACAATTTTGGAAAAGAAAATTTCTATTACTAAGACCTACACCCTTTGTACCTGCAGAGGACCTAGCACACAATGCTCTTAACTAATTATTATTATATTATCCTTACACACACATGGAAAAACTTAATCAAATTCAGCTAAATAAGACTGGAACTAACAAATCCCTTATTTCCAACCCTTCAGTCTTGCGCTGTTTTCCATGCACCTAGAGGAGCTTTAAGGTAGGATTAATAGGACTTTAGACATCTATGACTCAGAAGTATGAAGTACTGATCTTTTACAATCCATTGAAAAAAATAGGAACTTTTAAAGCATGAATCACCCCCCAGAGTAAGCATCCACACAGGCCAAGTGAATTGCCTTCTGGGAGTATCTCTTTCTCTCCACAGATTTCAAGACAGTTGGGGTGCCTACATTGCAAAAGTCTAGGTGCAATGAATACTACTCACTGGATTTCATTTTTAATGAAAAAGAAAACAAAAGCCTTCAAGAAAAAATGAGTATCCACATATTATGAGCCTCTGTTTAGCAGTTTAGCCTAAATATTATATCAAGATGGACAATCTAAGACACGGCAAGAACTAATGCAAATAAATGGATAGAAAGAAGTACAGCACAGTGAATATTTCAATACAAGCCCAAAATAATGTGGCTTCTTCAGGAGACCATCTAAACCAGGCAGCATCACACATTATGTTCATACCTGCATTTGAACTTCAGCAAAGTAAGAAGAAAACATTTCAGATTGAACATGACCCTACCAAAGCCTTTTATACAAAATCCAGACAAACTGAAACTCAAATTCTATTAGTTTTTACAGGTGCTCCTGAATTTTCCATTTTGGAACAGTGCCAAGATCAAAACTATCAGATATCCCAAGAAGGGATTTTTCTCATGGATTTAACATCCTGGATGAAGCCAGGAAGTCACAAAAGCTTGAATAAGCTCAACTTTAAGTTGATTCCACCTTTCTTTTTTTTTTCCTAGAGCTAAAGGATTCTAAGAAATCCTGGCAGTGTCCTAATATACTGGTGAAATTGGTGTAATTATTTGAAGTAAACTACTCCAGCCATTAGGGTTCCCATATCAATGCAGGACCAGAAATGAGGAAAGAGATTCTTCATCCCTCTTTTCCAGGGACCATGTATCTCCTTCCAGGCAGCAATATAAAGGGACGCCATGAGCCTGGAAACACATATGAACTTTGCTTTCTAGAAATATAAAAAAGCTTTCCACCCACCAAACGTGAAAGACCCCAGCTACACTGTACGATGTACCTTTCAAGTCAAAGTGCCTGAAGCTTCTCTGTCTATTTTCAGACCCTTTAGACCAAGGTCTGATTGATTTTGCTTGCTTCTTTAAATCCTTGACTTCTTAAATGTCCAAGTATTGTCTTTTTACTGCTACATTTTGCAGTCCACCATCCTTCAGGGAGGCTTGACATGGATTGCTCCAGACTGCAGTTAAAAGGGGTAGCAGTACCACAGACTGTGTGGCCCTGCTATCTTCACAAACCAGCTTTCCTCAAACTGTAAACAAGAGCTTGCTGAGGATTTATTAGTGGATGTGCAGGGTAAACAAAAGCCTAGGAGGATCGTGTCAGATTACACTACCTGTGAGCGGTGGTTTGCAAGGCTTTCTGAAGGAACCTACTGCATTTGTGAAATATTGCAAGCCCAGCAAAATCATGCAATGATGAGAGCTTAAGAGGATACTGGGTAAAAACTTGACAAATCATTCTACGTCCTCCACAGATAGAACATGCTTAGCGATATCTGAATTTTTGCATTACACCACTTTAAAATGACTGGTTGTAAACACGACTAAAACTAAAAGGATTAACATTCCTTAGATATTTCACCTAAATCAGCTACTCCAAAGAAGGCATTTAGCCCAAGCATTTGTCATGTCTTCAACTTTCCTCTGCGACACAACGCTCAGAAAAAATGAGAGGTACTTTTTAAAATTTGTAGGTGGATTTAGTGCTTGTGGAAATGAAGGATTTACAACCCCAACTAGAGCCAAACACAGTACATTGCAGAAATTTACATTCACAGAAGACAGCAGAAGAGTTCCTCGGCTCTAACTTGAGACACCCTATCTCCCTGGTCCTTCCTCAAATCAACAGTATTGTCTAAAGAATCATGAAAAGAGTGCTCACAACACATTGATGCCTTGCTCACGCTCGGTGAAGGCTCCGTGAGGAAGGAACTACCGTTCTCTTTAAACACAGTTTCCAAATGAAGGTGTGCCCCATAGAGCTCCTCTCACAGACATGTACATTTGTTCATTCACTTTCTCAAGGAAGAGGTTCAAAAAATGAAATCCATGTCAGGGAACATGTAGAGGGCTTGCCCTGAAAATACCAAATAAACCCCTCTCATGCCTCCCCAGCCTTGGAGCTGACCTGAATAGGAAAATTTCAGACTATTGTCTGGGAAATGCTTTAAACTGTGACCCATGGCATGATATTGACATAACCTATGTCTGCTCTATGGGCTCCAGGAGCATTTCCCAGTTTTGGTGACCGTCATTCCTCTCCCCACACACATCCACATATCCTGGTTCCCATGTCGAAATACCACCCCAAAAAAGAACATGCCAAAGTGAATGTCATTGACTTCCACTGGGAAATGAAGATGAAGGATACTGTTGGATTGAGAAATGAGGACTAGAGAATCAAATGTTATTTATTTATGGATCAAATTATTAAAAGACCAGCACAAAAAATTCCATGTATTCTTACTATGTTTCCTTGAGCTTCAGATACCCATAAATCTAAGGAAATAGTTAAAAATGTGGTCCATTTCTGCTGCTGCTAACAGGGAATCCACTCAGAAACCCTTGTTAATTTTAGAAAGGAACATAATCAGCCAGAGCAAAAAAGTGCAAAAGAGACATTCTTCAGTCATTTTTTCCCTCATTTCTTTTACCTTTGGATAATGAGCACGCTATCCAAACAGCTGACTATACAAAACTGCCAACGCTGTGATCCAGACATAATACTGATGAACAGTTAATCAGAAACCGCCCTAAAATAAATCCTGCACAGTATTCTTTAGCCTTAAAAGCCTGTCTTGGCACTAGTTTTCCTCTCTGAAAGGTCCATCTTCATACTTTACTGGGAACTTTTCTCATGTAGAGTATGAATATGCCCAAAGTAAATAGAAGAAGCAGTAACACTCTTCTCTTATTTCTTGGGGAGCCGCTGCAACCTTCCCTAGTGCTGTCCTTCTCTGAAAACTGGCAGGGAACAGAACAATTCCCACTGGCATAGATGGTTGTTGTGGTATGAGGGACTCCAGGAACTTGGTCAGCCGCCCTGCTGGAAGTACAAACCGATAGGATCCTGGGGACAGGAAAGGTTAATGGAGAAGAGGAGGGAGAGAAATTGGGGTGCCTCTCTGTAGAGATGACATGGGAGATCTTAGACTTACAGCCCTTCTGTCAGTATTTGGCAGGTCTAAGGGCCTGAGGAAGAAACAGGCTGCCTCACTCAACTGTATCCGTAGTGCCTTGCCCCGCAGTCACCCCACTCAGTACAAGGTCTTGGCAAAGGGAGCACACAGAACATTCCAGCCAAAACTCATCGTTGAAAGAGAGACCCCATTATGTTACCATACCTCCCCTGTGGAGGTGCCTGCGGTCTCAGCTGTGGTCCTGGCCCCTTTGCACTCACTTTGACCCAGCTCTGCGGCTCTCCCTGAGGTGAGGGCTGGACACCACGTCCATCACATGCCAGGTGAACTGCACCATCTCCAGCCACAGGTCCATCAGCTCCCAGGCTCCCCGCAGCCAAGTCACCATTAGCTCTGAATTTGGCTGTATTCTCTGCTAAGTTCATGCTTTTGGGCTGTGATAGATCACTGACTCACCTTCCGGGGGTCTCTTGGATGACCAGCGCCCTTTGGAGGAACATATAACTGAGTGGGGCCTGTGACCCGAATGGGAGACTGCTCCACACCTCCGCTCCAGGTCAACCAGAGGAGACTAATGTGTTTTCATTGGTGAGAGAGCTGGGCAAGTGTCTATGTGTCAGATGTAAAATGATATTGAAATAACAGAGCGTTTACTTAAATTCACATTGTTCAAATGAAAGGCAACCTCACTTATTTTCCCTTTTCAGATAGGATATTGACAGGTCCGTTTTTTTATTCAGTTCACTTGAGACTTTAACATAACAGCTAAACTTTATGCTGTTAAATTCCCAGAAATCATTTTTATGTGGCCAAAGAAAGGCATGGACACTAGAGATTTTAAGAAAACACAGTGGTGTTTATTTGATTTTCTTGTTACATAAATGGATTTTATGTACTGGAAAAGTAGCTAATCTTGATAGATGTGCATGTGGTAATACAGCTGATGGTTACTGAAGCCAGACAATGTGAGCTTTCTCTTTCCAAGCCTCTTACTGAGGAACTGTGCTGATAGTTACGTAAATAAAATGACAAAAAGAAAGGGGATAGAAACACAGAGCTGATTAAGATCAAATTAAAAATAAATCAACAGCAAGTCCTACTGAAATGCAACTCCAGAAGCTGCAGCAGTGTCACAACATAACAGAAATGAAGAAAAATGCATTGATCTCTAGACACAAACATAGCAATCATTTCTTCATATACATTATGTGGGCATTTCAAAGGACATTTGTTTGGAATGCCTAAATTGATTCAGCTCATGAGGTCATCACATGGCAGTCTCCAAAAAACTGGTGAAGCTTATCAAAGTAGTTGACGGATTACATTGCCCCACATACAACAGGGCAGTGTGAAACATCTTTCTCTACTTTGTCACCCTAAGCTTCAAATGTAATCATTCTCTATATGTATATCATTTGGATGTCTACCCAGAGCATACCACTTCTTTCCCCACATTTTTATATCTGCTTTCTTTTCCAACACTGAAAAAGAACAATTTATTTTAACTCTTGAAGTGTGCAGGATGCTACATCCCCAAAGCAACAAAACAATGCTGTGGAGCCGAATTCCCAACACAACTCAACCTGTACATAAAAAGAAAAATGGAGAAAAAATTGGTTTACGCTGTATGCTCCATGTTCAAGACAGAAACAGAGAGGCCGACACAAATACTATGTTATTTGGTGTTTCTCTTGCACTTTATCCCACATTATCAGGCAGATCACTGAAAGCCATGGGACACAGCAGTCCAGTCATGTCCCAGATCTTCTCTATTATCATTAGAGCTACAAAGTGTAGAAGTTTGCACAGGAGTAAGAGGTAAGAGCAAAGCTTCCACGTGGAACAAGGTAGGAGTAGATATCAGAAAGCCAATCTGAGCATATATGGTGGAACTCTAATGAAAGCATATGAAAGCTATATCGATACTATACTTGCTCATGAAGCCTTTTATTCAAGAGGTATTGACAGGAATCTATATCCTGCCAATTTAAAGTCTCTTTACTCTTCAAGTGTTGTTTTAAAGAATGCACTTAAGAATAAGTTCAGCAACATGCAGCAATTTTGTGGGGAAAAGTCAAAATATATTACTTCTAAATTATTTGTTTGCTTGATGATACCAAAGAACCTTGGCCTTAACTGTGCAAATACAGAATTAATAAAGGTTTTATATCCCAAGTATCTGCTTCATACCAATATTGCTGTAGGCCATACGCATGCCACTTACATTCGGCGTGAAACCTTGAGCTTGTAAGCTTTTAGGTATGTGCTTTACTTAAAGCACCTCAATAGTTCCGTGAAAGTCACATGGTCTCAATAGTCCATGCAAGCTATTCTTTTAAACCTGTTCTCTTAAACAGTAGCCCACTAGACCATTCATTTAACTTGCTTGGGTAGTGGCAGCTGCCACACAAGACCCTAGTGCTGGCTCATCTCCAGTCCTGATGCTGTGACTGTTAACATAGCATAAGACACTCAGGTTATCTCCTGTTCCTTTTGGAAAATGCAATGGGAACTTGAAGATCCACCTCAGTGTTAATGTAATTACAGAAATTAGAGACTGAAATAGTCTCTTAAGTCATCTTATACAGCAGAAAGGTATTACAACAGCCCAGGCCTCTTAAGGAGCACTGCAAATGTCAGCAACAAGCATGAGTGCAAGCACTTCCCTTGAACACCTGACTATTTTCCCCACCTTTTAATGTATTTATTTTAAACAACGAGTACAGCTGCAGCAGCTAAATTAAATTTCATACAAAGAATGCACTTAATAGGGTGGGAGGGTAATAATATACATGGGCACAAAAATAAATGACAGGTTTGTCGCTCCTTCTGTGTTGATTATGAAAGAGGTTAAAAGCAAGGTTGGAAGCAGAAGAAAGATGGGAAGCTTAGGCGAAGATCAACAAAGGGCAACTAGCTGAAGAGTGGCGAAAGCAGTGGAACAGCTGTGATAATGGCAAGAGCAGTAGCAGTGCCAGTATCATAGCAGAGTGTTTGACATTGCTACGCCACCTGATGAGAACGCTGTCCTGTGAGCGCTTCTGGAGCACAGCCTAAGCAAAGGGCCTGTGTTCACATTCACATAGTTGCAGGACTGGTTTCACAGATTATGATAGTTCTGGAAACAGATAACGCAGTTCATCAGCTGATGGGTGAGAGCTACGGGCAGGCAGATGGGAAGACACTGCCTCCTGAACTCCTGCGGAGATGTGTTCAGCTCACGGCCGGCGAGGCATCTGAAGCCTATCGAGATAGTTCATCAGCCCACCCTCCTCCACACTCGCAGCCAGGCTGCTGCGCACCACAGCGGCCACGGGAATTACTCTGGCAGCTGCAGCCTTCACCGCTGCTGAGGGGGGACCCTGCAGTCCTTCCACCGTGTGAGGGACTCACATCTAGCCTCAGGACTGTCAGGTGGGCATGGGAAGAAAGCATGCTTCTGAGAAAGACATAGACCTGGAACCAGCAGCTTCCAGGAAAGCAATCGTCCATCCTACAGCCTTCCACAAGAATAAGAAACATCCAGGAAAGAGAGAATCACCAAGAGCAGGCATGAAGTATTCTGATGGCTACCGCACAGTCCTGCTACTCTTCTTGCTGGGAGCAGGAATCAGTCAGAAGCACTGCATGGGCACAGTGGTGATGCTGTACAAGCCTGGGAAGTGTGTCACAGGCTGCAGCAGGCAGCCTTCCCCACTACAGGAACAAAATACATGGGCTATCTGACCACAGGGGCGGGCAACGCTTTTCTTACTTCTGTGTGCCACTAGATCTCTGTTAATCAAGTATGATATTTACTTTTAGTGTGGAATAATGCAGAAGAAATTATCGTTGTCTTCAGCTGTGATACAGCTTTCCTTCTTATTGATTTGGCATAATACAATGATTAAAAATTATAGTAGTGCTTTGGCTTTTTGGCGTTTACACCACAGTGCAGTAATATTAACTTGGAAGGTAGATCCAGTACCTGCTTTGCACATAAAACCACAAAAAATTACTGCATCAGAGACACTCAGATGTGTATACACCTGCTTACTAGGGCTTCCCCAAGTGCTTTTAAAACTGTAAGCATAAAATCTCTAAAACCAAAAATGAAAAGTTAAAAGTTTCAACCTTCATAAGCAGCAGGATGCTTTGATCAGATCTTGTTTGCGATTGTGATAATTATATAGGAAAATATGTCAGTGCAAATGTTTGAAAAACAAAGGACATCAAAGCACTTAAGAAGTCCTGTTTGGTTATTTGCTTTAGAAGCGTCCTTGAAAACATTCCTGTTGGTAGAAGCCTATCTCTCAAATGGCTAACTAAATGTCTGAAATAATTATAACAGAGACATGGCCAAAGCTACAGCACAAATATTAAAGGTGTAGAATTCAAAGCAAATAGCTTTATAGGAAACAGATAAAACCTTCGGTTTGCTACACCCAACTTGATTAACCACTGGTTCAAATCATGATACATGTGGACAGTCATATCATAAATTGTCAAAAAATGTAACTAGAAGATATTGAAGGAAAAGGAGCAGCTACAGAAAGAGAAAGTTCGTCTGAAGCATGTTACCTGATAATCAGGAAGCCTTTTTAAAGGTTTAGCAGTCCAAACCTTTCAAATATTTCATAACTGTTGCACACTGTATTCATAGCACTCAGAAAAAGTAAATTCAAGTAACATAAATTTGTCATAGGGGAGGAAGGTGTACTATGTCAAATAAGGGCATGGACCAGTTGAGAGTGAGAGAAGGAGATAAAGATGATGGGTGGCTCATTTGAAATAGCTTTTGCCTTCAAGGGGACTTCCGAACTTGAGCTTTCGGGAGGTTTTACAAGAGGGTGAGAATCACTGAGGGTTGGATTCTTTCAAGGGAGAGCACGGAAGAAATGAGACCAATTATACAATTACTCTAATATTATGCAACTCAGAAAAGGTCAAAATGTAATTATAACAAGAGGGATGCCTTATCTGGTTTGCCATTTAACTGCTGCATTTGCCATTTAAATATTGCATGTTTGTTGTGCAGCAGTGTGGGCTAGTGAGATGAGAAGCTGCTCCTTTCTCTGGATGACCTGTTTGCAACCTGGACTCCCAGCTTTGCCATTATATGGCTGAGAAGGCAGTGTTAACTTTGGCATTCCATCTGTGACACTTTGGGAAACACAGTTGGGCAGAAGAGTGATGTTTTCCTTGAAGGGATTATTTCTTTGGGTTTTTTGGACTTTTTTTTTTTCTTGTGGCTGGGCAAATTAAATTAAGTTGTTTTGCTGGAGGAAAGGGAATTATTTATTATTATTCTTTGCACTCAAAGTCGGTTAGCTCTGTAGCATACGCAAATCTAATAGGGGAAGTAGAAGAGAATTACTTTAATTCTTTAGAGTGGTTGATGATGAGTAATTTCCGCCTGTAGAGAATGGGTGGTTTCTTCTGCTATATGTTAGGTATGAAAGAAAACATCAGAAAAAGCAAAAGTCTAGATTTAGCATGACAATTTAGGGTGGGAATTCTGTTTGTGCTTTGGGCTAGCAAATAAATTTGTACATACGTGGTAATCTTCACCCCCTGTTTTGCTAATATTTTTTCTTTTTAAGAACAACAGTGCTGGGCGTAACCTTACCTCCTATCCATTTATACCTAAAGATAAAGCGTTGCTTTATGTGACACCATAAACTAAAAGCAACAAAGAAATCCGCCAAATCTAACACAGATCAGACAAAATGAAGCAATGTGGTCTGTGTAAGGGACCTTTAGGGAAAGGGGTTCCGTGGATGGGACTGAGATAAGCGCTAGCATTTCCTCTCTGGCCATGGCCCTAGGCCATTCTCCTCTAGGTGCAGAGATGGAGATGTGCTCCCCAGTGTCTGCCCTGTCATCCTGTCTTGGGCAGCAGCCTTACCTACTCCCCACAGCAACAGCCAGTCCTTTCTTTTCCCCTCTTCCTCTTCCATGTTAACTCATACTCCTAGTACTTCTGCTAACTCAAAAAAACAGAGATTGCTTAAGGTTAATCCATAACCCATTGGGAGGAAAAGGATAAATGACCTTCAGTTGGTCTGTACATGTTGCTGGGCCAGGAGGCACCTTCACCTTTTGTCTGGATAGAGGCCATCTCCATCTGCTCAGCCTGCAGTGATTCCTTAGTCCTAAATAAAGGGCAGTCTGGGAAAAAAGGGATACTCAGATCCACAGAGGAAGATGGAATTTCTGTAGGAAAAAGGTAGCAAGATTTGAGGTGATGAGATTAATGTTTTCACTTTTAAAGTGAGGTGAACAAAGAGATTTCCAGGAGGGATAAAATGAATTCTGGGGGTCACTATCAAATGGTGAAATTATATGTATTTTCTGACAGATATAATTTGCATTTGGAGAAGGATGGTAAAACCACTGGCAAGTACTTGAGAAGGCCCCTGACACCTTGTGAATGCTGCTTAAAGTCAGTGTTCCTTTAAGCAGACACACATCTGATCGCAGAATCAGAATCTGTTTGTGTAACCGTGGAAAACTTCAATGACTTTCTGAAGGACATCAGTTTATTATGATTGAACTCATAAGTTTAAATGTTTTTTAAACAAATGGCTTTAGCATAAGTATGTTTTGGTCCAAGTATAGGCTTGCTTTTAGCTTCAGATCTTCCAGTGCTTTCTTAAGTATCATGACATTGGGTCAGATTTATCAGATAAGAATAAAATTAACAAAAAACAATACTTGGGGTGCCAAGTACTAGGCTTTCAGGCAATGGGATTGTTAGTTAATAATTAATCACCCATTTGTAAGCCATACTTAAACAAAACTTATTACAGTTTAAATCAGGAATACGAAAATTAGGCCCTCAGCCATAAAACAGAATAGCAGGAACACGAAAAATCAAAAGCTCAGATACCTGTTGTTACTAAATACTATCCAAAGAATACCAAAGTTTAAAATCCTTCCATTCAGTCTAAGACTGAAATTTGTTCACATAAAACAGCTTAGCAAAGAAAAATATCTTATAAAACATCTCTGCTCGTGGACAATGTGTGAACAAGAGGCCTTATGAATACATCTAAATGTGTGATATTACTGTCAGACAAAAAAAGTACAAAAAGTACTGTAATTGGAGAAAAACATATATGCTAAAAATGGGGTACTAACCAAATTCTTTAATATTCTAATGGATTATAATTTTCCAGACTGATAGGTAAATAAGAAAAGCAATATTCTTATTTCTAGAAATAGAAATTTTGAATACAGAAGCTGGAAGAAATCTTAATAGGCCACATTGTCCATTCTGCTGTTCAAAGATATTAATGTATGTATCATTCCTGTAAAACAAAATCATTTCATGGCAAAAATTTGTTTCTATAATAATAGTATGATGCACTTCTAAGAATTATTACTGAAAATTGTCTTACAAAACGTGGCTCCAGTTTATCAGGAAAACATCGACTTTAACCTATTAGTTCACACATGACTAGCTTGTTAGCCTGATAAAGGTTATCAGGTATTCCCTTTGAAATTAATGCAGAGGGCTAAAGACAGCTAAAGAGAAGCTCCTGCTGGACTAGTACCAGTGCCACCAGCGTAACTGAAACAGCCACAGAGACTTTTCTAGAGAGAGGTATGGAACGAAAAAGTGACATTGGATGAGATGGTGTGGGTAAAGTTTCCCCAGCTTTTTAGTAATCTTTTTAGTAATCTTCACACAGCTTCTGCTGAAGGCATGGATGAGACCAGTTCTCCTTTGTCAGCTGTTCTTCCAAATATATTACCTAAACACCTGAAAACAGCACTTCCCATCATCTACACATGAAACAAACCTGATTGCAGTTCCCTGCATGAAAAGGTGGCCATAAGTTACCTCGAGTACAGGTCTGAAGTTTCTCCCATTGAAGGAGCTATGTGTGAACTATGAAGGTTTTAAACACCATTCGACATCACACCTCCCAACTCCTGTCTCCTTGCTTCCCTGCCTCAGGCAAGCAGTCAGGTTGCAAGAAAGCCACTCAAATACCAAGCAGAGGCAACTTCATTTAGTTACAGTTCTCCTTCACTTGTTGTCCGCATGCAAAGTGAGATACAATCTGTGGTGAGATGAAAACTCTGGGCAATTGGTAAGATATGATGAAATGCTTAACAAATGGCCTCACTTGTGCTGTCCACTGAGAAAGCTAAAAAGAGAGTTTGTATGATAAAATCTTAAATCTGTGAAAGTAATTGCTTCTGACATCTCCAACTAGGCAATAGGCTGCCCAAACAATGCTGTTCAGTCACAAATTCTGAGGCTAATGAAGTGAGAAGAACACAGTGTAGATACAAATTAAAGCCTACTTATGATGAGCAGTCTCAGTTGTTTTCTTAAACTCCTGGGTTTTGTGTGGAAAGGGGAAAAAATAATCTGTTCATAACCCTTTTGTGGTTCCGTATTTTTAGAAGTTGTTGTGGTGTTGTGATTAACAGCAAGGAATGGCCGCAGGGTAATTGTAATATGTTAATGACACCCCACACTCCCGAACAACTTCCTTGAAGATTCTTTTTATAGATTTCACATTGGGGAGGAAATGAACTATAAAAAAAATGTGCTACCTAGAAAATTATAAATCATTTACCACTTACCTACTTTTTTTTCTTTGCCATATCACTCTCCAGCTTATTCAAACATTTAAATATACACTTGTCCTCCCTGTGTGTATCTTTTATGAATTTTGCTTCTTCAGGTGAAATCTGCAGGCATTATTTTCAAACTTAAGCAACCACATTCTGTCATCTAAATGACCTAATAAAATTCTTTTCAAAGTTGCTTCACATGTGCAATACTCCTTAATTTATCTCATTTGTTGTCAGGAATATGAACTATATGTGAACAATTTAGGAACCTTTTCTCTGAGTACCTAGTTTTAGTTATTTGAGCTTGAAAATTTTGGCAAGAGTTCATCACCTGGAATAATGAATCACTGAATAAAGGACAATTTGCCACTGTGGGAAAAATGCCAAACGATACATCAGTCCTTGAGGTTTTCCATCAGCAGAAAATGCCTACGCTTCTAGAACTGGTGATTCTATTTGAACGTATACAAACCCAGCCAGGCAATTCCTTGTTTTTAGACATCTTTAAGAAAAAAATTTAAGGTAGACTCAGTAATCCCCTCAAGGAGGGCTAGATACTGATTCAAACACATTACTTAAGGCACAGATAGCCTCATTTGATTGGTGCCTTTTCTATGTTCATGGCCTTTATTTCTTGTTATCTCATGGTTATTCATTGATGATTTTGTTTGGATGTGTCATGCACCAAGCTTATATAATCAATAAATTCATTTCAGTAAATGGCCAAGAATTAAATATCATAATGAAAGCAAAGTGGAAGTCCTCTTAAACTGAACAAAAAGTATTCAGTGTAGTCTCCTGAACAAGAAAATATTCAATGTAGCCTCCTGCACTGTGGTACTCCTACAGAAGCAAACGCTTCTCTCTGTTACAAAAATCACAAGATGCAAAGATCTTTCAGTTCCTCCACTGTAGTGTTATGCATCCAATTAATTGTTTCCATACTCCCTTGTGCTCTGCTATCAATCTTATGAAGAAGCACTAGAAGTCTTTTTTCAGGCAAGCCATGTCCCGGACTTTTCTTGCAATGTAAATGAAAGTTCAGAAGACATAAGTAGCCTGGTAAGGACCTGAGATTGTCCATTTCGATTAATTCAAACTAGTAGCCTATGGTACTTAAGCCACTTAATGTTTTACTTTATTAATGCTTTATTAAAAATGCTTTGAGACACTGAAGGTATAAGTCAACCCAGTGCCTTAGCCGGTGGTGGGTTTTGATACACAGTGGTGTAAGTAATGAATGGGCATAAAGCTGAACTTGTTTTTCTCATGTCTTCCCCTGCTTTCCCAGAAACACTTGCACCTCCTTTTGTGTGCCCCACAAACCACAAAGTGGGGATCTGTATGAGAGCCAACATCTCATTTTGAAGATAGTGTGGTGTTCGATGAAATAAGATCCGCCGGAAAACAGTGATGCACAATCCACTTCTGAAATCTACTAACTTCTGAGTGAGTTCCTAGATGACTTACATGCCTATGCAAATTTAATTTTCTATTTTTTGTTACCTCCCTCACTAACTCACTCAGCCTGTTCACTCCTGTACTGTACCTTCTTTCTTTCATCAGCTTGCTCAGTGTGCTAGGCAGTAAGCTGTTTGTCATAGGGTACCTGTCATTTCTTATATATCTGTAGAATGCCTCAGCTCTGCCAGGGATTGCAGATGGTACTGTAGTATAAGTGTTATAACTCAGAGGAATGTAAAAATAAAATCTGGTACATCTGTGTTACATATAATGATGTTTTATTTTCTTTACATGCTCATTATGCTCTAACTAAATATGTCAAAAATTAAGTGAACAGTGCTCAGATCTGCAAGGACTATATGAAGGGATGTGACAAAATCTTTAGCTGGTGCAGAATTCACTTCATGGAAGTCAATATACTTAAGTGTCAGTGGATATTTTAACTGTACTGTGAATTATACCATAGAAATAAGCCATATATTTACATGCAGAAACTGCTTCTGCCACTATTAGCTAATTACCACCTTCCCCTCCCTGCCCCTAATTCTTGGTTATACACTCCAGTTCACCATCTGTTTATCACCCAGGTTCTACGTCTTCTTGCCATGCTCCACTAAAATCTCTTCCTTCTTTCCATCTCAATAGCCCTTGTTCAGACTTTATTGAAAGAGCTTCCTTCTCTTCTGTTTTGTAAGCGCAAGGATGTCCACAACTGAGCCCCACGGCAGCCGCTGTGCATGTGTATTACTGCCAGACTACCCATACAGAGTGTTTAAAGCAATTTGGAGCCACTGCTCCAAAAGTTATTACTGGTGCATTTTGGGGAATTCTTCTAGCATGATACGATCTATTAGATGGTCCACTAGACTGGAAGCCAGGACACTTGTCTTTCTATTGCATCATAGTTAGGCAAGCCATTTTATCATTCCTCTGCTTTAACTTCACTATTTTGACAAAAGACTTCGAGTTCTCAGTATGAAAAATATTATAAGAGAGCTAATTTCCTTTGGGGTGCTTACCAGTTTATAGCTAAGTACATAACAGAATAATTAAAACAGAGGCTGTCATTATATTCTACTTTTCTCATGTCCCCCGTTTTCAATACCTATATTAGCTTAGAAATGTGTAGGGTTTTTTTCTCCTCATTTAAAAGCGTATTAGAGTAAATATTGATATATTAGGTGTTGAAATTCCTTTTTCCCTTGAGTATGTATAGCAAGGGCTCTCTGTTTCCAGATTAAGAGTCTCAGTTGTCTAAAAGGAGGTAAAATTAATTTTGGCCTGAGTGGATAGGCCAGTCCTATCATGACTGGTGTAATCTTTGTAACATGTTCCAGCTCAGCACAAGAGACAGTCACTTATGAAGGGTTTAGGTCAGCTAAAGCCTCCTCCTAGCTAGTTACACTGCCTTATGCCCTGAGCAAGGAATGGGTAAGCAAAGACACAGTGTTCTGGCATCCCAGACCACCCCAGTTTTTGCTGGATTTTATGATATTCTCATGAACATTGATGAAATGTCTACTGTTATAATGAAACCTTGTTTGGGTTTTCTGAGGCGAGTTTTAGTTATTACTCCAACAGCAGAGGGAAAAAAGTAAAGATTATACCAGTCATGATTTGATACTTGAAGCAGATGTACTCCAAAGGAGGACGAGCACACATTAAGTGCTCTCCTATAATTTCTGATATCCATGGTGGCTGTCACCCACTAGCTGAAGCTCATAAAAATTTATCAGCACTTGACAATGCACTTGGAAAGACTGAATTCTCTGGAAATAAGCTTCACTGAGGAAACACAGGAAAGTTGGATTGCTTACAATGAAGTGATTGAAATGACTGCCAAGAAAAATGCATGCAGGTTTCATTATAACTATTAATCTAATAGGTTCACATTGTACTCTCTATTTAAATCAGAAACATATCTACAATTTCCCACACTTACACTACTATTAGCTTTAGGTGAAGAAAGGAAAAAACAGATGAGGCATCAGGCTTGGGACTGCAAGCACTGTGTGTAAACTAGAAGCAGCTATGGCCATTTTTTTCAGTGCAAAACAGAAATGGAAACAAACAAAACCTTCCATACCTCTCCAGCCAATTTGCTTTCCATACAACAGGCTGCACTCAGTGTCCATTCCAAACACCACTGCACACAGGCAGCCAGCCACTGGATTTCCATCCCCGTTACCCTCATCTTCCCATTCTTTGCCTGGTTTTCTCTCTACAGAACTAAAGGAAAGATTGGAGCTGGAAACCTGGTGCCAGATACCAAGTTCAGCTCCAGCCCACCTCCAACATGATCGTTTGAAACACAAGAAAATAGGAATCGAAGGGGTTACGTGCACCAGCGTGTCTAGAACTGCAGTCATGGGGTACTGTATTACAAATGTCTTTTTGTCTACCATCTAGACTGCTCCACAGAACATCTATACCCTAGACCATGCCTATGGTACATACAGCCAGCTACCAAGACTTTCCCACACCTTGCAACAAACTTGAGTCCTTTCATAAAAAGGTAAGGTACGTAAATATAATGTGTCACAAAGGAGAGAGATCAAGGCTCTCGCCAATACCTGGCAGCAAGGGATTTTTCAAGTAAAACTTCTACAAGATGCTGGGAAGCAAGTAATGTTCCATGGTACAGGAAAATGTTAAAAAAATACCACTTAGGTGGTCAATCTCAGCCACAGGAAAATCATTTCCTGACCCCAAATCTGATCACTGGTTTAAACCTGAGTGTATGAGCAGTATACACCAGTCACACACGTATGAATTTCACACCACTAAAAATACTGCATACATCTCTGCCTAGCTGTCTCCATTGCCCAGAGGAAAGTGAAAAAAGAACTCACATTATGGATCAAAGAAGGAAAAATTCTTTCTAGCCCCCAAAAGTAATCATTGGAAGCCCTGAAGCATGGGATTAGTATAATATAAATACAGTATATACAATATATATTACACCACCTTTTAAATTCAAGCCTCTAGTTAGTTAATAAACTATCTTGTCACAGATATTAAGCAAATTAAAGACTTAGCAAGTGTATTCAGTCACAGAATATTATCAATGCATTCCTGGAAAGTACTTCAGAAACACAAGCATTGAAATTCTGCTCTACAAAATAGCACTGCATCTTATGCTTTTAACCCGACACACCAGAGTACAGAAGATTGCTTCATAAACCTATCATCTTCTGCAAGTCATTCATTAAGTTCCTAGTTTTGAGGAGATGTTAAGTCACATAAAAATCTGGCTCATAGGAGGATACTATTTTCCAGAAATATGAGATTGGAACTCTTGGAGATTTCAACTGGGGTTGCTGAGAGGTCCCTGGTATGCAGTGGGTTCTTCAGTGTCAGATGCATCTTTGCAAATCAGATTATCTGCATCAAAATGGTTTTACCAATCTGTGTTTTAATAAAGTCATGAGTCACAAGTCTTTTGGCATCCAGAAAATTCAGTACCCAGAATTACCTGGTGTTGGCATTTCTGTAGTTTCCCGGTTTCTGACAAGCGCAGTGGTGAGGACAGGAGTAACTAGAGACAGCCTAGATAAGATATTGTCAGCAGGAGTCCAACTGATGTGTTGCAAACACGTCTTGTAATGGCCACGAATGTACAACCTTTCTGCCTGTGAAGGCAGCTTAAGGTTTTGATTAGGAGTTATTGGGGTAAGACTGAGACCCATTTACCAGTCAGATCATCTCTTGGCTTACCCCAACCAAGGATGAGACTTGCTATCATTCCTTGGCTTGTGGTCACCCTGGTCCAATGGTTAAGGGTTTTCAGTAAGAAACCAGGCTCTGGCAGTCTGCAAGACTCTACTAGATCTATTAATCACCCTGATTTTCAGGGTGACCTCTAGGCCATTTTTAATAAGAGGCAGAGATCTAGTTATTGAGACTTTTATTCCCAAAGGAGTCATATTTTCTTAACATACTGTTTTAATTTATGTAAGCTGCCCAGGTGCCAACATGATGGGCAGTATAGCAGATCTGAAAGAACCAATTAAGGAACCATGAGTAATTGAATGGCTTTGCTTAAATCATGATAAAAAAGCACCTGACACAATAACAGACAATTCTATAGCATTAAGCAACGCAGAATCTCTTTTATCAGACTTGCTTATCACACACAGTTCAGCATCTAGTTTGAAAGGCTTTATATACAAGACTAACTAAAAACAATATTTAACAGAGAGTTATTTCTATGTCACTGTAAATCATTGTTTAGCTTTATGCACTGAAACAGTGGAGTTATTTTGAGTTGGCTATTTTCTGCTGTTTGGATTTCTACAGTAAAGAATACATGGAAGAGAACAAAGAGGCCATCTGACAAATACGACAGCCCAAATATTATAGCCAGGAAGGAAAGAGGGAAGGAAGACAGAAAGGGAAAGAAATGGCAGAGCTATGCCAATAGTTGAGGGTTTTTTGTAGGCTATAACACAAGGTAATTGGCTGCAATGTGAATTATGCTTCCCAAGCCAAATGTGAGAGTGCTTAATAGACGCAGAGGTCAATTATCTCTTAGTAGAGCCTGCTACAGTGAAAGAGGCTATTGCAATTAGAACACACTATTAAAAATGGTTAGCCATTTTAGTATTTTAAATCCCTACCCTTCTCAAAAAGCTGTGCATAGTAATTCCTGTCATTGTATGCCTCATGGAATATTCTGTCCTTGGAAGAAAAAAAATCACTAAAAATATTATTCCTCTGAGTTTCTCCTGCTATGAGCCTTGGAACTCTAAGGTTACTCAAATAAAGAAACCGAAGCTTTATTTCTAAGTACTGTATATTGCTCACTTCTAAGTACTGTGTATGTTTACCTTGTCAATAACGGCAAATTTAGAGATAAACAGTACCTAGGGGAAAAAGGTTGTAATTTGCAAATGTGATTCCAATTCTCAGCGTTGTCAGTCTGTTATGGTGTCGCGCATTACAGGGCAGACAGACGCAAATCAGGACTCTGCTTCGCTTCTTCTCACATTTAATATGACTGGACTTCGAAATCATTTGTCCTCTTGTATCTCTTTGAGGAACTCTGTCATTTTGTAGCCCTTATTTACAAAGTTAGAACTTTTTGTTCTTGACTTTTAAATATGAACTCTCTTCAGGTTCATATCAGGTTTCATCCTGGACAGAAGTAGAATAAGCACTGTCTGAAAATACTGGCAAAAACTGTTCCAAAAGATATGTGAGGCAAATCAGTTGTACTTTTCTTATAATAGCAAATTTACTTAAGACAACAGATATTTTTTAAGATGTTTGATCCCAACCTCTCTACAAAGGACCTTTGTACAGAAGAGTTCATGCAGTACTATGGTCAGTGAAAAACAAGATGGGGCTCTGCCACCGAAATAAAATATGATATAAAGCACTGAAAGCGTTGTTTCACATAAACAAAATGTAACCTTTCAGCACTGCGTTGAGTAACTGGCTTTCACTTACAGTTACACAGTAAAAGTAAGAGCTGTGGTAAAAGAAAGAAATACAATGAGCAACACAATGAGTGACCAGCCCCTTTCCCAGCTGACACCAATAAACCACAAATTTTTGTTTACAGTGAAGATTCTCAGCAAGACTGAATATGGGATTTATTTAGCTATCACTTAAGAAATCTCTTTCTTTGAGAGCTGCAAGTAGAAACAGGAAGTGAATATTCAAAGTCACTAATACAAACCTGAAAACGCATTCTCTTCAGTGACGAGAAATCTACCCAGCAAATAAAACCTTCTTCATGTTCTAAGTAAAATCAGTTGAGAGCCAGCAGTTCTCTGAAAAGAGCTCTGGTTTACTTTCTGTAAAATACAAAATGTGTTTAACGGTGTACTTCCAGTTCAACACTGTATCATTTTATTTTGTGTACCTTTTGTTTGTTTTCTTTGCCATGTTCCTCTTCTGAGACACTAGTTTCACAGACCTTTAAGGAATTTCATAACAGCAAAATCCGTTCTCTTACACACAACTTCAAAAATGGTAGTTTTGAGTTTAAATTTTCTGCAGCCCATCCAAATTCAGCATGTTGAATATGCACTTGTCAAAGTATTTCAGCATGCGCGATTCTTACAAGCACAATTACCTCTGATCTATGTTTGACTGCACAAATACCCCATTCCTTAGAAAAACTGTTGTTCTTACAGAGTTTGAAAAATTTACTTTGAAAGACACTTGTTGCCCTCACTTGTTTCTGGGGGGACTTTTTTGCCTTTCTGGAAAGACAACATTATTTTGAAGATTATTCAGTTCTGTTCTAAGGTAAAGGTAAAATCATATTACCAGAAAAAACTTCCTAAACCTAAATTTGGTGTGGAATTTCAGACACTGATCACATACCATAAAATCCTCTTATTCAGGCATTTATGCTTGCTTGCTTGCTTGTATAACTATCCAGGTCTTTGTGATCATTTAGTATCCAAGAATTTTATATAGTTTCCCGTGAGTGTTCAAACAGGCCTTATAAACAGAGAAAAACATGTATATGAACTAGAAAACACTACACGTTGGTCCAGCTTCCCAAATCAATGCCCCAGCCACTCTCTGGAATATCAGCTAACTAACTAGTGTAGAATTCCTTTAAACTTCTGAGAAGATTTAGCAGAGTGGGTTTTTTTCTGGTTCAGACAGCTGTAGAAGAACTATTTTCTACTTTAATGGTTGATGCCATCAGCTGCTTTACACATGACCACTTCTCCTGAAATCTAGCAGAGAGGTGAAAAGGGTGACCACTTTTTTCCCAGCATAGCTCAATGGTTGTTCAGGACTAACATTTTAATAATTGTTATCTCTGAGAACAATGCAAAACACTAGGTTGTTTTTCTTCAATTCATCTTCTACATTTTTAATTTGCCTTGCAGAACAAGTCTGAAAATGACCCAGGCAGGACTCAAGGATATTATCCTTTCCCTCAGAGGCTGTGTTTATCCCAGTAGCAGAGAATATGCAAACAATCATCTTACTTAGTTTTCTCCCCATTTTCAAAGAGAGGTTAAATTTGTTAGTGCATTGCATGGCTCCAAACAGCCTTGTTAGGCTTTAACAACGCTGACTGCAAGGACTTGGATGAAAACAGCAAAGGGATGAAGATATCTCCTAGAAGGGCAAATGATTCTGTTGAGGAGACAGAAGGACTCTTAAGATTCTTGATGTCTCTATGTCATCCCTTTGCAAGAAGAATACGTTGGATATACATAGGTTTGTGGTAAGTACCAGGATACACATAAAGTTAAGAGATCCAAAACTTACTCTGTCTAAAACTTCCCTTCTCTCCACAGCTGGTTGTGTAAACCAAACTTTCATGATTCCTCAGCTTATTATTGTAATCCTTTGTAGCGTGACACAACAATATGAAAGAGTCGTCTTCTACCAAAAAGCTATATGCAGTTCAGAAGAAGCAGTCCACTTGCTCAGTGTCGCAGACCACAGAGAATGCACAACTCCTGCTGCTCTCACTCTCTGCTGAACACAGTCAAATCCAAGGTTTCAGAAACCTTCGCAGAATAGTCTGTCTCACCCTACTCTCCCTGTTCACAGCCCTGCCCTTATTACCCTGGAGCAAAGAAACTGTTAACCCTGAGACAGCAACACACTTATTGAAGACAGGGAACTTAGTACATGAGGCTGAGGTTCATGCCTGGAAGAGATCAAGATACAATAAAACCTCAGCTGTTTCAGTGCAAACAGCAAAACTTACTTTTTGAATTACCTTTCCACCAGTGTACACCACGTCCCACTGATTTTGTAAAGAAACAGAGAATAAGACAAAGAGAAAATGCTTATCCATACATATTCTTCCTAGTCTAGAAGTCATTAGGACAGTCTAGAATACTCCCTAAGAGCCTCAGGGCACGTGGGTAGAAATTTTGTGACACTGAACGCACTCAGTCTAATAATTGTCCTCAAGAGATATTTCTTACAACCGAAGTTGTATCATGTTATTAGTTATTTGGTTTATCTGGTTTGGGAGGGTACGGGAGTTGCTTTTTTTGAACTGTTAGTTGACCACATAGTGTACGATGAAAGCAGTAGAGTTTGCTAATTTGAAATGATTCCTAAAGACTTTAATATTCCTTGCACTATAGCAACGCAGAAAGTAATTCCTATTTAATTAGTTAGGCCAAAGTATTTGCAAAACAATTAAGAATGTAATTTAATTTTGGTGTTTGGTAAACATCCAGGGATTCATTCATTCTGAACTTATGACCTACATGTTGAGTTTACTTTGCAAAGTATCATTAAACCACTCAGTTAGAACTCACAATTAAAATGCATGACATGGCAAGCCTAATAAGTATATATTACAAATTAGAAATATGTGTTAGAAATGTATTTTTAAAAACATCTTGATAGCTTAAAAAATGAACCAAGTGGTCAAATCAAAATGGTGTCAGTGAGAAAGTCCTTTGGAAACATCTCCATGAAACCTGTGGCATTTAGCTCTTTAAGAAGTTATTTCCCAGGTTGCCTCCTCATTCCTGTGGAAAGACTAATTCCGTGTTACAGGTTCCAGTAGAGCAGTGTGCTTACACAGGCAGCTCCCGCTAGCAATGCTCATCAGGGCAGGTACAGGCAGAGGTAGTATCACTGTGTGCTACAGTCAGCCTGTTTCTGTGAGGAGGCAACATGAAAATTCAGATGGCAATTGGCAATTCAGCCTAGACACATAGGCGCAACAACAGTTCACTAGCCGTCTCAGAACTCTTATGCATCATTCATACATTATTACACACAAAAAGCTATGTAAAAGGATATTATTAAGGCTCCACATTTATTCTTTCAGGGATTAGGAAACGCCAGAATTAAGATTGCCTGTGCAACCTTTATTCTCCTCTTCTGCATATGTAGTACGATTGTCTTCACTCACGCGTTCATATACTTTCCTCCCCATGGGACTTCTCCTGGCACAGGCTCTAAATGAGTGATTATTCGAAGTTTCATTTCATCTTCTTCATTGGTTATTTGAACTTACTTAATGCCTGTCAAAATCTGCAGTGATTATAAAATTATTCATCCCTTCCAACTTTTCATTAGGTTACTCACATTCTCATGTCTAAATGCTTCTCAAGCACCTATCTTTACAATGTCCTGAAGGGCAGAATGAGTATTAAGAGTCCATCTTACAGCAGAGGAAAAGAGAGAGTAAGGCCAAAATTGTCAAAATTGTCCATTAGTTTTCTGTGCCCAACATGAAACATCAATACATCATGTATTTTACAGTACTTTATATACTCAAACTATAGTTCCACTCAACTCTAGATGCAACTGTGAGTGCTGAGCAAGAGGCCTCTTCTCTGCCTGCAGTTCCCAGCCTCACTCGCTCCTCCCCTTCCACCCTCTGAAGTGAATGGTACAGATCACTAAAAGAAGGGGAGCACTCTGAGCACAGTAAGAAATGCAGAATCTTACTCTCAGCTCCCCTTCTGCACCCTCAGTGGTGGGGTCAGACACATGACAGACCGACCAAGTATGAAACTAAAATCCAAATTATGCTAAAGACTGGATCAAATTTACACTTTAAAAACAAAATGAAGTTTCAGCATGCTACCAAGGTTAAATCTGTCTTGATACTAATGATCATTTCTGACCTCAGCACCAGGGTAGCCTCATGCAAAATGTCAAGACTTGTATCCAAATCATAGAGGGTCTGGAGCCGCTGACAAAGAGATGTAAGAATTTTTACAAAATGGCTGAAATTATATTATTTTCCCAATTTATAAACAGATAAAATATTTTTACTCATAAGGCTCTTGTAAGAAACCTCTCTGAAGCACACACTGAAAGCAGCTGTGTGGATGGTTAAGATTGGCAAAAAGGTCACCTGAAAGCATGATCTTATAAAGCCCAGTCCTGAAAGGCAGTCCCTGTAAGACTCCCTCCAACAGATACAAAGGTCTTTAAAGATATGTAAGCACCTGGCTCCAGTGGGAGTCATGCCCCAACTCTGCCCAAGCGTCCACTCCCCAGCAGTCAGGCGGCCTGCAATGCTGTGCTGCGTTTCCTCTTGCAGACGTCAGCGTGTGCCCATCCTGCCCACGCTTGGATCTCCACAGGTCGAGCCCTGAGATTTCCCTAAGCAGAAACTGCCAGCCTTCTAGCACATATCAAATTCAAGCTTGTTTTCTGTGATATAGCCAGACATCCACAAGGGACAAGGCTAAAACCACCAAACCCATTTTACATGTGACCTGAGCCAGAATCCAGCTCTCCAGAGGCAAAAGGCTAGTAAATTAACCTACTGTGTCACCTAACCCTTCACTATTGATTAGTAATTATTCTTTTCAAATGAAACAAGGACATAGGACATAAGGTCATCTACAGTATATCCTGAGAAAAGCCAATGTTTCCCTCCATCCTTCCATCAATCACTGTTGAGCACTGACTTAAAAGAAAAAAGTTCTCATTGAAATACAATTAAAAAAGTAATTTAACTCAAGCTTCATACACCAGGAAGACCTCACGGATGTGAGCTAGTTCTGAGGCAGGCATGACAGGCACAACTACGGCCAATACCTCTTCAATTTGGTGAAGACATTGGATCATGTGATAAAGGGAGTGGTCAATGAATAAATAAAACAACCAGGGACCAGTTGGCCTAGTGATGCTAGGTTACAGCTTGAAATTCTTCATACTCCGTGGCTCCCTTTGGCCATACTGGCCTCCCTTTGATCATTTCTCTTTCCTTTGTATCTTTTCCTACATCTGATTAACTGCTAATTAATCAATTGAAAAACACACTGCTCATATGAATGCACTGACTGAATTATTTTATTACCTGAAAGAAAGTCATTCTGCCTTCTTCTGAACTATAAATGTTGCAGGTAAAAGAACCATCAAGAAAAGAAATATATCTATATCTTTTAAGGACACAGCGCTTATAATCTTTGAGTGAACCAGCGGCCCTATATCCTGTCCCCTGTTGTAATCAATGCCATATTCTCCAGGAGATTGACCAAGCCTATATAACTAGCAAATAGAACAGGTGGAACCATCCTCTAAGATCTGAATTTCCAGAAATTCCTACTGAATCTAAATCTAAACTATGTTCCACCTTTTGAAATTGAGATTTGCAATGGGCTGGATTTAACCTGAGATCCCAGGTCACAGCTGCACATTCAGACGCTAGAAATTTGTTTTCATTTCAACGTATCACAAATTGAAGCTTCTGTGCAGTAGCGTAAAGGAAGTACAGCTACAAATACTGAGCAGACAGAAACATCTTGGTCTTTAGGACATTCTTTCTACAACACAGTTCATTGCTAGCTTCCATGAGTGTTACTGCTTTATTTCAACAAAATAAGAATGGGAGTCAATTGTAAGTCATTACACAATTCCTTCAACATATTGAAGGGTGCTGCTTCAGTTCATGCTAATATATATGATTTGTTTACAATTTCTTCTTTGATTTCAGAGGACACGTGACAATCTCATACCTATGTTATATGATTGCAGATGTAGCATGGGAAACGCAGTACACAGTGTTCTCAATCCATTAATGCCATAAGTATACAGTAGCAATTATAGCACACAGAGTCAAATGTATATTTGGATTATATCCTGTCAGTCAGTGTATTTCTAAGGTAGTGAAACCTGTTCACTGTTTCATGGTGGTTTTATGATTCTAATATCTTAAATATGTATGAATTGCATTTTATCTGAATTCATGTTTGACATACAAAAACCAGAGGAATCTAAATTTCAGCATTTTGCCTAAAGCCACAATATAAAGGTATTTTAGAGTTAAGGTTATCATATCACTCAGCTTGGAGGAGTCTTTGGTTTTTTGACTTTTTGCAACAGTAAAAATCTCAAAACAGGTATTAACCTTATATACTATATGCATTGCATCCGATTCGCAGATACAGCTTGGCCTGTTGTTAGCAAAGCTTTTAACTAAAAAGCAAGCTAAGCACTGACCTAAAAGGAAAGACTGTCCCGAAGTGTAGCCAGGCTCCTATCTTATGTGGAAGAGAGAGGAGTGTATCACTCCCAAGGATGAAAGCAGAGAGCAAAAGCCACCCAGCACAGCAGTCTGCTTGACTCAAGCCAGAAAAGCCTCCCTTTTCTATCTTTTAATGTGTTCCTTATTTAGCTTTATATCACTTTCAATATATATTCTTCTTTCTAATCCCCCATATTATAATTTTTTATTCTAGTGTATGATAAGTAAGAAAGATCCATGTCATGCACCTTTCTCTAGATATCCCAATACTATGTTCCATAGCTCCTCTGTAGCATTTGTAAGATCTCTTGTCTATACACATCATGTCTTGTCTATATATACGGACCATCCTCCTAAACAACAGATTCAGCCAAATACTACCTTCTTTTTTATATCCTTTCTGCAGCTTCTTCTCTGTTGCTGCAAATACAAGGTGTTTCTTTTCTCAAGACTCTTCATTGCCATCCTTGGCTCTGAATGCTTCACCCAAGGTTCCCCTCAAGTTTGGAAGGAGTCTTCATAAACACCCAGAAAGTCTGCTCCCATACCAGCTCATCCTGAAAAATTTCTTCATCCTACAAAAAGATTTTGAGAAATTAGTTTGCTGGTATGCTGAAGCTACAATTCACAGCAATGTAGTAGCATTCCTTTCTTGTCTTCTTTTACTACATCTTTCTGGATAAGCCTGTTGTGCTAGCTTTTATTTAGACCGTGCACTGCCTAGTGCATCTGGCTCTGACCTGCAACCCCTATGGTAAACATCAGTACATATAACATAAACTTATATTGGCAATTTTTTCCACCCCATCCCTGAGGCTGATTAAAAAGTATGACAAAGCAAACTTCTCTTCTCTTGCTTATTTCCACAGTCAGATGTTAATGTTTCATGACATCTTTCAGAGTCTGACCAAAATAATATAGCATGAAACCATCCTTCCCTCACAGGTTTCCCATTTTTAAGGTTTAATAGCTTGTCTGCTTTCCTTCAATAATATTTTTCTGAGCAATATAAACTTTATGATATAATTTCTTATGGAAAATACTTAGGCCAATAGTTTTGATGTCCTGAAGCTAACCTTTCAAATGCTTTCACAGCTTGGTGTATGACCTTCTTCCTCTGGCATTTGTTCAACATATGTTGGAAAGACACTTTCAGTTTCTCTGCTCATTGATGTTGGAACAATCCTAACGTTCTTCTCAATCCAAAACCTTCGTGGAGTTTTATCATTACCAGGGTACTCCCATGAAAGATAAAGAGTTGATTTGCGCTTCCCCTGTTAAAGTGTGAAGATTTCTGGTTTTCTTGGTGATAACATTTGTAGTGAGCTGCACATTTCCAATATTTTCTACCATTTTCTAAATTTAGGCACTATGATATCAGGGAGATGGACATTAGAAGAGACTGAGAATCAATTTCTTCAAATATTCCTCCTAACATTTTAAATAGTTCTAACATTTTTACATTACCTGAAAATTGATGTGAGATGTTTATGTTTCATCAGAGTGCTAAGTAAGCTTTGAGAATAAATACATGACGCTGTGAAAAGGAATTGATAATGAAATATGGTTTAATAGGCAGGAAATGTCTTGGCTGCAGATGAAACTGGATTGCTGTTCTTTGTTGCTCTAAAAGAATGACTGAACAACATGAATTTGATTGTGACTCCCCATGATTCCTAATGAACAGGTATAAAGATCACCAATAATAAAAAGAACAATTATTTTCATCCGAGAGTTTAAGCAGATAGTGGACATGAGGAGCAAATTGAAACTAGGCAGTTACTGCAAACTGCGGCCAAGATATTAGCAGAGCAATATGAAGACCTTTTTATTGCTTACACTAATGCTTTCTTTGAGCAAACAGATGTTCTAGAATTGTAAATCCAATACATTTCATGAATGCTAACATCCTCTGGAAAATAAATAGTTTGCTAAAGTTGGATTACAAAGAAGTTTACTTCTTTAAAAAGGAATTTTGTACCCAGAAGATTTACTAAATCCAGTAGTTCCCTGTAGAGCCATATTTCTAATTTTTTTTACAAATTAACCCCAACATTATTAACATTAAAATGTCAGTAGCTGAGCATGCAAAATTACTTTTTCTTAGTATTCTTTTTTAAAATATGCATATCTGAACCAGAATCATAATGGCTCCGGCACTATGAATTAACATCATACTAGAGACCACAATTATGTCAAAGCAGCCATTTCACCCGGGGAAGGACAAAGTAGATATTTTTGAATGTACAAGTTAAGTGAACAGTCTGTCATTCATATCTTCACACATTTCAATGGCAGGTTTTTTTCCCCTCTGGCACTTGTGGTTTCGATGTATCAGCTGCCAGGAAAGGACATTGTTCTGGAAGGTTTAGCAAAAAAGCATTAAAATGTAACCACAAAAGAAGATTTCAAGTAGCATTAAGGATCTGATTTAAACCCACAAAAGCAACAAAATTCAAGAGTAAGTCAATTATGATTGACATGTGTTCCTTAATGTATGCTAGATACTGCTTGCTGCGCATGCAGGAAGTTATTAAAACCATTTAACGATACATTTTGCATGATGACAGCCAGATCAAGGAGCACAGTCAATTAAAACAAGGGATAGATAAATTCAAAAATTATGGGAGCTAATTCAGTACAGGGATGCAATTAAAAGTTCAAGTGATTATGTAAACCTTTGTGGCTCACTTGTCGGACTGTCAGTCTCACGGTAACCAGCTGAAGGGACTCTGCAGAGGTCCATAATTCTCCCACCTGGCCGCCTACAGTGAGTGCTCCAAACTCCAACACAGATCTCTGCAGAGAGGTGATTTTCCGTACAGAAATAGCAGTCACTGCTAATCCTGCTAAAGTCACTGGGAGCTGCAGGTGGTTAAAACTTTTTTTGTGAGAGCATCAAGTCTGTAAGAGTTTGACTTCTGAAAATTTTATTTGTGGTACTGTCGTTTGGTCTTGATGAAAACAACGATATTTGGCATAAAGATGCTCATGATGCTTTAAGGATAGAAACGGGTGAAGATAACCCTGAAATTTGGAGCCTATGGTTCGGAAACCTCTTCAATAACAAGAAGAGAATCTCTTTAAAGATTTCCAGAAGAGAGAGGGAAAAAAGATAGGGAGGCAGGGAGGGAAGGTGAGAGAGAGGGAACTGCAAGCAATAGACTTCTAGTACTTTACTTGTTTTGCAGGAGGAACAGCTCGTTAAAACACACTTAAAATGATGCTGCAAGGAAAGCAGATTTTGAGTGAATATTGGTGAGGTCTGCAAATCAGAGCTGAATTCTGCAACACAACCACATTCATTACCTCCAGCAGTCAGATGGGATGTGGTCTAGTAAACATTTTATGCTGTAAGACCCAGAAATGTTCACACAGAGGGCACAGACAGACCAAAGCTCCTCCGATAGCTCTTTGTCTAGAAACCACCCAGCCAGGTTCATATAGGACCAGGCTCCAGCTAATGCACTGATCTAAGAGCTCCAGCAGGTTACAGCCCCTGTCAGGTTAGGACAGCTCTGTCTCTACCTGCCCGTGTAGAGGTAACAATCAAGACAGGATATACAGATTATTTTTCACATTCTGATACCAAAACATTCTGTAACTTTGATAAAAGATTTTCCCCTCTCAATATCACTGTCTCCTCTGTCCCTTTTTTTCTTAATTTTTACTATTTAGATTGAAATTTTTCAGTACATTTTTTATTGCAGCACCTAACACAGTAATGGACTGATGTTTGGTTTTGCATCTAGGAAGAGAAATACAACCTCTGGTACAAACGGTAAGAACATGTTCTAACGCCTTTCCTGATATATTCCATCCAGTGGTATGGAATACCTTGCCATGAATTAATACTCAGCCTCATGCAAGCATCATCTCCACTTTACGCTGGAGTAGGACACAGAGCAGTTACAGAACTTCCCCCAAGGTCATTTGTGAAGTCTCTGCCAAAACAAGACTAGAGCACACAATTGCCAGTTTTTACTTTAGCTATATAATGACTATTTCCCTGAGACACAATTTCTCTTTATGCATATGTCCTTAGTAATAAAAAATAGGGAAAAGAAATACCTCAGATATATATGATGCAGTATATAAGCAGAACTCTCTCTAAACAATATGTCTTTCAAATTTTTCCATGAGGCATCAACATCTCTTTAAGGACTTTATCATCGTTACTGACACATAATCATTCCTTGCAGGTGGAAAACATTGTGCTGAGAGATAATTGGGATAGTTATTGGATATGACTCCTCACTGGTTTTAAGGCAGTATTAAGGCATGATTGCATTCTGCTCAAAGAAAAGGATGAATATTCTTTGCATTTATGTCAGATGGAGTGATTTATGGGTACTGTAAGTACTGCATTAGATGGTAAGGTCTAACATTATCTGATAGGATGCAATGCAAACTTAAAATATGGATGCTTTCCCCCTGTAGAGAGGAAACCCTTTTTTGGCTGTTTGAATGACATTTGCTATTGGTTTATCTGGGTGGGATAATTCGACCTCAACATATGTGGTGGAAACTGTCATCTCAGGGTACCATGCTCATTGTAAAGGAAACGAATATTTTGAAAACCCCTCCTAAATAAGTGGGCTTATTAAGGAACAAATTCTGGTATCTGTAAATGAGCACTTTGCTGACACATGTGTGAGCACTAAATTACTCTCATGAATCCTGTTTGTAGTGGGCAGCTTAAATGACTAAGCAAACCCTGATTCCTCAAATAAAGGCTTGGGCTTGAGAGTATGTGTGAGAAAAAGGGGGTAGTTGAAGGGGGACAATTCTTTATCCAACAAGATCTTTCAGAGGGAAATCCCTGTGCAGGTAATTGGGGAGGCAAAAATCCCTGACTCAGGGCAAGTGAAATAATAGCTTTATATAGCTAAGAAAGCTCTAAGGAAGCAAAAAAATTTGCTATTTTTTGTTCTCCGGGATAATATTCCACCTATCAGTGTCCTGGAAAGGCAGTGAGTCCTTGTGTCAATTTTTTTGTAAATTATGCGTGCCTGCACTTATCTGTAGACACCCATAGCAAACACAGTCACACACTTCTGCTTTGTGTGTAGATTTGGAGGTTTGGGGATTTTTTCACTTTAATTGTGTCACACCTGAGAAAGATTAAACAGGTAAAAACATGTGCACTACATGAACAGCAGGTGTGCAATACCAAGAAAACAAGGACAAGTACAGTTCTATAACAAAGCTCATGCTTTGTCTTTAATTCAAAATTGGTCTGACCCAAAGGCCACTGGAGTCAATGCAAGTCTCTGCATTAACTTCGGAGGGGTTTGGATCAAGCCCAATATCATTCCTGTTGTTAGGGCTCATTGTTTAATTTTAGTAAAAGAAAGCTGTTTAATTTCCTTTTTTAGAAGAAGAAATTTTACAAGACCAAATGTCAATTGTGTCCATTTTTGTATTAAAAACTTCTTCACTGGATACTTTGTCAGCAGAATGGTTAAGTTGTGGTGTATTTTTAGGATCTCATTCAGTGAAAAGGGATGTCAGAAATTAGCAGCCCCAAAATTTACACCTCATGCCATGGAAGCTTCCCAAGAGGGGGGGAAAAAAAAAGTAAAGAAACTGGGCATAGTTTTATTGCCTAATGAGACCTTTGGCTATTGTTCTGTGCTGCTTTCATGGGATACAGTGTCACTATGTGCAATACTACAGGCATTTCCAGTCATTGTTTCATATACAGAATTCCCATTGAAGTCCATGGCACCGTTGCATGAAACTCTGTGGCAGGATATGGCTGTTAAGAGCAGTGCGTTTTATCCTAATGCTGACTGCATTGCTGACTGCATTTTCTGACTGCAAAATCATCATTAAGCCAGGTAATGACACCACTGAAGCTGAATTTTCTCTGAAAAAATAAGAAAAACATGAAGATATAAGACACCAAGCCCAAATCCCCACTGATGTTACTCCACAGCCAGAGAAACTCAGACAAAGTGTTTGTAACCTTCTGAATCTTCCAGGCATCTTCTCCCACCTGCAGCTCCAAGAGTTGAAGAGGGGAAAGCAAGCTCTTCCACTATGAGGGAAGAAGCTCCCCTGATGCCAAAATTCCAGTTCCACTTTCCCCCAGACCAAAACAAAGCCATCTGCAAAGAGGTTGTGCTATATCTGCTCTATTCAGATATCTGGCAAAGAAAACCACATGGGCTTTTAGAAGATGTAACAGTCATAGGGGTTTGTTTTGGTTTTTTTTAATTCTGGTCAGCATTTTAATGCTGGATCATCATTATCTCCAAAAGTCTGGTTTAATGGTAGTAGTTAATGTCTCAGCCTAATTCTCAAGTGTTTTGCCACCTGTCTCATTGAAATTCAAGTGGTGTCCACCTTTATATTCTGGGTTCTTAAATCATGTGAGCCCTTAACCATGAGATGCAGGGCACCAAGCAAGAAATAAGTCCAGAAAAAACATTCTGTTACTGGGGGGAAAACTCGGTCAGCCACACCGGGCACATAGGCCGTTGTGAGTATTGCAGGGCACCCCAGCCACTGCTCGTAGCCATGCGTGTGACTGCCTTCCTAAGTGGCCTCCAAAACCAAGCACGGCATGTTACTTTTAAGACACCACAGCTTCACGGATGTGATTTCTCCAAACATTCAACCTTAGGGCTATTTTCAATTTTTCATTATTAGACAGTGCCTGAGGTGACTTAAAAGGGAATTCTGATGGAAATGTTTTCATCAGTTTTATAAGGAATGAAAGAATGAAGGATCTAGTCTCATTGTATAAAAAAAAAAAAAAAAAAAAAAGGGGAAACAAAAGCTCCTGCAAAAATGTCTGATTCTGAGATGTGAAATTTAGCATGGGTCTCTTGTGCTTAGTTCCAGAGTAAAAAATAGATTGAGTGATAATAAACAAGAGAAAAATCATTCTTGTGCATGCTTGGTAGACAAGTAGCCTGAGGAAGAGCGCTTGTGATATCATGCCATGATAGGGAAGAATGTTTTTTAGTCTCTGGGAAGTGGATAGCATATTATATTGGTTCTCAGCAAATCTGGATTTTGTCCCCATTTCTGCCACTGGCCTCATGCGTGACACTGAGAAAATCACTTTCCTCTGATTTGCCTCTGCTTTCCCAGCTTTAAAATCAGGAAAACATACACTTTTTTTCTTTTCTATTTTTTTCCCATTTTTTTTCTTTTTCCTTCTTTTTCCTTTTTTCTTTTGTTCTTTTTTTCTTTTTTCTTTTTTTTTAAGATCTCTCAAACCCCTCAATTCAGGATCCAGAAGAGAGCTAGGTAGTGTTATTATTATGAATAGTCTAGGCTAACATGGGAATAAAACAGAAATTATGACTCTACAACTTTTTTTAATACAAATTCTCTAGTGTTCAGTCTGGCACAAAATTGTTATGTATAACAGGACAGAAAAATAACATAGTATTAAGGTAGCTCTTCTTGAAACAGCCACTGATTTAGGGTACCTCAGATTTATGAAGTTCAGTTTAGATGTCTTTTTTTTTCATGTTTTCTTCAGTGAGAATACACAACTCCCCTTTGGGAAACACAAAGGGTTGGAAATACTGAAAAATGAAACCAAACGTGTTTCAAGTCAAGTTTTTCAAATAATAGCTGGTTTCATTTTATGTTAAAAAAAATAAAATTACTTTAGTTGACATTTTAGGAGATCAAATGCTGCTCCATTTAGGACTACATCTGTGTGTGTGTATGTGCGGGCACACATGTGTGTCTATAGACTTTAACATTTGGTTCTGTAAAGAAAATCTGGTCTCTCAACCACTTTAATTGACAATATCTCATTAAGTTGAGGGATTAATTTTATTCCATGTGCATGGCAACAGAGAAGTCAAAAATGTTACTCAGAGCCAAGGGCAACAGGAGAGTTGCCTTTTTCAAGAAACATGGCTGTACAAAACTTGCAAAGTTTATGGAATCTCTCTGGTTTGTATTGCTTTACGAGATCTGACAGAGGAGTATTGTTTCCAGAAGTGTAACTTCTTAATGTGTTTCCCAGAATTCTTAAAATATTGTATGTAGGCAGTAGTGGTCTAAGGGTCACTTGCGTCCTGCTGGAATAACCTTACCTATACATGGATAGAAGTAGGTAGCCCTGTATATAGATGTACTCTTTCTTTTTTTCAATAGATTTTTGAGAATAACACAAAGCTGTTGAGACATTAAGGACATTTTAGAGCACAGGAGGAGTATACTTTAAAATCTTTAAGTGTTAAGCAAAGCTTTCTGCATTGTAGTTTATTAATATTTAGCAGAAAGCACAACACCCTTCCTTCCCTGCCCCTTCTTTTCACTAAATGCCTCACAGGTAGCATTCAAAGGAGATGGGAAATTCTAAGAAATACAAACTAACTTGATCCAGAAGCCTATTCTCAAGTAAATTATCCTCATCGGTAGTACAGCTTCATATAGTATTTCCATGGATGTAAAGCACACGAGACAAGTATTTTAAACTACTGCTCCCCAGTAGCGACCATGTGCAACCAACTGATTGTTGACTATGCATAATTATTTCTTTTTTTTCCTAATCTGTGAGCTATAAAGCACCTATCATGGCTGCCACCCAGACTTTTCAATAACATTAAAACAAAGCAAAACAAAAGAGCCCTCAAATATTGACTCAGTAATCTATCTCCCTCCCTCAAGGAAAACTTGCCTGCCATAAAATTCCAATCAGTTGCACACACACAATTATGAAAATATGGGCCTCAAAACTTCATTCAAAAGCCTGATTACACTAAATATAGATCAACATGTAATTTCTCCTTCCTTTCTATTTTTAAATCGTGTTTTTGACAAACGTTGAAATGATAATGAGCAGTTTAGCTCGGGTTTTTTCTTTTTTGCGTCGAAGGGTTTGTGGAGGGTTTCATGGTTTTAATAGCTATGTATTCTTTATTGCCCCTTTAAAATACTAATAAAAGTGATGAAAAGGCATGAAAAATCATCACTGATTGCATAGGAATTCACTTAAAATATGATCTTTCCTTTGCTCAGTTATCATCTGTGGTGGTGTTTCCTTACAGAAATGGTAAAGGGCTAAAAGTTCTTAATAAAAAACACATGCTTTTCTTTACTCCACCACCACACTTGGATGTATTCCCCTGCGGAAAACTACACCAGGTTAACCACTGCAAGGCAGCGTTATGGTAAATCGGATCCATTTTTAAAAATGCATTCCCAGAAGATTCGGTTTAATACACTGTTTCTGAGAATGCCTCTGTGAGAGAGTCTTTTCCCTTTGATAGTCTTGCTCTTCATATTTGGAAGCAATCTCGGCTGCTGAAAGGCAGGAACAGAAAACACCATTTTGAGACAATAAAGAACTCAAGACCAGAATTACTTAGAAGTTAAAGACAAGGAGCATGTATATGTTGCATTCGGTATCTTTTTTTTCTATCTCTGGACATGTAAAATTATTCTTCCCACTTAACAGAAAGGAGAAATGGATGATTTTCCTGGGAATATGTAAGAGACAGTGTTTCACTGATCCAAACCTTGAAATATGGCAACAACACTCATAAGCTATTATCTGCACTTATGGCCAAGTCTGGAATACCACACACCCTCTAGTTAAAAATGCAAAATGTGTTTTTAAGAGTTTTTATTTATGTTTTGAAAGTTTACGCTAATTTGAGAAAATATCCTCACACTTAAAATGGAAATTGCTGTGTACTCAGCAGCATCTCTTAGAAGGAAAGATTTTTATGTTGGGGTCTGCCAGTAATAATTGATTCCACATAAAACTACTTCCCTTCCTTGTTCAGGAGTGGTGCTATAGCCTTGCACATTAAGGGGGGTGAGGGAGGAGAAAAGGATCTTAATTCAAAGACAGAAAGAGAGGCCTAGAACAAGCATTTGACCTTGCTCTGATGGGGAAAAAAAAAAAGGAAAAAAAAGTAGGCACTAAATGAAATTTAAAAAATTGCTATTGGTGAAATAAGAGTATGAGATCAGCTGGTTTTGTGGTGAAGCTGCTTTCCAGAGAGATTGGAGGAACATAATACCTGCCAATACACTCCCCCATTGTCCACCATGCAGGCAACTTCAAAAGCACACCAGGAAGGTGTTTTTTCACGAAGGTGGTAGGTACAAGGAGGGTTATCGGCTTAGGAAGAGGCTCGTTTGCTTTGTAATTTCTTTCTCAGACTGTGAGAGGTTAAAATGGTTAAGCAGTTTTCCTTCACTCCATATTATGGCTCATTCCTACAAGCAATAAAATGGAGGAATTACTTGTAAGGGCAGAAATGTCATTATTTTTGCACTCATCCTGACCCCAGCATCTAAAAATACAAAATGCTGGAATTTGTAGAGCAGGTGACATTTTAAAAAAGGGCCCAGGGAAGTCTAATAGTGTAAAGGCTAAATGTACTTAGGAGGTGGAGGGACAGAAATAGAGAGATATCTCTGCTTCTGACCTAGGCCTAACAAGATTGGCCACATAATTCATTTCAATGACTTCTTGTCTGTGCAGTTTACCTCTGGGTTTAGACAGAAACATTTCTCTTTAGCATAATGGATCACAGTGTCAAGTTGGCTACCTTCTGCCTCAGAATGGGGTTAATTTTAGCCTGATCCTCACGTTGAACACACAAGGAATATATATGACTCATCAACCTTTGCCAAAAGCATAAGATAGGTCCCTGAAACTCAGAGGCTATCTGCTATTTGAAAAGATTCAGCTGCCTTGTATTAATTGAGCTGAGCTTACTTTTAGGTCTCCAGCAGCCTATTGAAGGTACATGAGAAGGTATATAAAATTTCTAAAACACTGTATCAGAGTTCTGCAATACTTTTTTTTTTTTTTCCTAACAACCTCACTATACATCCAGTCAAAATCAAGTGCTTAATTCTGCTTCTACAGGGATACTGCATTATTTCTAGTTTATTAGCTAGTATTTATCCTTCAGGCTCCCAGTTCTGAGCGTGCTACAGCCTGGAGAATCCAGCTTCTGAGCAGGTGTAAAAGAGGAATTAATGAAATGGTGAGCAAAAGTTATTTTTGTTCTTCTTGATTTGAAGGCAGACATGGCTAAATATGAAATCACATCAGTAAAATAACAAGGAGTCTATGAGAAGTCCAGTGAGGGTGGCCATGTTGTTTCAGAAAAATTAAGAAATTTCTCTGTATTTCTCTTAGTCTATTTTTTTATAATAAACAAATACCTGCTAATACTGCCCTGTCCCCTCCACTCAAATTTCCAGCTCTCATGAGTGGTCAGGATGCCCAGAAAGGTGTAAAGCAAAGTATTCAAAGGTCAGAATAGCGCAATCTTAGTGAGGGAATTTTAGGCACTTCCAGTCTCAGAGGACCTAGGCTGGGTTCTTTACATTATTTTTTCAGAGCAGATGTGATGTAAAGCTAAAATCCCTGCTCCACTGCAGGCCATAACAAAAAACTCATGGGCTTCACCAGGGTCAGGCTTTCACTCAATAAGCCTGCACCATGCTTTGCTGTTGCGAAACAGAACCGAGCCCAAAGAACAGATATGTTGAGCAAGGTGGCATAATTTCTTAATAGACATCTTTTTACCCTCCACAGTAGCCTGTGGTGTAGCAGGAAAAGACACTCGCAGTTCCCTATGAGCACAATCCTGCATTTCACATGGCAAGTTCTTCTGCTTCCCCAAAGCATAATGATTCACCAGATTTAGCCAGGAGCTCTACCGAAAAGCTCCAGTCACACACAGTTTCATCATTAACTGCTATATTTACCGTGCCCTCCTTACATCAATGTTTCTTCCCTTTTACCCATGCCCATCTCCCTCGCAGAAAAACCAGGCAGACCAACGCTGGGGCTGCTGCAGCTTTGGCAACTTGCTTATCTAACAACATCTTTCTTGTCTTCCTTGCTTCAGACAATATCAAAGCGTCTCTCTCCTTCACTAGCCTCACTGAGACCACCGTTTAGGCCATTGCTTGCTCTCAGAGCCAGTTCCCATCAAGGGCAGCACCAGCTTCTTGCCACTGAGCTCCTCAGTACCAGCTGCAGTGGGAGAGACTGTCACGGCGTTGATAATTTTTTTCAGAAGCCGAAGTCAACCCCTCCGAGATGCAGCAAGCATCCTGTTAAAAATTGGCATAGTTCCATTAAATGTATGCTGAGTTACACCATTTGCAACTGTAAGTCTACCCTCTTGTGTATATGAATTATGAAACAGATTTTAGTTACAGTACCCCACGTTGCTTCTCAAGTAATAAACCATACAGTATTCTCAAACTCCTTAGATGCATGCTTAGTAATACCTTGTAATGTTTTTTATAGTTTTCCTACCTTCACTAATTTCATTACCTTAATGGTCAATGTCTTTATGGTTATTGAAAAACCTCAGGTTAAAAATGGTTGTTAAGTGTAGAGCAACAATAGAACTACTAAAGAAAATCATAGTATTTGATTAAAATGCAACTGGCAAAAAATAAAGAGGTTCTTGTTCATTCACTAGTTACAGCTTTTAACGGAGCACATAATCAAACTCCAGGTTTTGGATGCACATGAAATGTGAACCCTAATCTGAATGACAAGTAACCCCTAGTATTATAATGGGATGAAACAAAAAACCATAGCTCCAAACACTCCTAAATTTTGGGGGTTTCTAAATCTGGACTTGAAATCTGTGGCTTGTGCCTACTCAAATACACTTCTGTTTAAAACCCTATTCCAATAAACTTCTATTTTGTGGCTTGGGCCTATTTAAGTAAGCCTTTTAAAATTAAGTTCTATTTATAGGCCCCAAATTTATTTACAGTATCATTTTTTAGGATTTTAGGATTAGCTGTATCTTTGTGTAAAGAAGAACCTTTCTTCAGAGGATATTTCTCCCTTCTTCATCCATGATCATAATCTAAGGGATGCAACAGAAATGGTTGCATCATGTGTTTATTATTATAAATAAATTGCTTATTGGCAGTGTTTCATTGAAAGAACACACAAGAAAGACAAGCGTGAAAGGGTGAGAAGATTTTAGTTACTCTCTCCTATTCCCATAATTTCTTTCTTTCCTTCGTTTGAAATAAATTTATGATAAGAGTTTTTGAATTAAGTTTAGTCACAAAGTAGTCCATGCCCTCACTCCATATTTCCTAAACTGAATAAAAGACTTGAGGCTATTGCTACAAATTTTTACCTTTTCATATAGTCTTCAAAAACATCACCCAAAATGAAATTGTCACAATTATTTTTGTAAATATGCTTTCTGCCAGACAATTCTTTTTCAGCAGACACCAGTTTTTATTACCCATTGCCTTCAATTTATCCATTTTCTTTTTAATTCCTTACTCATCTCTTTCTTTTCCTTTTACCCAAACCTCTTCCAGTCTTTTTCCTTATGTTAGTACTCCTTCCTCCTGTTTAGGGCCAAAAGACAATGGTGAACTCAGCTGATCCTCAGATAGCAAAAGTATACGTGACTTTGCTGGAGTCACCTTGCAGGATTATGGCTTTTATAACTTTCTTCTTGTCTCTCCATTAGCGCTTGAACTATACCTCTTTCTTAGAAGGCTCCAAGTTCCCTCTCAGGAGAGATGAGCAAAGAAATAGATGACAGTTACCACTTCTAGATTTTCCAAAAGTTGGCAATCAAAGTGAGAAGTCAGGAATCCACAGTACTGCTGCACTATCATTTTCTGTAGACCTAAGACACAACTTGTCATATGATTCCTTTAGGCTCCCTTACTTCATATGCTGTATTTTTGTTTTAACAATGAAAAAGGTCCATCCTCTTTTCCATTTCAGCTGAGGAGATATGACAAAAGGCAGAGTTTTCATGAACTAATTACAGTCCTTTGGAAATTACCTTTTGTGCTAGGAAAATATGCATTTTTTTTCTTTTTTTTTTTTTTCCTACTGATTAGAAAGTAAGCTCTCCATTAGCGCTTGAACTATACCTCTTTCTTAGAAGGCTCCAAGTTCCCTCTCAGGAGAGATGAGCAAAGAAATAGATGACAGTTACCACTTCTAGATTTTCCAAAAGTTGGCAATCAAAGTGAGAAGTCAGGAATCCACAGTACTGCTGCACTATCATTTTCTGTAGACCTAAGACACAACTTGTCATATGATTCCTTTAGGCTCCCTTACTTCATATGCTGTATTTTTGTTTTAACAATGAAAAAGGTCCATCCTCTTTTCCATTTCAGCTGAGGAGATATGACAAAAGGCAGAGTTTTCATGAACTAATTACAGTCCTTTGGAAATTACCTTTTGTGCTAGGAAAATATGCATTTTTTTTCTTTTTTTTTTTTTTGCTACTGATTAGAAAGTAAGCAGTTTGAATAAAAAGTACTATTTAAAGAAAGAGTACAGTTACATAACCTTTCCACAAAATTCAGACAATTTTTTAGCTCCACTTTGCAAAAAGAAGTATGCTACTTCCGCAGAACTATACATACAATAATCTATAAAAAGATTCCTATACAGAAAAAAATAAAGAGGTTTTTTTCCTTGGGAAGAGAGTATCGCCTTATGCCGCAGTGCACATTCACCATTCACCAAAGCCATCACGTTTTGCCCTGTTTCTAATAATAAATGGCAGCATATATTGTTTTCTCCCTACCTTGAAAATGAAGGAGAAATGTTTGTACATACTTAATGACAGACTTCAGCCCCTTAGAGTGCAGGTTCGCAGTCATCATAAGCTGATCTAGAGCCGCACTTTCACCAGAACAGGCCCTACCACCCTCCCCCTGGGCCACAACCTCTTTTTGCTAGCATATCTGTGTGGTCCATGGACAGACAAATCAGGGACGTGGCTCAGCTGAAAGCCCGTGGGTTTCTGCAAGACACATTTTCATCTGAGAAGATGGCAGGAGCAGCAACACGAGCAAGAAGGATGAAAACTAATGAGTAAAGCTAGTGGGGTGGTGGAGAGCTGCTTAAAGTCACCAAGAAAGTAGGTATAATCATGCCCTGAATATTCAATGACCCATGGTCTGTACAAGCCTGTACAAGTACTAACTGCAACACAGCATCTCAGAAGGTTCAAAACTTGAAGAAATTGTAGAAGTCCTTGTCCACGCAAGATGGAGCAGCTCCAGAAATTTCATAGATGTGTTACTTGTGCCCAGAGCTGTAGGCCAGGAAGGAGTTGCCTGCATTGGAAAATCATGTTAATTATTTATTTTTTTTATTGTTGATGTGGTCTAGAAGGACCATGTGGGAAGTCCTCCTGGCGCAGCAACACATTTACCAGTTCACTGCTAGAAATCAGAAGCGAGATGCTTCTTGAAATGTGAACAAATCTGGTGGCATTTCAAGAAGGTATCCTCGTAAGCCTGTACCCGAGGGGTTGTAAAAGTTACATTGGATGTGTTTAATTATTTCACAAGCAAGATTTATGTGCAAGAAAACATTTATTATCAGCAGTGTCTCTGCAATGTCTTTTCCACTTAGGTGTTGTACTGAGAACACAGAGATGAACCAGTACTCAGATAGGATAAGAACAGGGTTGAGGATTTTTCTGCAGTTAAGAACTGTATGCAAAGGTGTTATCTACTCTTCAGTGGCTCACCAGTGCGTGAGAGGACCCCACAAGTAACTCATAACCAAATAGGTGTAGCTCAGGCTTTCAGGTTCCCTCAGCAAACTCCACTAGCATGGGAAACAGAATCAAGATGAGGATGGTACGCTAAAGGCATGAATTATGTCATTCATTTTACTTACTATCTCCTAGGACTCCCGCGTGAGCATTTCTTATTCAAACTATATGTAATGTGCATTGAGAAAGTGCCAGTTGTTTGGATGGAGGTACCCAATTTGCATCTGCATTAGAGATATTCTCCCTCTCTCTCCCCCCCAATGAAGTGCGAGAGTAATTATTTCTCATTTCAATAGACAACAGCAGGGTAACTTTTTATATAAGAAAAGCCAAACATTGTGTGAATCATGCACAAAATCTCTTATTTTTCCAGGAAGGGTAGAACCATGAAAAGAATTGTAACAAAATGTGGCACACTACTTTTAGTGCTTTCCTCCCAGCCAGAGAAAAAAAGCAACAAAAAAAAAAAAGTCTCAAAGAAGCTTCATGGTTTATCAACTATACCACTGAGCCTTTTGGCCATTGCTGTAAATCTCCTCAAATTCTTGCTCCTGTTTTGATGGAAAACAATTCAGTTCTATAATAATAGTACTTAGATAACCTGTACCTGACCCGTCTCTGGATAGTGATGATTTTCCATACAAGATGTTTTACTATGATAACACAGTGATTCAGACACTCTATCTTAAGGCAGCTGGTGTAGAAGTGCTTGGCTCTGGGAATTTTTTTCTCTGCTGCTATTTGAATGTAAGGCGCGCGTTGAAGGCCTTTCATGCCAGGCACATTTTCAAAGTATTCTCCCAGTTAATGCATTTCCATTAGAATTCCTCTGTTTTTGATTTCAAGAACACAGCACTGCACCCATGGGAACTGAGCTTTTCAGGTGTTAAAGAGGATTTGTTATAAAGAAAGTGATTATAATAGGATTTAATGTAATTGAAAGTCAAGGTACAGTAGCCACACACTGTATCAGAGACAGCATTAAACTTGTATTGTGAGTGAAGGAGTTTTGCTAAGTAAAACCTGGGGCCACAATGAATAAACCAGGGTGGAAGACCTCCTGCTGTTGTGTACCTTAGGTCTGCCGGTGCTGTCCTGACTGCCTTGCTTCCCAGAGAATCAGGACAAGCAGCAGAGGCTCTTAACAGCATGAAAAAAATCTTTGGAAGTAACAGAGGCAGCTCCCACGGACTCAGTCCATCCATGTGAGTCTTCATCTTGCAGGTTGTCGCTAGTTCCAGCAGAGGTGCTTCCAGCCGCAACCCCAAATAACTCACACAGTGGGCCAGATATCGCTGGGCAAGGCTATGCTTTTTTGCACGGTTGCATGGGACCAGTGTGAAACTAATTTGACTCTTCCTCAAATTCATTGAATTCCTCTGTACCACCTGCCCTGCTGGCAATCAAAAAGTTGTCAAAACTATCTGGAAGAACTCTGTTCCCCTCAATTGCTTTCTTTGCATCCTTGAAATCCGTTGGACAGACATGCTTCTGGGATCTCACGTACTTAAATAAACCCTTATTATCAAGTAATTGCTATTCTTCAGAAATTCCATCTTCTTTTTCCTTATCATAGCTTGCACTCTTTTCTGTTGGCTTCATTCCTG
>NW_009260493.1:5348833-5351762 GCF_000687185.1 Egretta garzetta
CTTACCTCAAACAGCATCTTGAACTTCGCCATTTAATCACCATTTGTTTTCTCTTTCCTCCTGCTTTCTTTTCAAATGCTTCTGTGAGTGTTACAATGTCCTTAGATAACTTCTTCCTTGACTGTATGTGGGTAGTAGAAGTCACTGTTATTATCTTTTATTACACTTTGTTCCCTCTTTGATATCCTTCAACATTATGCATTCAGCAACTTCTTCAGCTCAGAGGTCAGGAATTTAGCGCTGCTAGTATTTGTGCACTTTTATGTCCATAGCTGAGTTGGTCAAAATGTTTTTCATTTAAAACACAAAAACGTCCCTTTCAAAAAAAATGTACTTTTAAGGAAAAAAAATGTTTTCACAATGTTTTCCATGGCAAAGAGGATTGTTCCAGCAAGAAATCGATTCAGCTCAGACCAACCCAAACTAGACTGAGGCTTTAACCAAGCTATTGCTTCAGTTTTCACTTTTCACAGGAAATCGCTAACAAAAAGTCTGACATTTTTCTTTCTAATTTCCTAGGGATATAACTGGCATTTGGAGGTCATAATGAACAGAGGTGACTGCATGGATACATTTGCCTTTAAAAACACTGTGATAGCTCTGTATTTTGGGTCCTCACCGAGCTGAGTCTCCACATAGAACAAAGATGTTTAGAATAACAAAGAGTTTTCATGGACTGCAGCGAGCCTAAGGTTCTCACAAGCTGTTCCTTCCTGAGTGACGTAGAATATATATGCCCGATCTTGCATCAACCACAAATCAGACAACTTGGGATTTGCTGCATGCATCCATATATGCATCAGCATCACAACCATCATCGTACCCCACCCCATTGCTTGTTGCCATCCCTGAAACACAGGCCCTTCTGTGGTGTGGCATGGCAGCAATTACAGTGGCATAAGCAGCAGCAAGACACTTCCAGTCTTAAGCAACATCTTCCTGTACGGTTTGTTTTCCATGCCTCTCCCCATCCACAGCTCTTAAGTTGGATGAGGGTAGACATCTGCCATGGCAAGTAGGCTCTTGTTTCAGAAAGGAACAAGTGATATACCATCACTTGAGGAGGTGGAGTGTGTTGGGTTGGAGGAGAGAGGAGCAGCTGTTATTTTCAAGGCTTCTTTGCATCTTGTCCTGCAACCCAGCTTTAAGGTTCTCCATGATGGGGTGTGAAACTGGAGATCCCGGGTTCACCATTCCCATCCTTCTTCTCTTATTCTGAGCACAGCCTGGGCAGCATCTGCAACTCTGTTTGAGCCATCACTTTTATTCCATTTCCCAAATGTGTGGTGGCCATGCACTCCTAGCATTCTTCAGGCGTAGAAGGGAGAAAGCTGTTTACACTATTATTTCCTTTAATTATTTCTGCCACTTCACCTCTCATTTTGAGTCAGGATTTGTTTTCTTTCTTTCTGAGGAAGAAAAAAAACAATTGAGGAAGTTCATTATGAAGAAAAGTGAAATGTCACCAATAATTAGTTAAAAACACCAACCCGAGGAACCAGTTTAGGAACACACATATAGAGACACACACAAAACAATTAGCGTTTCAAGCTTAAAATTCAGGACCTTTGATGAAAATATGCAGTGGTGAGAGGATCAATTTCTGATGATGTTCTTGAAGGACAGAAAGAGAGATAATAACTTTGATGCCGTCTCTTTGTTTAAATGACAATTGTTTGTAGTTAGCTGCTATTTAATCTCCACTACAGAGAAGAACCACTACACAGCTAAACTCTCTTCTAATGAGATCATTATTTTCTTACCACTCTTCAGAATGAATGTCATTTTACATAGCAAAACTACAGAGGCAGCGTTTTAGAACACTGCTACCTTTTATCTAGCCAACATAAGAGGCACTTGAGAAACGGACAAGGAGGGTCAAGAAGAAAATGTATGCAGCCTAGCTTCTCTGCCTGGCAGGCAGGGAAAGGACAAAAGCGGAGGTCCATGATAACAAGACTGACCATCGTTATCAGTGGAGAGGGGTTCAAGAAAATCTTTGGATGTGGTTAGAGCGGGTTTGGCCCAGTACATTAAAGGGATTTGCCTGGATTTAACACCAACCTTCAGGGCTTAGTCACATTTTTAATTACCGCTAAATATTGTTTTAATACTTTGACATTGGCCAATTATTATCCAGCCTGGAAAGACACCAGAGAGCTTAGCAGCATCGGAAACCTCGCTCCTTTTGCTTACCGCCCCTCTAAAGAGTGAAGTCACTCCCTTCCAAGCGAGGGGGACATGCATGAGATAGATAGATGCCATTTTGCATTTCATTTTTGCTGCAGACCAAGGGTCAGCAGGCTGAGAGCAATGCAAGCCGCTGCAGTTTGCTACAGGGGTTCAAACCCTTCCTGCCCACACTGCCCCTGTGGCAGGTGTTGCCCCCCTACTCCCTGGGGAGCACCGGCAACCAGAAGCAAAGAGATGCCCATGCCTTGGCTGCTGCTGGTCACAGCCTGAAGGGCTGCCACCTTCTGCACTCCCACATGGGATTGCTCTGCCAGGCATGGAAACCCCCGAGCGGGGATGGGGGTGCCCGCTGCTGCAGGCAGGCACCTCTGAAATTGCTGTAAGACCCCACTTGGTGCCTGCCACTTGGCTTGGTCAAGCCGGGCATTCCTATCCACAGGGCTGGCACTCTACCGGTGCCCCTCTGCCTTGTTAATAAATGAGAGGAGGTTTCTGAACAGCGGTTTGCAGAGCAAGGAGCTAATGAGAAAAAGTAGTCCCAAGGAGCAGGTAGCAATTGCACTGCCAGCCTTCAGCACCCAGAACCATGAAAATGGCCCAAGGAATCATGAGAGCGACTTAAAAATCATGTGATTTTAATAAGCAATTCACACGGGATTCCTTTTACTTGCTTTCGGACTTTATAGCTTTCCAGGATCGTGTTTATAAACTTTTAGCCAGAACATAAGGCCCTGAA
>NW_009260493.1:5351792-5352451 GCF_000687185.1 Egretta garzetta
AGACCTGCATCCCCTCCTGCGATCGATCCATCCCAGGAACTGAGCCATATGACAACAAAAGATGCGTATCAGAAACTGTACCACTTCTCAGATTTTTAAAGCCACCAGAGCAGGCAATCGTTTAACCTCTTTCTCCCCCTCTCCCCACAGCATGGGAGTTCTTGCATTTGTTCCTTCTGCTGTCGCATTTGTTCCCCCCCGTGTTTCTCTAAATCTGAAGTAAGTCAACTCTTTTGCCCTTTGTTTATGGGAAAGCGGGTTTGAGAAGCAGAAGAATCAATGCTCCGCTCATGAAATGGAGGAGCGTTCGGCATTCGTAACGTGAATGGACGAAAATAAATGCCTCTGGCTGCTGTTTTCGTCCTGCCGTACCACGCTCTGGCTCTACCAGGCCTGAATCCGCGGGGCGGCGTGGGGAAAGGGGGCCTCTTTTCAAGTTCTCAGTGTAACGGTCAGAGCATTCAGGCATGTGCAGACATGCCAGTCCTGGTGTGTGCTTTTTGTTTTTGTTTGTTGTTTGTTTTAACAGCTGCTAATAATTATATTATCCCGCTACAGAGGTAGTTCTGGGAAATGGGGATCTTTGAAAGCACCAAAGTGATAGGAAGAAGAGGCCGCTTCCCTCCCCCCCCCCCCCCCCCCCCCCCCCCCACCCCCCC
>NW_009260493.1:5352478-5373779 GCF_000687185.1 Egretta garzetta
TCATTCCCCTCTGAAGTTAAAAGACTTAAATTCTTTACAAGGAAGGTCATCCTTTCGTAGCCAAAACCCTGTTTGCTTTTGTCTTTCCACTCGCTTTCAAATGAAAGAAAAAAAAACCCTGAGAGTGTGCACCAGCCCACTTCACCAACTTAGAAATTAAGCATAACAAGCTCAGGGGGAAAAAAAAAAAAAAAAGAAAAAAAAAGAAAAGGCTGCGTTTCTGTTATTAATGCGTGTGTGCTCGGCGCAGAGCGCTTGCCAGCAGCTCTTCCACGAATGCTGTGCAGATTGTTCTCAACATGACCCGATGGTGAGGTAGCGAGCGCCGGGCGCACGGGCTGCAGTCACACGGTGTTCGGGACCTCGGTGTGCTCACTCAAAGGAACACTGTCAACTACCTTTAATAGTGTTAAATATAATTTATCGATTCTCCATTGTTTGTAATAATAACCTCCCTGAAGCTTGAGAATAATGTTTTCTTTTCCCCTGCAGATTTTGTCCTGTCAAACATTTTTTTTTTTTTTTCATGGTGTTGCTAATAGACCTTGAAATTAACATTGCATTTACGTTTAGGATCTATACCACGATTGTTTGTGCTGGTGCACTGCACTCATCCATCAGCAAACCAAAATAGGAGAAGGAAGATGCATCTGAGCCCCTTACCATCCTGGGGAAAAAAGGGGTCAAATTCTGCCCGTAGATGTAGGCACAGAGCTCTCATTAGGGTCAGGGGGAGGCTGACTGCATATGTGTCACTGAGGCAGAATTTGGCTTGGTGCTTGTTAGCCGATTGCAGCTGTAAAGCTAGAGGGGACATCAAATGTTGGGGAGTGTTTTAATAGGCCCTATATAAACATTGGCCGTTGGGGATTTTTTTATTACTCTGTGAGGTCAGGTACATTTCAAGTAAAGTAAGGTATCTATAATTCCCTATGAAATTAGACTAAGCTTTAAAGTGAATTAAGTTGGGGTCTAAACCAAATGACAGTATCCCTTTGAACAGTCGCATGAGAAAAATTGCCAAGCTCTAAGTAAAATTGGAAGACTGGGTTTGCCAGACTGACTCGTATTTAACAAAATGGCAGTTATTCCACTTTACATTAGCGATTAGCAATAAAAGAATTTATAATTTACTTTGAACTTTTTTCCCCACTTCAACATAAAACTTCAATAAGAGAGTTATGCTGCTATTAAAAGCACATTGTGTTGGGAACCCCTGTAAAACACAGTACGTTTCAGGGTCACGTTAGCAAACGGGAATCAGGAAATATTTAAAGGGCCCCTTGTTACCTGCTAGTATCTCTTTCTTTCCCATGGAAGATGAGAAATGAGCTGGAATGTAAACAGGGGGAAGCAGGAGAGTAAGAAATGCACCGGGAGCACCTTTGGGATAGCCAAATCCTACAGCTTTGCTCAAGGCCTCTGACTTCTGGGGAGGGGGTTTCCATAGCTTGTAGGGAGCTGATGATGCATGGAGGGCTGACGCTGCAAAACAGCCGGCGCGGGGGGGAAGGGAGCGAGGAGAGGGTGAAGGAGTCGTGTATACAGCTTTTCACCTTTCGGTCTCTATTCCATTTACTTTCTGCGAGTGTTATGAAAGCACTCAGCACAACACAACCTGATGAAATAATCACGCTTGCAAAACCTGTGTGTATCTAGAAATTGCCAGAACTTCATCTGTATGTAGGGTTCCCATACAGGAAATAAAAGCTGGGTGATTTATGGCATTTTATTGCACTTCTTGGCCATTGCTAATGTTTTCTTCATTGAGCAATGGCAGAAGCTGCAATTTGGATTTTTATTGTGCAGTTTGCCAGCCTTCTCCCCATCCCCCTTCCCTCTTTCTTTTTCCTTTCCTGGGTGAACTTGCTTTGGGTTTAGGAGATGAAAGTTTATGGAGGCAGATGAGTGTCAAGGGGACGGAATCCAAACACAGAGCCAATGAGCATGTTGCCAGATTTTATCTACCCTCACTGAAAATACAGTATCCAGAAAAAGAAGAGTGATTATAAAGGAGAGTGACTTAGCCTCTAACTTACACAAAAATTCTTGGACGAGTTTCTGGTTTTCTTTTTTAAACAAACAAAACAATGTTTCCTGGTTGGCAGTTCCCAAAGTCTTTCCTTTTTTTCCCATTTTTTGGCACATTGCTGAAAGGTCATGCTGATGTATTTCCAAAACATGCTCATTGAGTACAGCTTTGCAAAAAATAAGAGCCCCTTTCTTTAAGGCCTGATCCTGCTCTCATTTAAGGCAGAGACAAAATTTCGACTGTTTGCAGGGATACACGAGTAGAGCCTAATCACGGAGTCAAACTCACTGTAGGATTAAATACAGGCTGGGTAGCACCAGCTACTCCAAAAGCTGCTGACACCATTATACAACCCTGTTTACCATTGCTTGTGTCTGCCAGGCTGTAATGGTTCGGGCTAACAATGCTCGTGCTACTTTCCAGCCTCGAGTAAAGGTTTCTGACAGTGAGGCAAGGGCTAAATCAGCTGTTTCTCACATTAAAATAGTCTAGTGACCGTTCCTTTGAAAGCCCTTGTGCCCATGCATTTGCAGAAGGGACTCCAAACCCAGTGTGCTTTATTTCTGGGATGTGTTCCACCAAAATGTTGCAGATGAAAAGCCTTTCCACGACTGCACTTTCCATACGCTCAATGGGCTGCAATTTTAAACCATGGAGTTCGGTTAGGCACCATGCATCAAAATGCATACAGGCACGGCTGCTAAAACTGATGGTGCAACGAGCGTGCTTTGCCTGCTGCTTCCAAACCCTTGAGTTTGCAGGCCTACTGTCTCGTAATGCGTGCACGTGTATGTAGGCATGCGTGTGCGTATGTGTGCGGCTGCCGTTGTTTATTTGGCTTAGGCAAGCAGGCAGGAGGACGGGTAAATGGACAAAGAGGTTGACTGGAACTCAAGGAACTTACCCTCTGTTCTTGGCACAGCGTCAGGTTTCCTGTGTGACCTTGTATAAGTCACTTATTCTGTCATGCGCCTCAGGCGTCCTCCCCTGTAAGAATTTTCCTTCCTTCCAGCAGTGCTATGTAGTTAAAATGCACTAATGCACCAAGCAAGAATGGGCCAGGGGCGTGGGTATTAAAGGAAGACTTTCTTGACACCGTGAAGGGTCTCACCTCCTTCCAGGTAACTTTAAGTGAAGAACACCTAACATTACCGGTATTCACTGTTGTATCCTAGTAGTGCTTGGAGTCATATACGTTAGGAACCCGTCGTGCTAGGTGCTGTGCAAGCACAGGACCAAAGTGTATTTGGCCTCAAAATTATCATCAGCAGGACTTCCGTTATGCTGTATGAATCGAAGCCAGCATTGCAGATCTTTCTGCCCAGCACTTGTTTTCCTAGGGTTTTTATATGCGAGGGAACACAGTGTGAACTCGAGCACAAGCACTGAAAGTTTTAAGTACTTCTCCGATACAAAGCCTACTGCTCTCTCCTTTAGTTGCTTTCAGTAAGAAGTGAAATCTTGTTGGCTTCTGGATCGGGCTTTTATCTAAGGAGGTAAAGCAAACGCCAGTCTGTTGCCTTTCAACTCCAGCCCTGATCCCAGTGAGTTTGCGGAGGGCTGAGAGGCTTTGAGAAGAAAGGCAGGGGTTCGTCACCTTTGGCACACAAACATCCTGGCACGTTACCTTTTTGCTTATGCTGCTGTGCGACTCCGAACGCGCTGCTGTCGGGGTGCTTACCTTCCATAGCATGACCTCTCGAGCAACTATATCCCTTCAAACTTTGGAATTCGGTGAGGCAGAATTAAAATGATTGACCTTCCGTTTTCCTCTCCTCTCAGCCCACCTCCCTCTCATACGCTTTCCCTTTAATAACCAAGAAACACATCTGCAGTTTTTGCTGTAAACACCGCGAAAACATGAAGGTTTTTAAGGTAACCTTGGCAAAGTCCAAATTAGAAAACATACTGCAGCGATTCACATTTAACCTCCGAGTTATTTCACAGCATAGCTGACAGCCTGCATTCTTCAGAACCTGGTGTTGTTTGCTTTTTTCCTTCCCCTCTCTCTCTGTAAGCAGCAGGATAAAAAAAAACCCACCCCAAACCCAAAAAGGCATAGGAATTTTTTCCCCATTGGGGGCCTGATATGTAAAATACATGTGAAGAACCAGTTGCTTTTCTAGTCACTGAACTAAAAAGAGACACATTTCTTACAAGTTTAGAATAACTCTGTCAAATCAACAACAATAAAACCCCTGGGTTTTTTTAGAAAAAGTTTTGTAGCTTATTACATGATGATTTAGCTCTTCAGCTTCCTCCCCTCCCGTCAGGGCCACTCAGCCAAGAAAGAGCCTTCGCTGTTTAAGTCATCGCGGTGCTGTCATCATTTCCTAACCCTGCCAGTGCCATCGCCTTGGCTCGTCCTCCGGAGCTGTAGGGGAGACCGAAGCAGTCTGGGGAGCAGGGTGGGCGATGTACCCCGAAGGCAGCGCGGAGCCAGGCAGCCGGGATGGAAGGCATGAGCTCGGTCTCCCTGAGAAAGCAAAAGCAAGCGAGAGAAAGATGCTACAAAGGGAACGGGTGGGGTCCTGTTTTTCTCAGAAATGTGCTGCACTGTAGGACTGTGCCTTTTATTTTTGGCACAAATTGCTGTAGCAAATTATATAGCTTATCAGATGTGGTTTGTTAGGCTCAGTAAAGAAACCACTGCAAGGACTTGTTTTCCTTGTTGTCTGCACCCGATTATGAGATCGGCACAAATCAGATTCCTGATGTTGCACAGGAACAAGGTTGAAACTCCACGGACCTTGTTTTTCCTGTAACCAAATTAAGCGTGATTGGGTTACAAACCAATTCAGCCCAATTGGGTTGATTCTCTCTCTGACTTTACACAGTAGTAGTCTGCCTGTTCACCTTGATGCACGGGGATTTTCTGGCGAATAGGGAGCTACGTGCTAATTTCAATCACGGAGTAAGCCCACTCATCTCCTCTTAAAGCAGCTGAATGGGAGCGACATGCCCTTGCTCCAGGGCTGCATTTGGCCCCTTAGTCAGGTGTGAGAAGCCGCAGACTGCGGGATCAAATCCTGCAAGCCCCTGCTTTCTCCTCAATAGCCCAGACCAGCCCTGAAGGATGTAAACATGAATTAGAGGAGATGCAGAAGGGATTTCAGAGTACGTTAATAAACAGGGCTCGGCTACGGCGACTAGGGAGCAGATGCACGTTTTAGTCAGTTCTCCCAGCTACTGGAAAAATAACCTTTGGTAAAGAGGTGGGCAGTGAGGAGATTAACACCGTCAATTAAATCCACTTGCAACCAGAGGAACATGCAGTGCCTCTCCCACAGCAGTAAGGCACTGTCACCGCTGAAACGGCGTAACCTGTTTGCCCTGATTGCTGCTGGTGCCTGGCGAGCAGATCTACGCAACCGTGCACGGCCGGTGCCAAAGGGAGAAAGGAACAAGAGGGAGAAGATAGGCCAAATGCAAAATGCTCAGCCACCCATCTGTTTTCAGGGGAGGAGAGAAAATATTTCATTTTCTACCTGTAAAGAAAAACGGATTCATGTCACATCCTTCCTTGATTATCCCCAGCATTATGCAATTCAATAGATTTGCTGTCTTGATTAGACAGGCAGAATAGAATTTTAATTGTGAGTCTCTGGAAGGCAAAATGGAGAGATTTGTATGAAAAAATTGGGAGGCAGCAGCGTTATTGGAAGGCTGAGCTTTTTATAGTCAGTCTTTCTGCTTCATTCGACCATCTGCCTTTACTTGTGCTCTGCTGCTTGGGGTTGAGAAGTTGCTGGCTTTAAAGATGAGCCGCAAAGTTTAACCAGATAAATAAATGTGTGCAAGATCTCTCCCTACCAGCAGAGCAGCCTTCAGCATTCCAGCTACATATGTTGACAAAAAGAATGTTTTAATTTTAGCATTATTTTTACTGTTTATCAAACAGAAATGATGCGTGTAGTTACCTGCACGAGTCACAGTTAAAGGAAAGTCCCTTTCAAAAAGGCCTGAGAAATGTAGACAGACAAAACTATTTTACTGGGGGGCAAACACAGAATTATTTATTTTCTTAGATGCATGCTTATAGATATATTGGTAGGAAGGGGAGTTGGCTGGCCTAGGCTAGTGTTTGCGGGTCAGGTACGAGTGTCTGAGTCAGAAGCCAATGCTAATTTAAGGAATTTGGGGCTTAGTTCATGCCAGAAATCAGAGCTGAACTCAGTCCAGGACCAGGTGAAAGCACACGTGGCTTTTCTGGACCTTTATTCCAGGTCAGTGATGAAATGCCTCAGTCCTATTTATTGGCTTGGGAGGTGGGCAGTAAAGTGAGAAGCCTGGGTAGACGAGAAGGGTTTAAGCGATACATGGTAGTCTCCACTACAGGGATTCAACCCATTTGGGGGCGTTACTTGGGGCAAACAGTGATTTTCACTCAGGTGTAATTTTCTCTCTGTCTTTTTAATCATAAAAGCTCTGGCTGCAGCAAACATCAGCTCCACAGGTTCACGCATAGATTGTCCAGAATTCAAATAGACAAATTCCAGCCCAGATAGTCAATGCTCTGAGATGTATGAAGTCCCTGGTTTAACTCACTACGAGCAGGTTCTTAACCATTCAGTGATGTGCTTTCTCTCAGTGAAAAACTTTAAAACCATGTTGGGTTCATTCCAATGGGAAAAACAGTTGCAAGCATAAACAGTTTCATAGGGCTGGGAAAATGTTCCCCGCCCAGATCTAGCCTGTTCTATAGGCAGAATAAATATGAAAACATCTTGAAATGCTCTGTTGCTACTCGGCAGGTGATTTACATTGCTGGATTGGAGTTTTCACTATTTCTTTCTTGTCTATAACAGGAACCTAGAGATTCTAGCATCAGCCTGGTTAGGCCAAACATCTAAAAGCTCAGGAAGTTTCAACTTCTTGATCTGAAAAAACTATGCAGGAACTCTCCTAAGACTGTTCAACACAAGGAGATTTCAGGAATCTCTAGCTTCTCATTGGAAATGTTTGCATAGAACGCCCTGTTTATCTGCCCTTGCTATGGTCCTGGCAGTACAGCTGAGACTGGCTGGCACTCAAGGACTGCCCGGTAACACGGACACCTTTGTTTCAGCCACCGATCCCCTCTTTTGCAGTGGCCTCTGACAATTCTTCCATCTGCAGTGCCACGTCTGCAGATGGGAAAGACTTGCCCAGTTTTCTCACTAGCTTTGCTTGGTGTCATCTCTGCATCTGCACAGGAGGTGCAGCCACTAACTGAAATGTCAGTGTTTCCTCCACTGTTTTCTCCACTCGCTCTTGCCACCAGTATCTCCACCAGCCTTTTGTGAGGATTGAAAAAAATGGGCCATAACCTACTGAATCGTGTTTTGTGCAGAAACAGGAACACTTTTTTCTACAGAGGTCAACTTATCCATCACATTTTTCTTATAATGTTTTTTTCTTATCTCAAAGAATAAACTGTTCCTTCAGGGACTGTGCTTATATTTGATGTGGCGTTTTCTTTACTTCTTGAAGGAGTGTTGCAGTAAGAAGGTAGAAAGCAAACCTACAGCAAAAAGCAAAGAAGTGGCTACAGAAATGGTTATGAAACTACATAGCCTTTCAACATTGCCAAAACATCTGTAAATCTCACTTCAAGGCAGGCATAACAGACAATTAGGGACTGACTCAAGGAAATACTTAAAATGTGCCCCTATACAGCAAAGCACTTAAGTGTCTGATTATCTCCAGCCCTGCCTTTTACCTAAGCATTTTTTTATACACTTTGCTAAGCCTGGTTCTGAGCAAGAAAAGCTCATCTGAATTTAAGGCACTTTACTGAGAAGATCAAGATAATATTTCAACTGATTAACCAGAGTTAAGGGCTTCTCCTTCTCAGCGATATGAAGGACATGCCGGTACAACTGAATTCAGCAAGAACTGCAAATGCTTGCTGCTACCTCTGGAAAACGATGCCTTTTTCCTAGGGATCTCAACCGGGGCTTCCGTGCCTGATATTAGGCACCTGCATATGGAAATGTTGTTATTTGCTGTGTTAAACCCTAATCAGTTACGATAATTACAGGGGTTAGGCAAGCAAGTTTGGAATTTGAACTTGCACAAACAAAATCCCATGCACAGAGCAAGGGGCCGTCCACAGCACCAAAGAAAATGGACAGTCCAGCTGTTTCATGGCCTCTCCTCTCTGTGCCTCCCAGAATCAGTCCTGCTGTGCTTAATGATAACACATTTATCTAACCACACAGAAATAGATGTTAATTTCAAAATGTACCAAGTGTAAAAGAGAGAGAGAAAAGGAGAAAAGCACTGCTGCAACGTTCTGTTTGTGGACTTTCTGAATTTTTATTCTAAACACGAGTCTAACATCATTCATGGAAATACCAGCTCAGCACTGTTGAACAGCAGTCTGTTTCTTTATATTTATTTTGCCCCCTCATATTTTCTTCCATTAAAGTTTAGCAGTGTACACAAACAAACTGCAATGAGAAAAAAAAAAGACAAAAATGAAACTCATAAAAAGGCAGGCAATAGAAGTGACCTTTGCCACTCCTTTGATAGTATTTTGCACATTTCTCTGCTAGTGGCTAAGATTTTTTTTACACTTTCAGGCAACCGTAGATGATAACATGAATAAAATTGTATGGTGTCTCATGAATTTAACAGAAACATTTTAGAGGCAATAATTGCTCTTTCTGGAGTGTACTTTAATTTAGAGATGGAATTCTTTCTGTGATTTATGTAGCAGTGTATTTTATACCATGTAAGGTATGCTTTTAAATCTGCTTCCTCACATACACACATATTTGAAATGTTTGCCTTCATACACAGATTCGCACAAATGTAAATAAATTCTTAGACATACGCACATGCATAAGAACATGCAACAGGCTACAGGTGTATATGTGAATAAATCCATGTATGAAGGCCGATATTTGTGTTTGTCCGAATGCAGAAATTTCAAATAATTACATCCCTAATTAGATCATATTTTGGTATTATACAGAGCCACAAGGAATTATAAGCAAAAGATGGTACTCTAAGGGAAAACATAGGAAATGCCTGTGACTGACCTTCAGTGCTTTCCAGGAGTAGAGGTTACAGGTAAATTTGGGATCACCACAAACCTCTGATTAGCAGAAATAATGAGATGCTGATTGCTTTGTGGTTTTCTTCCTCTAAATACATGTCCAAGCAGAAGACACTCTCTGTGTAATGATATGCTAAGGAAGCAGAAACATAGCATCTACTTGGACCGTCTTCATCAGCTACAACAGGGTAGCAGCCCATTGTATTAGTTATGGTAGAGACTGCAACAAACAGATTTATGCAGCTGATGGACCCATTCCTTCCATCAGCCAAAACATTTTCTACGCATGCTGGGCATGGTGCAGACAGCACTGTATGTTTAGCGTTACTCTTCACTGATGTAACCGCACAAACACTTTAATGCCAGTGACCTAGTCACACTCTGCTATGGCTTGCTTAATAACCTGGGGACTAGAAGCCAGGAATTTTATTCCTTTTTCTTCCACTTGCTGGCTTTCCCTTTTTCCTATCCCACAAATTTAACTGAGATTTCACAAATTTTCCCACTCTGCAGCAAAAGGAAACCAGCCCTGTGTAAGTTTTTCCACACACAGGCGAGGCTGGCCCATTGCATACTAGCCTTCAGATAGGGGCTGTCAGCCAGGACATAACACTTAGTGTATCCAGGTCCCTGGATGGCCATTGCCCCAGCTGAATTACAGCCAGAAGACTGAAGCCTAGGGGAGGCTAACTGTGGTCTCCGGCACTGGAGAACAGCACCACCAGATTGTCACTGGACCGCCCCTAGGACCCTGGCCACCCACATCCCGCATGAGCTGGTTGACTAGTGGGCTAATGATATAGCTAGAAACTTTTCCTTCACTGCAAAGATTCATAACTAGCAACAAGAGGTTGAGTAGCTGGAAGGGAGGAAAAGACCAAGAGCAGCACAGCAGCCCAGGGCTTACCACATTCGGGCCCACTCCTGACTTCATTTTCAGCAAGGAGGAGAGGTAAACCCATGCCTGCTGTATCTAAGCAAGCTATGGAGACGGTTTTCTTTAACCAAAGAACCAATTCTGTTACCCTTTTTCACATTCACTATTCCTTCGAAAAATATTCCCATTTCAGTTGGGTACCTGTAGAAAAAGTAACTGCTTAGCATGAGAATGATGGGCCAAGGCCCCCTACAACCTAGGCATAAAGGACTGGGGCTTTTTCATTTCTTTTTTCTCCTCCATGTGTCCTTCTGTGAGTCCCTCCCTGGAAATGGAAATGGTGTATTGTAATGCAGATTTCCTGCAGAATCTCACAGATCACTCTCTGCAGGGATTTCACTCTTCAGCTGAAATACTTTTCAGCCCAGGTATTGTTCATTTATTCAACAGCTTTATTTTTAAACATGGAATACTATAACTGTGCATTACTAATTCCTTTTAAAAGTATTATAGTGTTTATTTTTTGATTGAGGCTTGAGGGCTTAAGATCATTTAGCTGTGTTTTGTTGGGGTCTTTTTTATTCTGATATTTATGAATTTAAAATACACTATGAAAGGATCAAAATAAAGTAAAAGACCTCAAAACCCCAATAGTCTTGTTTTCCTTTCTTCAGTCCCAGCACCCAGTCTGTTTTCTTTTTCGTGCTTTCCACAGAGAACCATTTTCTTTAATGTAATCACTGGCTGATTGACTCTTGCCTCTGTTTTCACTTTCCTCCTATTTGTGGAGGTCAGAGAAACAGCAAAGGTTTCATTTAACTTCTCATTAGAGACCACACTTTGGCCCCTGGCCCCAAAGCACTCAAGAGCCCGGAGCTGGCCGGAGAAACACCGTCCACCTCAGCCCAGAGCCAAGGCATAATAAGACCAGAACTGGGAAGCAGGGAAAGCCCCTGTCCTGCCCGGAATTCACCCCCAGGAGCAGGTCTGGTCTTTGCCCTGGGTCATCTAACACTGAAGTGACCAGCAGATGGTCTTCTCCAGCAGTGTGGTGGCATTACCCTCCCAACGGTTTCAAAAAAAGAGTCAGATGAGTCAGAAGGAGTGCCATGATGGTGAAGAACCTCTCTCCCTCCAGCGGGTAAAGGGAAGATCCGTGCCCCAGTGCTACTGGTACAACTGGTACAGGCGGCAGACTTTGTGGGCATCTAAGCTTTTGTCTGCAGCTGCTTTGCAGAGATTAATCCAGGTTTTGTGGAGAAAGGGGAAGACTGACCCACAGAAAACAAAATCCCTGTGGAGGAAGGAGAGGGGTATTTGCTAGGGTGGAATTTGCTAGCTTCCCCCACTACTGCAAGCAAACTTTTGTCCTGAGCCTACTCTCAGCATCTGCCCCATATGCTGTTTGCCTTACCCATGGTAACACTTCAGCAGTGGGAGAATACATTTGTCCTGGGCCTGCTCTTGCTATGTCAACCCTTGCTAGGGCCTGGAGAAATCAGTGCTGTCCTCGTGGTTCAAGTTTTCTGGTAGTATAAGGCAGGATGGCTCAGAGGATCTAAAGAAAAAGAACCCTGAACTGTAATATTTGGGGATCAGATGTTAATTCTTTAAATGATTTTGTGCAATTTAGCCTATTTCAAAAAGAAGCAGGAAGGTTTGTCCTTGCACTGCTGACTACAGCACACAAAATTCCCAGTCTGGCTTGTGGAATGGTCCTGAAGCATTACACTGACATTCAAGAAGATGTTTGCACCTTTCTGTAGCAGAGCAAAGTTTGAGTTGTATAGACATTAACAGGTCTCAAACATACTTAACTAGGGAAGGCTTCATCCCACTGAAAGCAAAGCACAGGATTAGGAATTTTGCTGAATCAGGGCCTCCAAAAAACCTGAGCTACATTGTTGCTCTGGAAGTAATGACCACAGGTATGTTTTTATATCTCCAAAGTAAGAAATATCAGAAAATGCAAGGGAATATTTAGATTCTGGTTAAGGAACCTTTAACAGAAGAAGTATTTGCTTTGGCCTAATAACAGTTGTAACCCTTTACATTATCTTTATGGGCTAACCTCTGCCTTAAAGTGTGCATGGGCAATTTCCATTGATGCATGTAAACATAAATTATTGAATAAAGAAGATTTAGAATTGTAAAAAATCAGCAGCCTTGCAGAGAAAAGGGACAGCAGTAGACTGATGCATTTTAAGTACTAATGACTCTGCCTTGTGAGAGTAGCTTTACCCAGTGTATAATGCATGAGTGGTAAAATAGGTCAAACCCTGGAAGCATCCACGTCTTTGAAATCATTATGAATACAATGGTTTTACTGCATCACCAATTGCATAACAGCTCCAAAGCAAAGCCGTATGTGGAATGCAAAACATAATGAAAATCCTTGCTCTTGTGTCGCAGATTAGAGAGCTACTACAGATTTTGGATCCTTTCCCAATTTTCATACAGATACATTCCTGTGGCCAGTATTTTTACGTTTTCACTTCTGTGTTTGATAGGAGTTTGCTCCTTTGTGCTTTTTGTAGCATTCATAAGATTTCAGCTATTTGTGGTACAGGAAATTTGGCATGTTAGCAATTATAGTCATTTTTATTCAAAGAAAATTTTGGCCATCCCGTTTGTATTCTGCTAGGGCTTTGGGGGGGAAGGGCTTCATCCCATGATATCCCATCCCCCACAGACAGGGGAAGCTTGTTCGCTGCCTACCTACCACTACAGCTAAAGTTATGTCAGTGCCAGGTAATGAAAAGGCTTTGTTATTTAAAAGGCAAATAATAGAGAGCCTTTGTGCAAGGATAATTACAGTGGTTTGGATATTCCTGGATTAACTCTTGGGATGAACGTTCATCTCAGTAAATCACTAATAAATATACATTAGCACGATGTCTCTCTCCATTTTATACTCTAGTCATCTTGGTCATAGTACTCACAAGTGTATCTGGGACTGGTTTTGTAGCACAGGCTTCAATACCCTTTGCCTATCCTTGCTGTATAACTGTAGCAAAACAACCAGAACTTCCTGCATTTTACCTCAACCAATCTGCCTTCTGATAAAGCAGCAACAAGGTTGCATAGCTTGCTGGCTACTGGGAAGAGTAGCTGGTAAATATTTGCACAGCACTTCGAAGAAGTAGGACCTGACTCATTGCGGCATTACTTCAGTTTTACGTCAGTATTAACCACTACCATTCGTGTCACTGCCATCTTAAAAACCAGCTGCTGAGAGGGGAGCCCATAAAGGGCCATGTGCCATTGCTGCTCTTCTTGCACTATTTCGTATCTGTTATTTTTGCTGAGTTATCAGTTGCCTGAGCCAGTTCACCATCCAAGTCGATGGGGGGGTTCTGGGAACAAGGGAGGGGATGCAGGACAGTGGCAGACGTGAGTGGCGGGTACCAGACATGCATAGCCAGAGGAGCAGGAGTCACGTTTGCCTGGACCTCTTGCTAGTGTGAAAACATTCCACATCAAAGACTGGTTTCTATGGGAAGAAGGAAAGCGTTGAAATCGTATAAAGAGCCTTAAATACTGACCACAAAGATGCATTGCCCCTCATCCCTTCATAGTTTTTGTTTGTGAAAGTCAATGCAAGCCGAAGAAGACTTCAGTGTGTATGTCACTGCTCCTTATTTCACAGGAGGACCCACAGTTACAGGCAATGACATTTTGTCCAGCACTGCTACTCTGCCCCTTAAGTCTCACTGAAGAGGTTTTGATGAAAATCAGGAGGCACAAGGTCCAAATATTTATCTTATACCTTACAAGTAGTATTATCTAAAGTAAATTATGCTACCTGACAGCTCTTCTTAGTCAGAGGGCTACAAAACAGCCCTCTTTGAAGGAAAAGTAAGGCACAAAAGTTTATAGAGGGAAATGAAGAGTGGGAAAGTACTGCTATTATTATGGAATAAGAGTGCTGCAAAACTGTTCTGAAAATTGGAAATCCATAATTTTATTGCCAAACCTGGTTTTGCCTACAATAATTGCCATGAACAGTGGAGATGGAAAAAAAGACCCATTAGGTCATTTTTTCTGTCCTCTTGTTAATTAAGAGTGTCTCCCTACAAGGATCTTGACTGTTTTGTTCAATTTAAAAATAACTAAAGCAATGAGGGTTCAACTCATTCCCTTGGGAGACCGTTCGGCAGACTAGCAGACCTCACTGCTAGGAAATTTTTCCTCATTATCAGCACAGGTTTTTCTTTGTTCACTTTCATCCCATTGCTTCTAGTTATACCTGGTTGGACCATTTCTGTATTATATCAAATACCATCATTTCATCTCATGTATATATTTCTTTCCCAGGGCAGATACTGGGCTAAATCTGAGCTTCAGTGAAGAAACTGGATGTAAACTCAGAGTAGCTGTTAGCTATAATAGGTCCTATTTTTACTACATATTGAGCACACAAACAAAGAGAATTGCTATTTAAATTTTGAATGGGAAATCTGAATTATTTTTTTTCTTCAAGCACTTTTTTTTTTTTCCCAAGTATATGGCTGCCTGCTTCTCAAATCCACTTAAGAACTTAGAAAGCAGCTTGCAGACACCAGATTCTTCCCCTCCAAGAAAACTGAACTGACATGCTGGAGCTGCGGATCACAGAGGAGTTCACATTTAAAGGGAAGGAATGTCTTTTATTTACTACAGGACCAACACCAGACATATCTTTGCTCAAATAGTTAGCTAAGGGTGAATATGTCCTCTGTGCAGAAGGTCACAGTGGGGTATGTACCACTTCAGCCTCAATTATGCTCTATTTATACCTCCCTCTGAAACTTTCTCTAATTGGGAGATTCTGGGAATTTTTCTCCATTTAGCCATATTTTGGATATTTCACTGTCTCTTGGAGAAGTCAGGTGTTAAGAAGAGTCAATTAAACATTATCGATAATGGTGTGAGGTAGAGCTCCTAGTGTACAAGCAAGAGAAAATGGTGAAAGGCACTTAAGTGATATTGTTAACTATTATTACGCACATTGCTCCTCTTTCTTTTCACCCATTCTCAGGCTTCTAACAACTTTAACGTTCAAGCCCCTGTAAAGAAAGCAAAAGCTTTAGTGAAAAATGCTCTTTTTTTCCTCAGAAAATGGAGAGGGAAACCAATGAAGAAAAATAAAACAGTCTTCCAATAAATGTTAAACAGGGAGAAAGTGAAACCAGCTCCCAGCAAACAAATGAACACGTGCATTTCAGAAGCTTGATATTAACCTTAATCTGAGCTAATTAAATTATAAAGATGTTTCCTGCTGTTTCTCTGAGATATTTATCCTTTTATTTGAAACATAAAAGGACATTGGTTTCAACATACCACCTTCTTTTAAGTTGGCATTTTTTCCCAAGAAGGAAAATAAAAAATAGGACAAAATATTCATGTCTGTAGCCAAGCTCCTAAACCTGTGGCCAGATCCCCTAAAGAGAAACTAAAACTTATGCAGAAGATCCAATGCTTCTGATTACTCAGCCGTTGCTTTTCCTGTGTTGCTGATTTCCAGGGGGAAATAGTTGTGTCAAAAATATATTTCTAGATCCTTGCTTCCTGTTTCTGGCCAACTCCTCCCTTCTTTTACGTTTTGCAGTTCAGACAAGTGAAATACTTTCTGATTTGCAAACAAGAAGCTTGTTCCCTCCAACTGTCCCTCGCTCTTCTGAAAATAAATTCCGTCTGTTCAACTTTCCCTATGTCCTGGGATGACAGATTACCCCAATGTGAAGCCTCTGGATCTACCTGGCTACCTGGAAGTGAAAAGAATGAGTAGATTACAGGTGGTAAAAAATCCAAGTGAAAATAAAGAAATGCTTAAAACTACATTAAAGCCCATGTGTAGTGTACTTCGCACGAAAGCCCTGGAGAACGGTGTAATGCACCTGTGAACTTCCTAGGCTTGCTGTGTATATGCCAGACCCTTGAAATCAGCCTGTGTGAAAAATGTTCTTGTGGTTTCATTTCCTCTGCAGGGTTTTGGGTTAGGGTTTTGTTTTGTGGTTTTGCCTTTTGGGGGTGTTGGTTGTTTTTTCCCCCCTTTAAGCAATTAAGAATGCAAGGGAAATAAATTCACCAGTTCAAGTCCCTCAAAGAGCAGGTTTACTATCCTCCATACACATTCTTACCTCGTGTTTGTCACCGTTTCCAAGCTCTGTCTATCAACGCACGAAGCAATCTGTTTTATCGTTCTCTCCCAAGAGCAGTGCAGACAGTCTGGGGTCTGGTTTAGAATATATGTTAGTATGACACACACACTCACATTGTATCAGATTAGAGTTAAAAAGGTGAGTTCAAAGAACTGATGGTGGTAAAATTTGCAGGAGCCTTCAGTTCTTCTGGACATATCCTCTACAGTTTTGGGCTACCGAGCAGGAAAGCTCTGTCACTCATTAACTTAGTGCTGAATCTCCTAAACAATGTCGTGAGCCAGAAGCACCCACAAGGGTTGCTCTCAGTGCAAGGCACGCATTCCTCAAGCCCTTCTTCCAGGCAAGGGACCCAGGAAAGAAAAGCCCAGACTGAGGTGAAGCTTTACCTTTCTCTTATTCTTGCATGAATGAGAGTAGGAAGCTTTAGAGGATGTTCTTAGAGGCATGTTTGCCCTATTAGTCCAGTGTCCCCGGTTTTCCTTAGGAGCTTTTAGGGATCCTTACATCAAAAGATGGGTAGTGGTCGAGACTGCTGATGTGATGGAAGGTGCATAAGAGCTCCCTGGGACCGTGCTTCTCTCCAGCCTGCAGCACAGAAAACTTAGGTGACTCTGTAGCTCTCAGGGAGACTATTTTGAAACTGCATGAAACAAATCATTTCGCAAAATAATTTCCACAGTCAAAAGCTGGAGACATTAGTCCATAAATCAAACCTGTATTGCATTCAGTCCCTCTACTCTACTTCTCTCCTTGAAGACATACAAGCAAACCCAGGCTTCCTTACTCCAAATGGTAAAGCTTAATACCAGCCATTGCTTTCTCAATTAATTTGAGAAGCCTGTTTGGTTGCAGTTGTACCAGGAGACAAAAGTAAAGTTGTTGTGATCATCAGATCCGTTGATTCTGAAAGTACAGTCAACTCAAATATTTAGCTGGGTTTCTGATGTCTGCTATTTCTGGTAAGCACTAATGTTTTCGAGAAGTCCCATAGATAGGCTTGGCAGTCTTCATTTTACTCCAGAAAGGATTTTGTATCACCAGTTACACCCTAAAACACAGAGGCTCACAGGAGCAATGGAAACTGACCTTTGCAATAATGTTGCTGACGTAAGGCAGCAGTATATATAGATTTATGTAATGTCTTGCCCAAATCTATACAAGTACTACTACAGTGCCAGCTTTTCAACAGTAGATTAACTTTAAGACAGTAATAACAAAAAATAAGTTCATAAAACACTACACTATGGTTTTAGCAAGATTCTAACAACATCTGGTGAAATACCAAAGCGATCCATCTTATTTAATCTTCAGACCAACTAGGAGGTCTGAAGCGGCTTGAATTGGCTGTAAGGAAGCCTTCTCTTACTAACTGTATCTGAGCAGCCCGTTCTCCCAGCACTGCTAACTGCGGGGCGCCTCCGGCAAAGGTACCTGTAGTTCCCAGTGCAAACTGGTAGAGACAAGTTCACAGCAGGTTCCTAGGTTCAAGCTACTTGGCCATTCTGTGCAGCAAAGCAGCTTAGGCTACCAGAGACCTCCTGGTTTTGCTGTGACCCAGAGGGGCTGCATTGCTGTTAGCAATAGGGAGGGATAGGGACAATTTTCAGGAAGAAGAAAAAAAAGAAGGAAAGAAAAAAAAAAAAAGAAATTAAAAAAAAGAAAGGAAAAAAAAGAAAGAAAAAAAAAAAAAGGAAAACCCTAATGAAGGCAAGGGCATGGAAGTGACAGTTCAAACCAAGCAGCTCCACAGCGCTATTACTACTTTCAGAATCCTTTAAACGTGTGAAGAAAAGCATGAATTCAAATTAATCAATTGTCTTTCAAAGTAGCTGAGGTAGCACTTTGACTATTACCTGTGCTTTTAGAGTGCATCTCAAATGTGTCATTCAGGCTTCTGAAGACAAGAAAGATAGGAATGAATCACCTTGTTACAAATTAATCACCCGGGGATTAGGGGTAAAAATTTCAAAAGCACCTTAAAATGACTTAGAAATCTAATTCCCATTTCCAGAATTGACTTAGGCAGTTACATCCTGACTCTAGTCAAAAGTCAATGGGATGATAACTCCTAAATCACTCTAATGCATCCAAAAATGTTACCCATTTCTGTGTGTAACACAACACCAAACCCCTCTGTAGTCCCGTTTGCCCTTCAGTGAGTGTCCCGGGCTTTTGCTTTTTCATCCCTGATTTCAGTCCACATTTACCATATGTTGTGCTTTCATTTTCATTAAACATTTTGAAAGATGGAGGTTTCAAACAGTGAGCTACTCATTCATTCATCTTTCCACGCAGACTAAAACACCAATTTCAGATTATTATTTTTAACTAATGAGAAAGGAGATGTTTTTCCTGACACTGACAGCAAAATCCGTCCACCCATTTTTATATTTCACGAGACAATACAGCGTGTACCACTGTCACATCTCAGGCAAAGTGTATGTTTTGGTCTTCTTCCAATTACATGCCTTTTTCATAATTTAATGAGCAATCACAGGATAGCCAAAGTATCCTTTGAGTCCTAAGGGGGTAGAGCAATAGTCGAGCTATCTGGATGCTACTGCTCCTCCATTGACCAGATTATGATAATGTCCCTTTTCCTCCTTGGGGCATTGGAAAAATCTTTTTATTTCTCCATCTCTGCTCCCCTCCACCCCGAATCTCTCATGTCCATTGTATCTGCAACATTATGTTGGTAGCACTTCTATCGTAAACGCCTGATTCCACTGTGACACGAGGTATAAAAAATAAACTGAGTACGTATGTCTAGATTACGCCTATTCACAAGTGTATACGAATGTAATACCTTGTTCTGTGATACCAAAAAGATGAACTTCCTAGTGCTAGTGAATGACCAGTTACAAAAGGGAATTAAGATAGGGCAGGGAGGCAGCAAACAAAAGCAAAAATCACATGGAGATTTGAAGGAAAATTATATTCACTGTAAATCGGCAGTCATCCTGGCTTTCCTCTCCTTTTATGTGTGTGTGTGTCCCCTCTTTATTGCTTACTTTTTAGTTCTTTCACCCAAGACTGTATTTTTCACTCTTTTGTCGTCTTCCCTGTGCAAAAGCATAGGACTTGGGGGAAAAAGATCAGGGAAGGGGAAATTCCTATCCTGACATTTATTTCTTCAGTGACCTTGACAAAGTCACTTAATTTATTGTTTCCCTTGCTGTAACAAAATGGACAGGAACGAACATGAAGTCTTTTTCTAACATTCGCAACTGCTTTGTGATCCTTAGCCTATCTGCTAAGCCCGCTTTGAAACCCCCCGACTAAGTTAGGGCAGATTCGAGCCGTAATCGTTGTCAGTAGCGCCTCGCCTCTCCTCCAGACACACTTTCTGCGGCGGTCAATACCTGCGGCAGCCGGTCATGGTGGGAGAATAGCAAGCGCCAGAATAAATGCTGTGCCCTTTCTCCCAAGCCTGTTGCATCTCAATAAACTCTGCAGTGTCTCCGGCAAAGGGGGAATTCAAAAGGGTGGTCCCACATTGGGACTCTGAAGGGCTTTGCATTCAGAGTAAGACACTATGGGAGTATCATGATGACAGCTGCACTTACATCACTGAAAATAATTATTCTGATCCATGAACACAAGCTAAGCCTTAAGAATGGTCTTGTAAGCAAGGTCTGTTTTAATAGAAACATAAGTATTATGCATTACAGTCTATTATAAATTGGTTGTAATCTTCTCCTGACACTCTGTGAATTAAACTAGTTAGGATACCAAAAAAAATAACAAATGCCACAAAGCAGAAAGCAAGCTCAGTGTCTGAAGGTTAATGATTGCTCATGAAAGCTACAGAAATAAATTATCTGCCTAGGGACACTGTCACATGATCGGCACAAAAGCTGCAACAGCCGAAAATGTTTATGTAGAGAAAAAAACACTGTCAGCATCGCAGGGCCCTTCCCCCACCGCTGAACCGGAGTCCCGAGCCAAACAGCTGCTCCTGACTGCTTACATTAAACTAATTTGTGCTGCAACATTGCAGCTGCTTAATTTTTAGACTGAACTTTATCACCAATAAGTGTTACAATAACAAGTGATGCAGCCCTACCCCTGAAGAACTAGCAAGTTCCTCAACAACAAAGGCAGCTCAAGGTGCCGAAATTCGAGAAAGATGTAAGGCGACAACGCCCAAAACAGAGTTTTCAATCAGAATGACCTAGTCCTGCTTTTACTGGGAAAGGCTTAAAAGGCGGGTTTGCCCCCAGATTAATTGGCGGTCAGACTGTGCCCCTAACTGGATGGGGGTTGCCCCACCCCGACACTTGGGACCAGTAGCCCAGAACCACAGCAGAGGCTGATGGAGCAGCAAGGTGGAAGCAAGGTGAGGTGCTGGGGCTTCAGGGGGTGGCCCACCCTTCCCAGCTGGCCAAACCCTGCACTGGGCATTTGGCGATTGCACTGTAGAGCCCCGTCACTCGCACCCTTCCCCGCAGCCTCGCCCCTTCGCTTCTGCAGGCTCCCACTGCTTTGGGGGTTGGTGTCCAGCAGCGCTGCTCGCACATCCTCCTGGCCACAGATTCGTTGGTGTCTCCTTAAGACATTTATTGCACTCAACATTTAAAAAGAAGAAGTTAAAAAAAAAAAAAAAAAAAAAAGGAAAAAGGAAAAAAAAAAAACCCTAGCTGGTTCCTATCGTAACAGCTTGAAAGCCCTGACCTCCTCCTCACCCCTCCCTCTGCCTCCCCCCCTGAAAAAATGTGTTCAAAGGCAAGTTGCATGGGAGGAAGTGTTTACAGAGCAGCAGCGGAGTGGTGCTCCTTGGGTAACAGAAGTGCTGCAATTACAAAATGTCACACGTTGTTCCTCCCGTTTTCCTCTGAATTATTTTCCTCCCTCAACACACAGGGCTTCGTCTTTTGCTGAAGCAGACACTGACCTGAACTGGTGGTGATGCCTGCCAAATATGCAGGCACTGTTTTGCTACATTTTGGAATTCGGCGAAGTCCATGTGTCAGGCATTTGCTTGCGCTCAGGAAACGCCAGTGCTCAGACCAAAGCCCTCCCCGCCCCCTCCCACCCCCAGTGCTTGGAATGCGCAGAAACTTTTCAGTTTTTAATTAGTTTTAATATGATTAATGTCTTTAGCTGCATATCTTGTTACATCCAGTATGCTTGTTAAAAATAAAAAATACCAGTCTTAGTTATTAAGAAAACAAATTGAGATGGGGGGCGGGGGGGGGGGG
>NW_009260493.1:5373843-5377375 GCF_000687185.1 Egretta garzetta
AGCTCGGCTGTTGTTTGCCTGTATGCATGTGTGTGCTTGGGGAGGAAGAGAGGCATGGGGAATCGGTAATGGGAAAGAAGGGGTGCTCCAGCAGTACACCCCACCTTTCCCAGTCTTCCAAAGACCAGCTAGAAGGAGGAGATGCTAAATGAAATAATGGTTTCTTCCTGGTAAATTTAAAAGCATATGATAAATCCAGAATCCCTCGAGGGGGCTTGGCTTTTTGATTTTTTTTTATCAAAATAACATTAGTCAGACTTTCCCCAATAGCAGGAGCTGATGGTACCTGGATTCCATATTACTCCACCCCAAATGTGTAAGAATTGGGGTGACTGGATAAACAGGCCCTGGGGGGGTTGTGGGGGTGTAACTGCTATTCGTGGAGCAAAGCTGCAAATGTAAAAAATATTTTAAGAAGAAAAACATGGGGTAAAGGAGAGAATAGCAAAGCCCCTTGCACCCTTACCACATCTTCCTCTCAAGTTTGGCCTTTAAACCTTTAAAACTTTATGCATTTCTTAAAAGAACTCCTCTGAAAGAATAACGAAGGGTAAGGCCCAGCTACAAAACTGGGACTCTCATCTGTACAACACAGGAGAGCAGCATGAGGGGGTAATTGCAAGTGAGGTGAACAAAAAAAGAAGGAAAGACTGTGTTAAGGAGTGGTTTGAATCAGGAGTTGTGGGGAAAACAGGGATATGGGAAGGGGAGGCTGCCTCAGGTCCAGAGGCTCTATGGGACAAGCCAGAAGTACGAGAAGAAAACAAAAGGAGGAATCAAAAGGAAGAAGCAGCACACTCAGCGGGATGTAGGTAGAGACGTACTTATTGAATAGGACTCTTTTCAGTGAAGGAGCTTAAAGATGCAATGGAACCAAAACCAAATATGAGGATTCAAAGTTAACTTGCAGAAAATTTGAATTTGCTCTCTCTGATATTTCAGAGTCTCAGAATTGCTTTTTATATTAAAGAAAAAACAACAAACAAACCAAAAGTCTGACTTAAGAATGGTCTTTATAAAACTCGTACGGAGGACGGCCTCCTTGTGCAGTGCCAGCAGGGTGGGGAAAGGCACGACCCCAGGCACAGAAGGGGGGTCCACCTCCTGCGGGCAGGCGGGCGCAGGGGCGGGGGGCTCTGCACCCCCTCACTCACACCTGCGCTGGGGCCTCGGCCAGTGCGTTACTCCTGGGGAAAGGTTGGTGTTCTCCTGCCACCCAGATTCGCTCCTAAGACCTGAAAACATTTCCAGCCAAATACAGGTGAAACTCAGTATGTGTCTATAAAAAGATTTGGTTTCACTGAATCAACATTTTCCAATATTTTTCAAAAAAAAAATTCCAGGCCAGCATAATATTCATGAGAACAATGAATACTCAGCCAGGTCTGCACAGCCCGAGCACACATACACGTTTACGTGATTCATTTATGCCTATACCGACTGACCTCTAATTCATTCCTTTACCCTTTTTCCTCCAGCTGCATTTGCACACTGATAAACCATTTTCTTTTTAAACCAATCGGCCAGGAAAAAAGTTTCCTCCATCTGCAGAAATTCCTACACTCACCATCCAATAAATTTACCCAGCTGTCATTGTGGAGTGACATGGCAAAATAGCACATTCAGTAAGAGCCGTGTGAGAAATTAACTGTGTAAAAAATAACTTTATCAAGCATCTTTGACCTCTGTATATTAATCCTGCTTTCTGGGACTTAGTTTAATATTTCAGGGTCATAAGAAGTTCCAGAAATCTTTGTTTTCCTTCCTCCCCAAATTATTCCTAAGGACAGACAAAATCTATCCCAGAGAGATTTTGTATTAATAAAAAACGTAACTCAAAGCCTGCAATTTTTCTGGCCTTGTAAAGTAGGAAAGGTAACTGAAAGGAGAAACCTCTCCTTTTGCAACAAGTCCTTGTGCTTGCATCTAGCTCTTAAAACTTCTTGAAGCATCAAATTTCAAACTCCCAGTATTTTAAAATTATTTTCAGGGATTTTTGTCTGCCTCTGAGGCCTCAGATAGGTATACAGGTGGAAACTACCAGAGTTTACAAGCAGAACGTAATTTTTTTTTCCAGTTTTTATAAGCTAACTGCTTTGAAAATATTTTTTCTGTTGGCACAATACATGCAAGTACATTTCAAGTACAAAGTGCAATAGTATAATGGAACTATTCATACCAGCATGAGATGACCCCACTGTATTTTAGTCATTAATAGTGTGGCTGTCCCAAATTCACACTGAAAAACATCCTACCATGATATAACGTATTCTCTCTATGTATGTATATAACAAATATACAATTCTACTCTTCACCATCTAAAACCAAGATTTTTTTTTCATTTAGATCCTGCACAAAATGTACCGTATTTATTTTCACTTTTAGTAAGAATACATGCCTTCTTATTTCTAATCATCACATAACCTGAAACAGTTAATAAGGTATGCAGTAATGTCTAATTAGAGCATAATGCTCATAGTTACAATACTCATGTCTTATTTTTTAGAAAGACAAAATAAGAACTGATGTATATGAAAAACTAACACCGTAAACCTCTTGCTTTATATAAAGCTGAATTTCAGCCATAAGTTTTGTGTTCAAGCTACTTCAAAATGTTTAGGGATAAGGAGGTACTAGGGTTTTGACCTGCTCTTGGCTTTTGTTCTTACTTTCTCTCTTGAAAGAAAAAACTATTAAGGAATAAAATTCTCCACACCTAACCCTTTGGAGTTAGATAGAGCCTTTCAGCCACAGCTAAGCCTCTCTAGCAGAAGCAGGTTTGCTTAATAGTCATAAATATTTCCTGGGTCATTTATTCAACATACAACTTTGGGAAGAGGATGGCTCTCTTTGCTCGTTCCATCACTACCTCCTTACCCTAAGCCAGCTCCATTCCCTGAGGCAGGCCATATGGGACAACTGGAGGCCTAGCGACCTCATTCACATTGCAGTGAAGATGCTTAGGTCCAGATTCTTCCCTCTACGTTTCTGCACTTTGTCTAAGCTTATTTTCACAAGCTCCAAAATCATGTGGCTGTTGTATCTGTCCTCTATAGTCAATGGAGAAAGAGAAGTTGCTTCAGTGTGCAACCCAGCCCACATGAACCAGAGTTACAGTCCTTCTAGATTTGCCTATCTCTCTCCCTTGACTGCAGAGAGAATCTAGAAGACAGCACTGATCTTTGACATCTTAGCAAAGCACCTAAATTTAGGTAGATCTAATCTCTGCCTCTAAGAAAATTTCAGTAGAAAAATATTTTTATGAGAATTTTGTTGAGAATTTGTTCTTTTTATCTAGATCAGCTATAATTAAAACCAGTAACTCCATCTTTAGTCAGAAGCTTTGAACTTTCAGCAACAGGATGTCACAGGACTTCTCTAAGAACCCACTCCAGTAATTCAAGCAGCCTTGCTAAGCTCAATTTTGAGAACTCAAGGTAGAGCTTCACGGAGGAACATTTCCATGGACCACTCAGAAAGTAAAAAGGACACAGAAAGGGTTGCAAGATGGGGATCTGAAATATGTGGGCAT
>NW_009260493.1:5377644-5407145 GCF_000687185.1 Egretta garzetta
CTTTCCCGCAGGAAAACCACAGATGTGCCACAGCAGCTTTCTGACTAGCCAGAACTAGGCAAGGTGTAACTAGCACCCTCTGCCAAGGACTATAATTTCTGCCTAGACCCAGCATCTTATTTTATGCATGTGTTGCAGTTGAGGGATTTCTAAACAGATTCTTAAAATATCCCCATAGAAAGAGTACAGAAGTATAGCATCCAACAGTGCCGTTTGGACCATCCAAGAAGGAAGGAAAAGGACCTCAAGGCAACCATTTTCACATCTGCTATACGCTAGGGTGGTTCAGCTGGATGAACCAGGTAAAGTTACGCCTGAAAGAATCCCTGTTGAACAGGCCATTTACCCATACACTATCAATAACCTCCAGCTGCAAAACTGAAAATGATACATGCTTGGACAGCTGGCAAGATTGTCAGCATTGTGCCATTGATTCTGGAGCAACGTGAGCCCACATCATTGCCTCTGTACTTAACAAAATACCTCTTCCTAGCAGTTCTTCATAGAGAATTATTAACTGCCTAGGTAACGCAGTGAATCAGCAATGGCTTTGAGTAGCCAGAAGAGACAAAGGTCCAAACTCACGGTGCCCCCCAAATGGTCCCCATAAGCCCAGAAACCTCAGTGACAGCCAACGACCAAAACCGAAGGAGCGCTGGCACTGGATGTGACTTCTGAGATAGTTATATGTTAATGCTCCTTGCCATTCGGAATGTAGTAATTGAAAATTACTAATTGCAGAGATGAACTGGCAGATATTTTCAACGGGTTTTTTCATCACAGAAGACCATGGTTTCTACAGACAGACAGCTTTAGACACATGAAAATTTCTTTGCTGAAGGGGACCTCTGATTCAAAAGGGAGGGGAAGATTCAAAAAAGGGGTGAAGTGTATTTTAAGAAAGCCAAAGAATGTTTCTCATATATGTGAAATCACAATCCCCTGAAAGACCATTTTAGAATAATTTCAATACAGTAAACCTATTAAAGCCCCTACAATTTATATTTCTCATGAGTGGCTACAGTTTGGGGGGGGGGGGCATAGTAAGATCATGAAGCATAAACAACAAAGTGAATAAGAAAAATAAGATCTTCTCTCTTTCTGTCTAAAAGTCCAACAGATCACAATGAATCTTTAAAACGAAAAGTACAAAAAGAGGAAAGGAACTTCAGAACAGTCTCACGCTGAATCTAACCACTGTTTCACTAGCTGTAAAGAAGAAAGGGATCATGAAAATTGCTTTTTACAAATTTTTTGTGCTACTATTTTTGAGCAAAAGCTGAAGCTGATGCTCAAAATACTGTTGAGAACAATCTGAAAAAAAAAAACAGATGTTAAACTTCGAGAGGATCCCCTTTTATCCTCTATCATTTAAATTAGAAGGCATGTATATGTCCGAGGACTGGGAGAAGACAAATCATATATTTAATTATATATGTGTGTGTGAAAATTAGAGTGGGTTAGGAGCTTCCTGGCAAAACGTCATTTTTTCAGAAATGTTGACTCATCAAAACTGAAGTTAAGCAACTCTGGTTTGGTGACAAAGAAAGGGAAATGTTGGCAACTCTCCCAACTCAAAGAAGCTATAGAAAAAAATTGCTTGAAGATCTGATTCTATATTTTTTAATTGGAAACCATATTTTATTGTTAAAATAACTTTTTATTAGAGTTTTTAATTAGCATATATTACACAAAGTTCTTAAAATCGAAACTCCATGCAATCAGAACTTCCCTGCTATCGATTTTGGCACAAGCTCATTTATGTTCAGGTCTGTCTAGTTCAAGCTAGTGTAGCCACATGACTTACTAAAAAAGAGCATTTCTGTGCCTTCAGAAGACATTGTTTGCAAAAACAAAGCATAATGAACAGATCTGACCACAGACAACGTGAGACCCTGAATAGGATTTAGAGAAAAGAAAATGCTTTTCAACCTAGAAAACTTCACCTGAATCTGAAGTCCCATTTTCTTTTCCAGCTCTTCCCAATCCCTCACTTCCAGCCTTGTGCTTCACCTGCCTTGCTGCATGCTCACACCTCCCCAGAAGATGCATCATGAAGAGTGAGTCTGCAAACGAGCTGTTAACTGCTGAGCCACTGGTACCTCAGGAACAGGGCATGGGTCTATGGGGGCTGCAGGAGGCTACATGTGCCTTCCTTACACCACCCTTGATTATAAAACCATGTTGAACTCCCTCAGAAATCATGAGCACTGGCTATGAAAATGCATTTTAATATGTCAGGCTCGATACTTGAGAAAAGCAGAAGGAAAAAAACCTAAGCTTGCATGAAGCGTGCTTTGAAAAAAAACAAGTGGCTTACTTCATTCATTTTCTACAATTTCACAACTTTTTAAACAAAGTATGAAGCATATTCCAAATAAAGTGTTTTCCCTTTGCGTCAGAATTGTTCATAAGCAGCACCATCATCTAAAAGTAGATTGCTGATTTGGTAACGCTACTTAGAAGAAAATATCCTGCTTTGCAAGGGCAGTAGAAACTGGCCTTCGCCATGAATTGCCACCATCGCTAATGAAAGTGGCTAGCTGGATGGCTAACGAGACCTCTCATCAGGGAACGTTAATGGAGAGGAATCAACCTTATACGCAATAAGTGAACAATCAGGTAATGGAGTCAAGGAACCATACAGGCAAGGTGGAAAATAAATGCCAGGGACTTGAGAAATCTAATCAATGCCTGATTAAGCTAATTGAAGCCTGGCCACTGAAAATTAATGATTCGGAAAATTGCTCCCAGAACAGAAAAAAAGCAAAGATTGCTGGATCTCACATAAGAGACAGAAGGTTCAAATGTGAAAGCAGTTATCAGGAGATTAATACCTGGTACCCAGGGTACATAAAAGTTTGCTATCTCACCTTTCGCCACATTAAGTATATTGCTTCCCTGCTGCTTCTCCAAGCCCATGTACCCACCAAGTCTCTGAAGTCCATTAGTTTGTGGGGGTTTTTTAACTGTAAGAGTAAAGGGAGCGCTAAGACAAGCTGAAAAGAGCAGTAATGTTCTAATTACTCCAGAATGTCTTCCTTTTCAACTTCAGTGGAAACAAAGGGCCTGTGTTCAAATAGAAAAACATAAAGTAGGGATGCTAAAAATAGCTATGGCATGAAATGCAAAATACACTTTAGCATGTGCTTAGGTACGATTGTTCCAATCCTAATCACCAGTGTTTTCAACTAAAGACTCCTTTAAAAACCCTTGTTGAACTGGAAGGCTTTTGTTTTGTTTTTTTTTTACCTACCATCTGTGGATTCCTGGATCTCCATGGAGTACTCCTGGGATCTGCAAGTAGTCATTTTTTTTAAAAAAGCAAGCCTAATATCAGAAGGCTTGCTCTTATTACACAGGAGCCAGCACCTCTGCAAGAGATTTCTCAAGGTACTACAAATCAAAGAAGGTTGAAAAGCATTAGGCCTTTGGCACAGAGAACTGCCTGAGCCCGTGGGTGGGCAGGCAGGCAGCCTGAGTTCAGCTCCAGGCCCTCGTAATTCAGGCACTTCAATGAGCAAGGAGCAGCGATACTCGGGTTTTTAAAACCATTAACATGTAAAAATAGTTAAAATTGTACCTTTCAATATGTAGTGCTTTTCTTAGGCCAAGAGATCCCAAACCAAATTTTTGTGGTTTCCATGGAGTTCTGCTAAGCCATGAAAAGTAGATTGTGGACAGTCCGCAGGAGCATATCAAACAGTACTATAATTCACCTATTAAAAGTCCAATGAGAAGAAAGTGCATGCTTTTACTAGTAGTCATTTCATTCTTAAATTTATACTGAAGTCTTCTGATTATATCATCTGCACCTCATTACTCATTTGAGATATTCTCTTCCTTCATTGCACTCACATTTTTAAAAGCCATCCATGAGAAAATTGAAGGTGTGACAGTAGTCCTTTGGCATAAAATTATTTAAGGATCGCCACTTTAACGCAACACTGATTTTAGCCCACCATTGTGGCAACTTTGCTGACAGCTTTGTTAGTTCCTGCCGAAGATTGTCCGGCTTTCTTCAACCTTGATTGAATGATTTTGGAGCATATTTATAATTTAATACCTCGTTGGTCTTCAATTTTCCGAATGATTAATAAATAGAACAACTTCCACCTATATGTGGGAACCTGAGATACTCCAAAGGTGTTTTTTTCCCCTCAGGAAAATGAACTATGTTTTTTTTTTTTTTCTTGCTTTGTACTCTTTTATCCACACAGGATGTTACTTTCTCAGAGTATTACTTTGCTCAGAACATCAAAGATACTGAAGTGTTACTGTGCCTAACTCAGACATGCCCTGATGCCTAATGGCATACTTGCATGCAATTAATATGCAGCTAAAGAGATTCCCAAAGCTGGCTGAATGTGACACCGCTAAGCAAGTCAGCAGTGAAACAGAGGAAATGGGTGGGGTTTGGGCATCAATTCAGCTGAGACAGGCATTCTGCCAGGGACTGTAAATCCTATCAGAACAAAGGGAACGAAAAATTCACTCCTGGGGAATCTCGGAAATCTACCGATTTGAACAGCTATTTTGAATACAGCAAATGTAAGATCAAATCTGTCTTCTGCACTGATTCAGAAGGAAGACTGGAATCTCAGACTCCTACCTCTCTCACCACCTTTTCAGGGAAATCTGCATGCTTTTGTTTCCTGAGCTGTCACTTTAAGAAGTATCACTGATTGTGTACACAAATATACTTTATCAACTGGTTTTCATTAATCTACTGTATCATTTATACATTTAAAGACTTAGTGAGGTGCAATATTCCTTTACAAAATTTGTGCATTTTTTTTTCCTGCCATATCATCAAACTCTGTCTTTATAACTGTATTTTTAATCATCCTACCAGTTAACTTGCCAAGAGCTGAAGTAAGCCTTCCCAAGTCATTATTGGAGCTTTTTATAAATATAAATAAAATATTTGCTATGTTCCAGTATAATTGCTGACTTAAATAAGAGAATGTGTACTTTAATTAGCAGTCATTTTACTCTTAAATTCATTAACATGCCTATTTATGCTCCATCCAGCTTGTTGCTCTCCTTAGCTCGTTACTTTGCTACCTTTGGACTCTTCAGCAATTTCAACTGTCACCTTCTCAGCTGGGTAGCAAGAACTTCCAAGTCTCCGTTCCATTAAAGATGAAATTCCTTGACCTTCCAGTTGTCAAAATGCCATCTCTTGAAAGGAGATCTTTCCTTCAGGATCTGCCTTAGCTTAATCTGTCAGCTACCACTGCTGTCTTGATTGGGGCAATGTTTGTCATGGAAATAGAAGCCATACATAGAAATTGTGTGGGCAATCCTTCTCACCTGCAGCAACTTCAGCCATGTCCCTAACAGCTTTTGAACAGAGACTACTGCAGTGACTCTGTGCCGAAAACAAAGCGGAAGAGAAAACTAAATCAGCCTTCCCTCCACAGCGAGCAAAGTACTGTGCTCTGCAGAAGCAGAGCTCAGAGGTTATTGGAGCAGCCCAGGAAAGGCTCCCCCCGCTATTTGCATCTGTCTGATTGCATTCTTCATTTCCCCTAAGTTACTGCCCTGAATAGGATACCGTCTTAATCACCAGTGCATCAAATTTCTCTTATTTATCTGTCTGACCTTTACTGTTGATTTAGGAGGACACCAGGTCAAAAGCCGACTAAACGTACTGTTCCAAAATAACTAAGAAAAGCATCGTATGCTGAGCTGCTATCAACTCCTTCTTCTTCCAGACCGTGCAATTCTCTTTTCCATTCTGCCAAGTGCTATTGCACAAGAAACCCTTTCCTGAAAATATTGGTGTCATTTCAAGTAGATCAAATAGATTTACATCACTTTGCAACATTCCTATGGAAAACTATTGGCTTTACTTCCTAAGTATGGTAGCCTTCCCCAACTGGTATAAGACTACTGAATTTAATAAAGAAAGGTCCTCTTCCAAATAAAGTTCCACATCAACCAGCTCTTTATAAAGATAAGCATTATTCCCCAATGCCATTGCAAGCTTTATTACAAAAGGACCAAAGGAATCTCACCCTATTAAACATTTTATATTACTAAAGATTTACATTAAACATTTATTTTCATAAAATCTTCAGTCTTAAATATTCCTGGAATATTCTCAGCATCAAGAATTGAGTTCTTAAGTGTTCACAAACAGAAGATATAAAAGGGCAGCAGACATGATTGAATTAAAATTTCCTCTTGAATTCAAATGAGTGCATACAGGGTTTTTTTCCACAATCCAGTCAACTCTAGTCAGATTTAACATTGATTTAGCAATCTACAGAAGTGTGTATATTGTGCAGGTACTTACTGGGTGCAGCAATTGGAATTGTAAAAGAAAACTTTAAAAACTGTAAACATATGAACCATATGAAAAAAAGCTAATTATTTCTCTTCACTACAATCAAAAATCAAACACTGTATTAGAATTAGACAGTGAATGCACACATCATTGCTATGTCTTACAATAAAAGGAAGCTTTTGTGGGATTACAAAGAATTTCATATTAGTCTTTATTTACAACTCCATTGGGTGAAGTGGACAAGAGTAAGTTGCAGCTGGAGATCAGGAGTTCCAAAAAAACCCCACTGAAAAACATAAATTTATTATATAGCTGTACTTTTATTCCATGCAATGATCACAAAATGCCACTCATGAAATGCCGTCTCTGAGCTGACTGATAAGATCATTTCCTTATCTCTTTTTTAGCTCTATCATTCCCCCTTGCCATACCAGTCACAAAAAAATAGGCCAGGAGGGGGTGGGGATAAGTAACATTTAATAAATCTACTAAAAAAGAAGGCAAGTGTGTGTATACATATGTTAGAAGAATATACATCTAACCACCTTTTCCAGACATGCAAAAAAACAATATTTGTGTTTATCTGTAAACAAGTGAATAGTTAAAATGAGCCAGTTTTGCATACGTAAGCAGCCTTATCAGGGTCCAGTGAGTTCAGCTTTGAGGGACAGTCATATTTTCATGTACTGGTACACAATGGAGACTTGATGCTTCTGGTAAGAGTTTCAGAGATCTACTGGAACCTACGCAGGAACTGAAATATAAATATTAAATAATTACTAAGAATGCGTTCCACCTGAATCAGTAAAAGATAAGTTTCCAGTCTGAATTCATCGTCTCCCAACAAAGAACAAGAGACTCTCTGATTCTCTTAACAATTTTATGGTGTATCCCAATGTTACCACAAGCCTTGAGAGATAAGGGGTTTCCTCTGCTAGGAAAATCAAGTTATTAAATTCGTCAAAGATGACTCTACCAGAAATGTATTCAAATCGTCTTTATTAATTACCATAGGAATTTAGTTTGAGAGTCACATATAAATTTTTTCTCAGTTTTCACAGATAAAATATATTATGTACAAAAATTCCTAGGATTTTAATTTGCTAAAACCCCAATAGTCCTTAACTGAGCAAGTTATTCTCTGTACAGAGAAGAGCTCTGCAGGACTGATTCATTCTTTTACAGTGCATTAGTTTAATCACCTAGGAGATTTCTAACAGACGATGAAATCTAAACAGGAGCAGGAACTTCAGTTATCTTTGGATGAACGTATTTAGTTTCACATTCTGTCCTAGCACCAAGCAAAATAAAACAGTCTAAATACACTCCAGTTTCATCCACACAATTTATTTGACTTTTGTTGGATTTAAAAAGGCAGAACCAGATATTGTTTATTAATGCTGCAGTTAAGTTCAGGTTCTCCTATTAACAACTGTCTTGAAATAGAAGCCTATATGATTTTTTTTCTTTTACTATTTTTTGACAAACTGTAACTGCAATAACATGGTAAAATTTGTTTTGAATAGACAATGAGTCAAAGTAACAATTACAACAAATTATAGAGCAACCTTCTGTTATACCCTATACCTTTTTTGTTTTATAATTTGTTGTATTATACACTCTCCCAGTTATCAAGGAATAATCCAGGGAGGCTCTCAAGATACAGTGACAGATTGTTAAGAGCTCAAACAAAAGTAAACTCTAATGAGCAGAAAAAATCAACAAACAAAGGGACAAAATGTTATTTTCCCTATTCAAAGAATATTCTTTCCTTGTAAGAAGATACTGGATCAGGCCCAAACTTCATAAAAATAAAAACAGAGCCGATAGTAAAATTGATATGATAACCCAAGTTAATAATGGAAAAGTGCATAAAAAGAGAATGAATGTTCAATGCTACCTTGCCTATTTCCACTTTCTCAATGTCTCTAGCAGACACAAATGTGGTTTGCTCTATAAAATCGTATGTTTTAATAAATCATGCCAATGTTCTTATTAAAAATGACCCTTCTAAGTTACTGTTTCTTCATCCTTTGTGCTTCTGCTTTGTAATTGCAGGATCGTTCATAACCACAGATAGGTGGTTAAAATTATATACCATGCACTATCTAATTTTAAGACCTGTGTGTAGAAATACATAAATGGGTGCTAACATGCAGGAGTATACCAAGGGAAGCTACCATGCAAACAAATTCAACTTATTAAAAAGTTGTGTGGTATAAATCTCAAAGTTCTTGACCCATAGTGGAAGTATGTACCAGCAAATCTGTATCTCCTACACCTTCCTTCCTCATTCCATGTGATGCTGACTGTGTCAGAAGAGACCCAGTCAAGGGTCCTCCCACCTCCACGTCAGACGGCTGTGCCGCAAAGGGATCATGGTTTTCACTGGAGCGAGAGTCTTCCCTGCACACATCCTGGGAGGTGAGGAAAATGCTTTCTTATCTGGCTGCATGAAGTGACTTGCAAAGGAGATCTGAGTCCAATGAAAGTAGGAATTAGGCTAACATGTGGAAGACAGACATACATTTTGTTGCCTTAATTCCCAGGATCAATATATTCTGATTTATCATTCTCTACAACTTTATTAATTTGAATCCAATATTGCTTTTCATTGTTGACAAGGAAAGCTTTGCCATCAACTCGTTACGCAAGTCAACCTGCAACTATTAGTTATAAGGTTAGATCAGTTCCTTCCCCTCATAAAATCAAATGATCTATGCATGCAAAATACAAGCATGTCTGACCTACTCTATCCTGTTGATCTCTGTACATTTAAACAGCAGCTGTGCACGGAAAAGTCTGAATTCAGGACACAACAGTAGCAACTAATGTAGTAAAGAATCAATGCAATATGTATTAAGGTGGTCTGCGAGAAAAACAGGAAAGTCATGACCCTGTTTCAGTATATACAGTCCTCAGAAATGTCTTCCAAGGTGACTGAAAAATGAAATGTTTGGTACTGAGTGCGTTCAGAATGCAACTTGCACATAGGAATAAGAACGCCCTGTAAAAAGGGAAGGAAGAGCATATACTGCCACGCATAATGTAACAGACATACTTCTAGTAAATAAAACTCCATCTGGAGCTCCAGGTTTAGGAACCGGATACTGAACTTTGGAAGAATAAATTACATGTACTTTTAAATATTTTCATAGACAATTTTCACACTGATATAAGGATTATGTAAACAGCTGCTAAAATAAATCACTGGTATTTATATTGCAAGCTCTCTGGAGTAGACACTGTCTTTAACTTTACGGTTGCAGAGCACCCCGTGCCATGCACCCTGTCACATGGCCCATCTTGTTATCTGTTTCACTGCAGCACACAGTGGAAATGGGGATCTCAGTGCATAGGTCCTTAAAATGCTTACATACATTTTAAGACATTAGACCTGTCGGGAGACTTTGTGCACAGGTCCTTAAAATGCTTACATACATTTTAAGACATTAGACCTGTCGGGAGACCTTGTGCACTAATTAAGCACAGCAAAGCGCAAGAGAAATTAAGATTCCCATTGCACAGTCAAAGCTCCGGAGGCTAGTTGAATAAGTCAAGAGTTCCTTGACCTGTGCCACAAAATCATTTATCCAACCAGAAATCCAGATCAGCTTTTGTATTGTGATTCTCGGTACAAATTGTGATGGGGAACAAAAGATACTCTATTTCAGGGCACCTGTATACAACTTCTCTTTTAGTTGAAGAAAGTAATATTGAAAGATTACCACCAGGAAATGAATGCTGGGGCTAACCAGAGTTAGCTTCACAAGACACCTATGTGCCTCTCCAGGTTTCTGAGCCCAATATTTAAGGCACCATTTGAACATTCAGTGCTTAAAACATCCCTTCCTCCACTGCTAAACTCAACACAGTGCTGCTGGGTAAATGCACAACCATCTAAATTGTGACCAACCATTACTTGGTCCCAAAAAAATTCACAAAGGCACAGAACTTCCGTCTCCCTCTCAGGAGCCCACATCAGTAAACAGCAGCACATAAAGAACAATTCTGGATGTTCCTCTACTTAACAGCTATGGAAGCCCTCTCTGCTTCAGAGATTTACTTCAACTGTTACATGACCATCATAATTTCCAAACAAGGAGATCACATCTCCACCCTTTTTGCTGGGGCTTTTCCATTTTGTAAAAAACATGTAAATATTTCTGAGCAGAAACTGGAATGCCCCATCTCCTATCCCTGCAGGTGAAGAAAATGCATTATTGGGCTCCAAGTGTTTGGGCTCTCACTTCAAGCATGCCACTGAGGATGAATGAGGCAGGACAGTCACAGAGGGATGTATTTTAACAGCCCCAATCACATCTAAGTGCCATGTCTAGAGAACTGGGCATCTGCCAGACTCTAAGGGATGACTGAAAGGACTGAAACGTGGCTCAAAACAGAGAGCTGCCTACTGAGAATCGATAGGAAATATCAAGCACGGGGACTTTGGTGGAATTCACACCACCTGAATGTGACCCATAGTCTTTCTGTACCATCCAGCATCTTAGAAGGTGTGCCTGTATCATGTAAAGAACCCAAACTAGCTAGCACCTCCACAGAGAGCTGTAAAGCACTACATGGGTACGTCAGATCAGGTCCCAAGACAGCACAATCAAATTAGTATAGAACATGGATCTAGTTAATAAGTCCTGCCCTTCAGCAGGCAAATATAATATCATATTAGCAGCGTTACACTTTGGGTATAAGACATTAATAGGGTTATACTGTCTGGGCATCCCCGCATCGCATCCCATTCTGAAATCTGCATGTGCTAACTCTTATCTGGCTTTTTCCCCACCACCCTTTTTTTGCTTATTTTAATGCCTCTGTCACTCCAGCAAGCACTCCCATCCCACTGTCCACAGAACACTTTAAAAGCAAACACACTTTATTTTAAAATCTTGGGGCCCAACTTTAGGAAGTTGGCTCAATCCAAATACACTTTGCTGAGTGCAAATTCAAAGCTTGGAGCAAGGCCCATTGGGTAATGAACCTCAGGGGCTATTAATCCACAACCTACAATTTGTAAATGTGCAGGGTACTGACTCAGTAGAAAAAATAATTTTAAACATCTGTGGTATTCTTTCAATTCCAGATTAATTACACTGCTCAGATTGTAACGTTAGCCAGAAATTTCAAGTCTCTCCACTGCTATGTTGAGAATGCTGTATTTTCCTTTGTGTTTATCACTGCTCTGCTACAGTAGGAGGCTTCCTGCCCAACACAAGCTTATGTTCAGTTCTGCGTCCTACATTTATTCCACAGCTCACCTTGCCTGCCTTTTCTTTCTCTCTTTGTCTGAAGTCCTTCTGAAACTCTTTGTTAAACAGCATTAATTATTATTATTACTTTTAAGACAAAGGCTGTGTACATACCCCCACATCACTCCATCAAAATGGTGATATAAATGAAAATCTAAACAGGCTGTTTAATCCTTTTGAGAAGCTAATAATTATTTTCAATCAGCAAAGACTATTCTGCCATTTCAAAGAATGATTAATGAGAGCAAATGTGTTTGTAATTTATTAGCAGCAGCTTGAAGGGGGGGGGGAACAACTTAGGAATGGCAGGGATAGCATCAACATCTGACGATGTGAAGGCACTTCTGCTCCATATTATAAAGTCAAACATGAGGCTGCCTCTTTGTTGATTTATCCTCTGCACAGTGATACCGAGTGCCTGGGTTTTATTCATGAATGGTTTTGCAGTTATTTTTTTTGTAGAAGTGTCATGGAAAAAAGAAATCCACGAGTATGTACCTCTTCCACAACACTCACTCAGCCATCAGTATTCATCAACGTATGCTTCTCTAGGAACAGAAGTATATCATAATAAAACAGGAGGGAAAGGCAAACAAGCAGAAGGAAAGCAGAGGATTGACTGCACTGAGATAGGAGGAGCATTAAACCCCTCTTTCATAACACCTGGTGAAATAACTTTATGGCCTGCACACAGCGTAGTGGCTGAGAACTCTGCAGACCTGAATATGTAATTTCATCTCCGCAACACCCTTGCAAGAGAAGATGCTCATGTCACAAACAGGAAACAGGCATGGCAGGCCTGAAAATTCCTGAAATCACATTACGTTCTTGTCTGTTCGCTTAGTTGCCTAAATACTTCTAAAATTTTACTCTTAAGGTTAGACTCGCCCCAAAGAGGACTCTGACAATTAAATGGGACTTTATGTGCCTAGACAGCCCACCTGACAGCAGCCAGACTCAGCTGTCATTTTGTCCTGAAAGTGCCTTGCTTCTCCAGCGCAGAGCTCTCCCTCAGTCTAAACTGCAATGAAACCTAGAAACTAGAAAGGCAATTCCTATGTCTAAATCACCTAACCATTGCATTTCACAAAAAATTAATACATGCAGCATTTCCAAAGGTACAAAAGTCCAGGCTAAGGTATTGCACACACATTCTTCTTGTTATAGGGGCAGTGGAGTGTCTGCAATATGGGCAAATACAGAAAAGCCCCAAAATCCAAAACAATAGCATTTTCGAATGCAAAAAGCCATCTTTGGGAATATTCAACTTGATACACAATCATCCCTGAATAGATGGTGTATCCCTCCCAGACAACTGACAGAACCAAGCTGGAACTGGCTGAAGCCCCTGTCCCTCGCCTCCATCCCAAGAGGGTGTTTCTTTGATAGCTGGGATCAGTAGCAGCACCATCTGCCCCTTCTTTTGAAGTTGTGTCACTATGCAGAAAGAAAAGCACAACTGAAAGAACCAGAAGGAAATATTAAGCACAATATCACAGCGTCTTTTCTCCCTTCTTGTAGTCCCGGAATCTTGTTTTCTTACTGTGTCTTTTATTTTGTATTAATATAGAGGGATGAGGGGGGAGCCAGTCATGACCCATTTTATTAATAACCAATTAGCACTTGAGGGACCCCATCTGGAGCACTGTGTGTAGTTTGGGGCTCCCCAGGACAAAACAGACATTTACAAATGGAAAAGTCCAATCAAGCTAGTCTTTCAATAATCAAGTTGGAACACATGACGTATGATGAGAAGTTGAGGAAACTGGATTTGCTCAACCCAGAGAAAAGGCTAAAGGAGACTCTAGTTTCTATTTTCGACTTCCTAAAGGGGGTAGAGGAGCCAGAGAGAAGACAGAATCAGCTTCTTCTCAGCAGTGCACAGCAGAAGGACAAGAGACAATCCTCAAAACTTACAGCATGGGAGTTTCCAATTACATATGAAGGGGAAAAAATCAGAAGAAGGGTGGTCAAGCAAAGGAACAGGCTCACAAAAGAGGTCATGAAACTTCCATCCTTGGTAATATTCAAAGTTTTCCTGGGCAAGACCCTGAGCAATTTGACCAATTGTTAGCACTGCTTTGAGCGGGGGGGGGAGGCAATCAGCTGAGCTCCAAAGATCCCCTCTAACCTAGCCCATTCTATGATTCTGCTCAGACCTTCTTGTAACATGACAATTAGGAAGATGCAAGTTTGAACTGATGCAAGAGTAAGAAGGATATGACACACAGACTGACCTCCAGGCCCCAACTCCACATCCGCATTTTGAGGAAGTAATGCCTTAGCTGGTGAGCTGTGTTTTCCAACTTAAGCAACAGCTCCTGCACAAAGGAGAAATGAATGAAATACCATAAAAGTTTTCTGAGCAATCAGAAAAAATTAAGATAAATCATTCCGAATAAATTCACCCTGTGAACCTAGCAGTTTCTGTTCAAGGCAGACATAGCCCACGTAGGCACTGAATTTGGCAGCATTACAGGGATACCGTTTTCCTAAGGGTGAACTAGTCTTGTAGCACTTTGCCTGTATGTTAGACACAGACACACTCCCTTCATCAACTATCAACTGGCATGCATGGCTTCTTGTTCCACCTCATTCTTACTTAACCAATCTATTTACAGTGAACAACACAAGGAAGAACCTTTGGGGGGATTTTTGTATGGCACATTATGAATCACATTTTTTGGCCCTTCTTTTACATCACAGGATACTGGCCACAGCTGGAAGCAGAACACAGTCCTCCTCAGATCAATGGTCTGCTCTGATATGACAAATTCTGTGTTTTCATTCTGTTCCCTTTGATGTCTCTCTCTCTTCTCAAGCCTCATCTTGTTTTTATTCTATACATTGTATTTGGCTGAATTAGACTACAAAGTCTTGCAGAAGACGTTGGTTTGAGCAAGACTTCAAAAAATGGCTTAGTACATCTGGATACCTCAAGTTGACTGACACTTTAATATAACTGGATTTTCACAAAATGATGGACACCTGCTCTTTGAAAATCAGTCTCCTCTTAAGTTGTACGAAGATAAGCACCACAGAAGTGACGCACCTGAAACTAATAGACACTTCTGAAAAATCCTGTGCTTTTACCGTGATTGATGGAGAACTGTGTGCATTTACAGCATCCTTTTAAGAAAGAGCCGCATGTCTGGCCCAAGGGTAACAGCATCGCTGGTTTCATATGCAACTACCTCTCATAGTGCACCACTATATTAATCTATTCTGAATAAATGAGAAGAGTGATAAATTTTTAATGAACAGTGTTTTCACCTGTTTCAAGAGAAAGAAAGAGTGAGAGTAATCAGACACTGTTGGTACCTATAACCTTGGGCTGATCACACCACCACATTTTGTGCAGAAAGGGGATTTTTTTTTTTTTTTTGTATGGATCTATTCTTCCTAAAAGAAAATGATTCCTTGCTGGTTTATTGCTCAGAGGACCAGCACGAGGGGAAATAAAGCTCTATTCCACAGATCATGCTGTGCTCCCACTGTTCCATAAGAATACTGGGGTCCTATGAGCAAAGGACAAAACCTACATAAACAGTACATGGGCTCACACTCACCTCCCACCTAAGAGAAAGCCTCTGCCACAAAAGAAAGTACCCAATTCTTGAATGTTCAAGTAATTACCACTTGAACTTCCCTATCTTATAAGATGAAGATCTGGAGTGTTTTCCTTACCTCATTGCTGATACGTTGGCAGGGGAATGACAAACAATATTGAGGCAGGAGTCTCACGCCCACCTTGGCAAAAGCAGACCATTCTTTAGCAAGTCTCTTGTTCTGCCTTATCGTTCAAAACAGCTTGTGTGCATTATGGATGAAATGGTCTCTCCTTCCTAACAGACAAAGTATAGCATCCAGTCCGTGACAGGACACTTGCATGCTTCTCTCATCAAGGCAAAATGGTGTCAAATTTCTGTTGTCTGTATTTGAAATGCAACCTCCTCCCCCAAGAACGTACATGTGAGCCATGATCGTGTAACTCACACCAGGCTGTGACACTAGGCTAGTGCAAGTTACGTTTATGGGACAGAATGAGTATTCATCATCCTGCTGCCTAATGAAATCAAATACATGAATAAATCCAACACTAATGAAGAATACTATTTATCAGAGTATGGATTATTAAAAGACAGTGTTTCCATTTCACTGAGACATGAGAAAAGAACCATCTTGCAGGTCTGCAGGTGTCCTGGGGTGGCTTAACTGATCTCGCAGAACTGCTGTGGATTCTGAATTTTGAGGACCTGCTGGCAGCACCAGCACTGCTCATGACGATGTGGCTCTCTGGCTGCTGGACAGGCCAGAAGAACTCCTCAGATGTGAAGCAAAAGTAAAGATCTTACTCTACACACTCAAAATGCTTAACTGGAACTACAGTGCAGTATTCTAATGGTAAGGGACTAAAGATATGAGGGAATATCTTGAATGTGGTTCCACATATCACTCAGAGCAGGTTTATCCTGGTTTTTAAGAACGCAAGAAGGAACATAAACCAGATTACCACAGACACGAAAATTATGTTATCAAAAAAGAAAAATTCACTATAAAAAGCAGAAGGGTAGCGAAGGAGAGGAGGGAGGATGAAACGGAGACTGGTCTCAGTGAGTTATGTAGGGCATGTATAAGAAGAATCATTGAGACAAAATGTGTAAAGGGCATGGCAGTGCAAAACAAAATGATGTAGGAATACTGAAAACTGAACTAGTGGAGACCTTCACAAAGGACATCATAAGAACGTCTGAGTATCTGAATTAGGTTTTTACAAAGGCCAGCATTAAAATAAGTAGATAATAAATATGTCCTAAAATATGGTTTAAGCGTATTGGAGAATAAGAGATAAAGATGGTGGTGTAGCATCTGCCACCAGTATAGCATCTGCCATCAGGCTCAAACAAAAAAGACACAAGTGAATCTAAATGGTAAGAGCTTGGAATACTGTTGGTCCTAAATGATTGACACCTGACAATATTCAAAGATCAAGAAAACAAGTTATCACAAATTAGAAACACATGCTATCATAAGGTGCGTATCAGGGTATTAAAGAATGACTTCTGTTTTTGCCTTACCTGTAAAAAAAAAAACCAACCAAAAACCTGTGAAAATGAGAAAAATCAAGGCGACACAGAGGAGATAAATCTTTGGCTGTTGACTATAGACATGAAAATCTTGGGGGTTTGGGGTTTTTTTTTGTATTACTATAGTCATACAGTGGTTACACACTGATAAAAATCCCTCATGTTTCAGCTGTCAGATTTTAAATATGGAAATCCAAGATACTCCTAGAGAGAAAAGTTATGCACGTTTTATTTGATTCAGAATGAAGTACTCTGCACATCAATCACCTGTTCTAATAAATGAGGAATCAGACAAACTATATACAAGTAATTTCTATATTCAGAAAATCTGCTTTTCTGGATACCTGCTGTGATGGCTGCTCTGGGAAAAACTGAATTCTACATTTATTTCATAGGACACGTGAGTTCAACCACATATTCAGCACAATTTGTGTTATACAGGACAACTGTGGCAACACTACCTCACGTTGAGATACCTTGGTGAAAAAGCAAGTATTGTGAGTAGTTTACTCTGAGGGTTAACTGTCTATCTCAGTGCAGAACTAGAAGTCCACACTGCAGATTAAATGTGACTGCAAATATATCAGTTCAAAACTCATTGCAAACAGAGCCTCAGTCAGTCCAAGATAAAACTGTGATGTCTTCCACAAAGGCAAAATGATAGGCAGGTTTATAAATAAAACAAAGATGCATTGTTTTACAAAAATATACGATGCCAACTTGAAGGGGGGGGGGATGGAATCAAACTGCTACACAAAGAGACTAGCGATGTACACCGCTGTCTTCCTAAAGCTTCTGTCAAACTATATTTTTCTTAAGCTTTGGACAAGACACGTTACCTTTAACACACACTAAATAGAATATGTTAAAGCCTCATGGGGAGCCTAGGCTCTACCAGGTTAGCATGGGTTAAAGTTGGTTGCATGTGCTAACATCACACCTTTAAGTCTTTGTCTAGACAGAGCATTAGAATAGATGACTTGTTTGTAGGACGTAAGAATACAGAATTAGATAACAAACTGTTCCAATAGGCATAAACAAAAAGTCAATGTGCTGACAATGGATTGTAGAAGACAGAAGTAATAAGTTGGGTTCCTTGGAGATGCCTGTCTAGCTCTCTGTTGTTTATTAATGACCTTGAAAGGTACTGTATGAAGGTGGCCAAAAATACGTGGTAACTGGAAATATCATGAATGCCTCATATGCTTAGAAAATGTTTCAATTATCCACATTTAAGCTAAAGGAACCATACTACAAGTGCCTGCATTGATAAAGGTAATGCCATCATGCAGTGCATTAGAAGGACTTCTAGGAGCACATCATTAGCCTGTATTAATCTGAGCTGCTTTGCACATTCTTCTCCAGTGCTCAGTGGGAATGCACAGCCAATTTATCTAAGCATCTGTGGGACAAGGTACAAGACACTGGAAGAACAGAGGCACTTTAGTGTAGCTGACCTGCAGGGAAGTTGCGTTTATGGATTTGATCTTCAGCCTTTCTCACCAGACACCTATCAATGTACCAAAGGGGATGTATTCCTAAATTAGGTTAACTAACCTTGCCTTGCTAATCCAAGTCAAAGAAGCCTAGGTTTAAATGTTTTCTTTCCTGACAACTTTAATGGTCAGAAACGTTCTGTGAAAAGTTGTTCTATGGCAATAACCATATTCTGGCAATACTAAATCAATCAATACCTGATTTGCATACAAACGGTAGTTAATCCATATAAAAATACATAGATATTTTCTATCGCGAACTCCATCAGCTTGCTACTCAAATTTCTAAATGTGTCATGTTTCAATTAAGGCAACATCTAAACTCTGCCAGTCATGTCTCAGGCACAGATTTAAACTAACCAACAAGTCCAGCATCAGGAAGGTGTTTTCCCTGCACAAGGGTCCTGTGCTAATAGTGCAGCAAAACCTAAACTGTGCTCAGTCCGTTTCCTTTGATCCCAGAATTGCAATTTTCCTTTCACTAAAACTTTTGGGGTTTAGCATTAAATCTCCTGGATTTTTCCATGTTTCTATATAACTGACCATTTGGGTCTTGAGCAGTTTAGCCACTCCAAAACACATCATAGCAACATATTCCCCTGGCTTTCAAACCATGGTCTCTCACTGTTGTGCAAGGTACCAGAGTGGTGTTGCTGGAGCCATAGCAGATAACAGGGGGGTTACCTGTTAGTTCAGTGTCCTTATGTCCAGCTGAAACAACACATGTGAGGAGAGATAAATGAATGGTGGAAGTTGATAATCAGGTTCACATCTTTTATCCCTGAAAAAAAAAAAACAAAACAAAAACCATATACCTATTACAGATGAATGGATAAGTGCACAGGTACTTTCTCACCAGGTAAAAACTGCCTATAGGACGCTCTGTGGTTATAAGAGTGGTGGGAAGCCCCAGAAGACTTTTAAAATACAAAGGGAGTTTCCCCATAATGATCCATGCTTGATATCTAGCTTATTAATTGCAGCATGTTTTACTTGACTGTACCTCCCTCCATTTCTAAAAATAGGACAGTCAAAAGGCACTGCTGTATCAGCCAGTTCTTCTCTGCAAGTTAATCTATTATACAAGAAAAGGACTTTACAAATGGCTACATTAAAGACATCTAATGAAGTCAAAGCAGCTGTTTTAAAACATATTCAAACAAAATCTAGTCAATGAGATTTGGCCTCTGAATTTCATGTTGTACTATTAGGTATGTAAAAATGGAGCTTTTCAGGGGAATGAATTCTTTAAATTAAGTGAAAAGTCAGGCTATTTGAGCACCTCATTATACTCTGTATTGAAGATCTTTCTCATCCATATTATCCTATTAAGGATTGCAGTGATACCCACAACTGTATTCACTGGTGTAATAAAAGGACACACACAGCAGTCAAGCCCGTGCTTTTGATACTTGTCTCCTTATTCAAGCTCAGTTCCTATTTATCTCAACAGAAATTTTGTTATAGGATACGGAATTAAGCCACATGTTTTTAAACCAACAATATATTACATCCTGTAAAAATGTAATTTTCTGGGCCTTACAAAGTATCAAAGCTTCAGATCATTATTAATTACTTATGCATGCATATTATTCCTCCTTCCTACTGACAGATCTTCTTTGAAGCAGAATGGGTGCATTTCCTTCAGGCTATTCTGCCTTAAAAGGGTCAGCTTGAAAACCACATTTTTGTTACGCCTATCAAATGTGGTATCCACAACAGTAAAAATAACACTTAAGGCTACTGCAACTGAAAGAAACAACAGAGAAATATATATCTATATCTCTGACATTCGGTTATGTACCCATCCTAAATAAGCTGGTATAGGCCTGTTTTGCATGTTCAAGCTCACATTTCTCCCTTTCTCAGTGATCTCATGCATTTCATCAGGGAATTAAAAACTTCCATAATTTTTTTTAATAATTCAGACTATTTTAGTTAAGTGCACTTCACCAGCAAGTGTGTATTTCTAACGAGGAAGTTCTAAGGAGGGTCCCTTTAAGTAGCTCAGAATAAAAAAACATTAAGTCAGGTGGCCCTGGGTAGATTTTACACTGGAGTTATAGTGATAAAATGTGGGTCTATATATTCCATTCCCAGCCATGAAAGGGATGCCCATTGCATCTAATGGAAAATTTAATGCTTAGGAAATCATGGCTTTCATGTAAGGACACAATCCTGCTTTAATTAAAGTCAATTTGAAATCTGATATTAATATCAGTGGGAAAAGTGCAAACCTTTATTTTTTCAGGAACCGGTTTAATTCATTGTGCTTCAGCTAGCAATTCTCATTCCAAACTATCACAAACTACAACACTAACTTTGTTAAACCCAGAAAGTCAAATTAACAGTGGCTAAAACACATATTTGTTTGTGTTGCAGAAGCAATCAATAATTCCTGGCATACATATTCAAAAGCATCGTTGTCGTGATGCATAGAAAATAAGCAGATGGACATATATAATGGGCACTTTTTAAACTATGAGATATGACGTCAATTAACACGCTTTTGTTTAATTTAGCTCTATGGTCCCTTTCCATCACATTCTGCTTTTTCTCCCATTTCCTTTTCCTCCCTATGGCCTTTACCTCCAGAGCCTTCTATTCACTGCTGATTTACTTCCACATACTGCAAAGAAGTGTGTGGGTCCAAGCATCAATTTGGTTGTCTGCACGCTAAGTTGGAGAATGTAAACGAGCTTCCACGTAACCTCTTGGCAGAGTGAGTTATTCACCACTCGAAGGTGCCTCAGTTTCAGCAATATGGCCAAGTGGATTGCATGTACAACTGGGAGCCTAGAAACTCCTGAGCGCCAATAATAGCTTTAACTAATGATTCTTTCAATGGATCCCGACAATTCATTAATCCTCTTTGTCTCAGATTATCTGCGAAGATTGGTATAATAACACTTTGCTTGCCTTCCTCACAGGATTTTGTGAGAAACAGCCCAACATCTAAATTTTATTCTCTCTATATACATGCTTGAGTTTCATTTATTTCAATGGGAATTACGCTTTTTCATCTGAAGGCAGGACTCAGCCCTTCTACACTCAAGATTATGTTGCTCCCTGAAGATGTAAAACTCAAGTTTTGTTATACTTTTATTAGGAGACATATGCAAAATCAAAAGATGAACAGAAGGCTGTTGCTTCTATTAAGAAGAGATATGACAGGAAAAAGCAAACAAGGAAAATGAAGAATGGTGTCCCCTTTAAATTACAACAAATTTGTGCCCTGGAATAGAATATGGAGCAAGAAGATGCGTACTTTCAGGGGAAGTATGTTAAGTGCTGAAGACATTGACTAAATTGTTCAAGAACACTTCGTGCTTACTTAATGACTGATTACTCAGTAATGTTCCCAAGGTCAGCAAAACCTTGGGTATCTGTCATCTGAATGCCAGTTCCATAAGTTAAAGTTAAGCAAAGTTAAAGACAAAAATTGCAGTAACTTTTGGCAGCTGACATTTGTAAAGGCTGTGTCCCTTTACAATATTGATTATTTATTTACTCATAGTCAAAATATCTGTATTCCATCCATTTAAGACTAAGTCGTAATGAACAGCACTCACATCCAAACACTTGGACCTTCCTACTTCACCCCTCAAATAAATAAATAAATAAATAAATAAATAAATAAATAAATAAAAGTCTTCCAAGAAATACGTCTCTAATCCTCATATTTCTCCTCCCCAGGGAAGATGTAGTAGAAGAGACAGCACAACCTAAAGGTCAGCAGACTCATGCTCTGGCAATAAGTGGAGGAAGCAGATTCCATGGTAATAGATTCCTGACTCAGATGTGCCCTGTATCCAACCCCTCATCGGACTGTTATCTCAAGCCTAGCAGATATCTCCAATTCCGTATTATCATAGATGGAGAGGAGACATTCTTTTTGTTAACTAGGAGAAACACATTTATGGCTTTGGGATTTAAAGCTAACTCTTTTATCTCACAACCCTAAACATATCAAAAGGCAGCACAGATCAGAGAACAGGAGCACAGCACCCTTGCGTAGGGGACACAGGAGACCATGCACGTTCTGCTCCAGCCAGAGCTTTGGGCGGCCTCTAAGGTGTGGCATCATGAAGAACATTTTGCCATGAGCCAATGATGAGGTTTTAAAAGCATAAATCTACTGAAAGGAAAGGTTACAAATGCCAAGCCACTATTTTTCATCTTTTTGGACATCTAGGATCAACGTAGGAAGGGATCTGTAATAAAAGCTGCACACAATCCCTCAGCTGACTATAATTTTAAATGGTTCAGTAAAACGTAACAAGAAAAAGACCTGTTCATACCAAAAATGCTATTCCTAGAATTACATTTGAGTGCCATGACATTACAATATAAATTATATCCTCACAAGAGTATTAGAAAAATGGGTAATTAAAAATGCCAATTTATACATACATGAAACACATTTTTATTGCTAAAATTAAGTGCTTATTATAGAAACCAATTATTAAACTATACCACACTTTAGATTTTATGAACTAAATCTAGAAATTACTTGGGTGTGTAACTCCACCTTTAGGTACCTTAGGTTAACATTTCAACATTACCACAACCCACGGATCCTTTTCAATCGTTGCTTAAATTTGAGGGCAGAGCTGGAGATCAACAGGTAGGCACATGCCAGACCGTGAAGCTGCTCACAGCCCTACCTCATGCCTAATCTCTGCTGGAAATCTCGCACTCAATATTTTGGGGGGAGGTAACAGGGAGCACCAGGGTCAGGGCACACATCTGGCAGGATTAGGGCACATGCGTGCGTATTGGGAAGTACGTTCTGAAGTCTCCTCTCTGCCTGATTCACTGAACGAACTTGAACCCATTCTCCTGTTTCTCTGGGAAGTGGCCAAATGTCGAAGCCATGCAGTGTTTTGAAAAAAATCTGTCTCAATCTGTCCCCCTGTAGCTGCTCCACTTTGTATACAAACACTTGCACGTTTCTTGGAACACACATGTGAATCTGGGCCTCCCATATGACCACTTTAACTAGCAGGTTAGTCTCACAGGCTCCCTTCCCCAATGAAGTAGAACAGCTTCAGTAGGAGATACTTGCCCAAAAATATGCTGTGGCCTCGGATATTAAAAACCTGTGCTCATACGTGGCTCCAAATCAGACCAAACACAAGCATCATCTGAATACTGGCCTGCTATTTTGCATCCTCCCTCATAAAATAAAATACAATTAAATTAAATTAAATTAAATTAAATTTCTTTACGAACCTGTGACACACTGGCTTTCAAGGGATTTCATATTGCTTCATGGCAAATGATATACTGGAATGAAATCCACTAAAAATTCTGAGTAGAAAAGACACATCCCAGCAGTGTGGAACTGGGGTCCTACCAACCCAACCAGGCACTGAGCCAGGGCAGTGACTTCTTGGTCTGAGCACCAAAAGGCAGGGAGAAGAAAAGGACAAAGAGGTATTGGTCACACTGAGAGCTTGCATAAAAATAATGTAACAGCCAGTTTGGGAGCCAGCTGAGGTATGGATAAATATTCTCCGACCACACCAACCCACCTCCAGAATAATCTTGCTTCCTATCAGCCCCAGCTCAGGAAACTCCCATGATGGTAACAGGAAGAGGTTATCCTGTGGTACATCGAACCATCCCAGTCTTTAACAGCTGCTCACATGAGAAGTATTTGCCAGCAGCCTTGCACTAGCAATAATTTGGTTGTAAACAAGAAAATTTAACCCAAGCTTCTCCTGAGCAAAACATGCCATTTAGTGACAAAGGGTTAGGTTCTGTGCGCTTACTCTTCCCTAAAATGAAGGAATAAATGCACTTCTTCACACCTCTGGGCAGCACAGCTATGCTTGCAAGTGTCTGGTAATGCATACAAAGCCTAATGCTGCCCATACCAGGCAAGAGATGCTAATTTTACTGATCCCCATTCCAGTGTTTGTGGGACTGGGTATTGTTGACAATGGTGTGGGTGTGTGTGTACCTGGTAATGAAAAATTAAATCATTCTCAAATGTCTATTCGTTCCCTGCCAAGAGTGTTATTATCCACATGGCAATGACAGGCAATTACTCATCTGCTCCGAGGTCTCTCTTGTGCAGAGCGCCATTCTGTGACCACCCTCACATTAAATTTGGGCTTGTCTACACATGGAGTTGTTCCTGATTAATTGTTCTTGATTAATGTCATGTGTGGCCAGAGCATCCACATGTGGCATTAATCAGAAATAGCTCTATGTGTAGACAAGCCCTTATTCACAGCAGGAGCCCTAACAAGATCAGGAGGAATGGCCCATGCCCAGCACCTCTTTGGGCAGCTACTTCCTACGTAACACAGCGTAAGACACTCCTCAGTCGATGGCTCCAGCCACAGGACATCCTCGGAATATGTGCCTAACCACACATAAAGAAAGCACAGTACCAGGTGCTTTTCTTAAAGCCCGTGCTGCGGACAGACACTCAATGTGGAGACGAGTGTGCAAACCTTCTCTCCTAATCGCTCTCCTGATAAGACATCCCTGCCCTCACAGAACTGCAGGGCTCCTATCAGTCAGTCCCAAACCTGTTCAAGCTTTGCTGATTTTGCAAAAAAAGGGGGGTTGAGCTCACTCAGCTGACTCTGCCTGAAGCAGACCAGGGTGCACTTCCCTCACTACCAGCCCCCAAATTCCTTTCTTCATTAGTAGCCACTGAATTTTGCAGACTCCTTCCTTCCTTACCCTGATTTTAAGCTCTCGTTCTCTCTTGAGTACTTTTTTATCCACGTATTTCACATTTCTGATGCACAGAGACATCCTTTCTCAGCAAGTCTGGGGTTGGTTTTGGTTTGGGTTTTTTTTCCCCCCCAAGCTTGTTCAATTATATATTGTATTATAGAGGCCCAAAGTGTTAGTACTCCAAGTGCCACAATTCAAAAGTATCTTCTTGAACAATTATTTACTGTTTTGTTTTTGGTTTTGTTTGAACTGCTGGGCACCTACAATCGTTTCTGGCAGTGAACAGAATTTAAAGAATAATTCTCAGCAGAAGTTATTAAACCAATGTCTTCTGAGCACTCCAGTTTTCTTATTTATATACACAAAACTGAAGTAGTACTTAAATTTACTAGCCAAGATAAAACATACTTATTTCGATAGAGAACCTATCCGTGAATTTTTATTTTCAGGTTTTATCTTAAAATGTTTCTATTTCTATAATGATTCAAAAACTGAAAATTTATTTATACAGCCATTAATAAAAAAAAAAAGAGGAACACATCTGTAAATATAAACCGATATGCTATTACCTACATTTTCTTCATTTTTTTAAATCTTATTGGTAAAGTTTTGAGTGTTTACGTTTTCTGGTTTCTGGGGAGGATTGGGTGCAGATGGGGGTTTAACTGCCTGTTTATTTCATAGGGAAAATGATACGTCTGTGTGTTAGATGTGGCTTTGGAATTCTCTTTTAACAGTATATCACTTGTTTTAGACCAGGTGTTGACTGGTCAAATTACAGGAACATGAAGTATAATTTGTACTTGTCACGCAGGCAGCCCTTTCTTAAAGGCATTAAGCACTATCTTTTTCACCTGATTCCGTGAAAAGAGATCTAAATGTGTGGTGGGCAGTTACACCCGCTCAATGCGCCTCCACCCGCATCACCCTGCGGATGGTGCTTTGTTATCTGAGCACTGGAATCACGCTGGACCCAGCTGGAAAAGAGGCAAAGCAAGCTGTGTGGGAGGAGCAGAGCTCTTAGAAACCATTCCTGGTTTTGTAAATAGGAAAAAGCAATTTTAATTCAAGATGATGTAGTTTCCAAGTGACTAAGCCAGAGAGAAAGATGAGTTATTCTTCCAGTGGAATTGGAAGAGGCATGTAGGGAGTCCCTAACGCACACAAGGGTCCAAACTGCCCGACAGAGGGGCCAAAAATTATATTCCTAAAATCTCAGGCTAAGTTTATCATTAGCCAATAATTATTTGACATTACAGGCGCAGATAAGTCAATCAAAGTTGTTGGTACTGCGGCCCCTATATCTGCATTTCAGGCAGTCTGGGGGACTTCAGACTAGGCTTAGCCCCATCCCCTGAGGTGTGTGCTCCCCCAGCCAATTCACAGTTGTTCAAGGGACCTGTTACAGGCTTGCACCATCACCAGCTGTCAAAGTGGTTTTGGTGTACAAGCAGAAGCTTCTGGTTGAGTTTCTCCGAGAGGAAACAAAATTTACTTAGCACATACCAAAACCAATTTGCAAACTATGCCAGAGCTCAGTAAGCAGAAACAATTGGGGAATTAACTTCAGAACTGCATTGCTGCTCCAGCCTGGAACACCATGCACACAGCCTCAGGCACCTGGAAAAAAGAACCTTGATTTCCAAAGCAGCCAAGTACCAACAGTACCCACTGTTTATCTTCAGAAATAAAAACATAACATTAAGCTACATAACAACAGCCAATTAATTGAACACACACACACGAAATATTGAAGCTTCATCTATTCTTTCTAATGCCTCATATGACAAATTACTGAATTAGAAGTCCTAAGCAGTGTTTAGAGCAGGGAACTGGAGGCCAAATACTCGGGCCAAAAGCTACAAAGGTCCAAGGCACCAAGCAGCTGTGTAGATGGCCAGCTCACACTGAAATCACTCAAGCCCGGTGAGGTGCCTAAATACCATCGTGCTTCCCGTCTCCTTCTCCACCAAATAAACTAGGGCAAATCGTTTTACAGTTTCTGGGGTTAGATTAATGGATTTCTGCTTAGGCAGTTATATAATAATTTTGCACTTCATTTCAAATGCAAAAACAACTGAGAGACTTTCAGACTGTAGATAAACTAATAACACACTGCACTTTTAGTTTGTTATTCAATGGATGCTACATAAAGTGGGATTGATTTTGCAGCTATTGCACTTGAGCAGCTCCTATCCAGGGCAATGGGCGCTTGTGTGGGAAGAACTGCTGTGGAAGCAGTCCACATAATGCACTTATTGACAAGATTAATCCTTGGTTTTCCTTCAAAGTGATTACAAGCTGCATCACCATTCCAGTGTTCTTAGATGGTTTCTGTGCATTTCCCTGTATGGTGCTAACAAGAAGTTTTTAAAACTTATATGACAAAAGCTTGATTAAAAAAAATAATAAAATCCCTAAACTGGGCCATATGTAGGACATTGCTCTTGATGATCTCTCTGTATTATGGAACAGCCTCCCAATTTAAATAAAGTCAATGCAATTTACAAAACTGGACTGGGAAAACACTCAAGAACATGTTCCAGTGGGGGGGTCATCATGCATATGCAGTGCAGATGCACTACTGAATGACCTAACTTGCCATTTGCATCTCTAATTTCTATGATATAATCTCCATTCCACATTGCAGTTATTGGAGAAAGAAATTAATTTCTTGGTTTCAAGGAAGTTGGGAGAGGAATATAAGGGTGAAAAGAGGAAATAAAATTTTGCAGAATCATGATTCCAAAAATAATTCAGGAAAGAAAAATCCTGTATGTGTAAGGAGAGGGTAAAATGTTATGGAAGATAATAGACATTTAGCACGCTGTTATAGGAAAAAGTTTGAATTGCTGGAATAGTGGCAACAAAGTCACTCCTTGTTTCTATTGTATTCAAAGTGTTTTGTTCTCTTCCACTATTCTCTGCCATTTGTTTTTTTTTTTACTGTTCCATATACCAATTAAGAATTCTTTGCAGGTCTTCTAAGCAGTAGAAATCTAAATTAGATTACAAAAAGAACCTAAAAAGCAGAGTGAGATTTTAAATGGATCATTGAAACCAACTGCAAAATTCTTTTATCAAAAGGGGGGGGGAAGGGTAATGCTTTTTAAAGACTGCCTTAAAATTAATCCAAAACGCATATCACTTATTTTCAGCGTGCCAGATTTGGCAGGTCTACTCTGAGGTTAATGTGGAAGTGAATGTGAAAATATTTTAAGCCTTTTGTTCTCCAAACTGGAGTATCATGAACAGAAAGCTTTGGAAACCAAGGTGGTATCAACAGTACCAGCCAGAAAGTATGTATAGTGCCCTAAGGTATACTCTGTTGAGGGAACAGAATCGGCATACAAGCTGCTCTGGGTCCGAGTTGCTACCTGGAATAATGAAAAAGGCATCCGGATGCATGTCACTTGATGGAATCTGCACTCCTGCCATGCCGTTGCTCCGTGTTGTAGAAGCCACCAAAACAGGCGGTCCAACCTCCCCCCCCACACCACCGAACTCCCACCTTTGCCTCCTGCCCCGTGCAGGCACGACGGTCATGTCTTGACCAGAATCACAGCTGGTCTTGCACATTTAAACCCGTCATTTTTTTTTGCTAGCAAAAGCCAAGAAGCAGTGAGCAAGGCAACCTTCAAAAACTGCAGTGTCTGCCGTTCGGGGCACAGCGGCCTTGCCTGCACCAGTGTTTTTTCGGGAGGCTCGCAGGGCTGACAAGGCCAGGCTAACCCCATCAGTCCCGGCGGTGCTCGTCACACAGCTGCGGATGAAGCTCCCTAGCCGTGCGTATTTCAAACGCCGCCACTGAGACTTCATTGCCTGACACTGCCAGTGCTAAATTTGCCAGCGATCGTTTTAGCTCCATCAGCACTCCCGAAGTTTTAAGGGGAGCTGTGCCCCCACCCATTACCAGTGCTTATAACAAGAACTAAACAGTGCTCACAACATCAACACCAACAAAAAAAAACCACCCCAAAATTCCTCTAGGGAAGAAAGTTTGTCCCCTCCTGAGAAAGGCCCCAATTTCAGAGCAGCTTTGTGCTCCAGTGCTGTGTCACTTCCTACACCCCATTGTCACAAGTCTCTTCTGCACTGTTATTTTTTGGCACCAGGTGATCTGAACTCTTTGCTTTCTTTTTTTTTTCAAAGTAATTTTCTGTTCCTTGTACCTCTGGAGAAGAGTTTGGTGATCCCAGCACAGCCAAAGCGCCAGCTGGGTGATTTTTGCGCAGTTTTGAGCGGTTCCCTGGGCCCACCACTGGCAATAGGATGAGGGTGAATGGCCTCAAGCTGCGCCAGGGCAGGTTTAGGTCGGACAACAGGAAAAATTTTTTCACCGCAAGGGTTGTCAAGCACTGGAACGGGCTGCCCAGGGAAGTGGTCGAGTCCCCACCCCTGGAGGTATTTAAAAGACGGGCAGACGAGGTGCTGAGGGCCATGGTTTAGTGGTGGGATGGCAGTGTTAGGGTAACGGTTGGGCGCGATGATCTTAAAGGTCTTTTCCAACCTACATGATTCTGTGATTTCTATGATTCTATGACTTCTAGGACTGACCACACGAGACCGCAACTCTCCTTCTTCAAGCCGGCAGGTCCCCGCTCACGCGAGGAATCGCGGTGAGACCGAAGCCCGCCCCAGCTCCCCAAAGCCTGGCTGC
>NW_009260493.1:5407472-5417572 GCF_000687185.1 Egretta garzetta
GAGGGGCCCGCCGGGGGGAATGGAGGCCTGACCCAGGCGGCTGGCAAGCCCGCTGTCTGAGGGGGGCCGCACCTGCGGGCAGCCCAAAAACGCGAGAAGCTCCCATGAGGGAGAAGGTGACAGCTGCTGACCAGCCTGTGTCGCATTTAGTCGCACAAGCACGGGAGCCATGGGTTAAAAGCCAACCCTCAGTCAGCCCCAAACTGGGATGCGGGCACTTGGATGCGCCCTTGCTGAGAAAGCATGATTTCTCAATTTTATTTTTGAAGCTCTCGAGTGGCTGAGAGAATTGCTTCTGAAGAGGTTGCTACTCAAAGAGAAGCCATCAGCCTGCTGGATGGGTTTAGTTTATAAAGTAGCTCCCCGCCACAGCAGCACTGCAGTAAAAGAGGCCTGAAGCTCACCTGAGGCGTACGGGACACCAAAATAACAACAGTCATAGCAACAAAAATTTCTGGGTCAACAAACAAAAGTTTGTGAAAAGAAAGAAGGCTTTGATGTCAGATCTTTGGATTTTGAGCAATTTCGTGAAGCCATGGCAAAATGCAGGGTAATGGGGAACCAGAGGAAGTTATTTAAACAGGCAAGAGGCTTTGAGTAAGGACTGTTCACAAAGGGCTACTGAGGGAAGTCAGTTGCCAGGAGAAGAGGTGGTGACATCCTGCCAGTCGTGGATGCAAATCCTGTTAGGGGCAGAGCAGGAATAATTGCTCGGTTCTCTTCATTTAAGTGGTGGGGTGCCTCAAGGATCAATACAAACCGCGGCATTGTTTCATGTACTTATGGAGGGCCTACCAGCAAGGCTGGATAGGTAAGAGTGGCAGGCAAGACAAGGCTGGTGGATCGCCCGGCACCTCAGTAAGCCTTGACAACACTAAGTAACCGAGTAATGCGTCGGCAGAGGGAATGTAGGTAAGTGCAGGGTAATGCGCCTTGGAAGGCATGATTTAAACTACTCATACACACAGATGGGTTCTGAATTAATTGTAACCTTTCAACAAAAAGATTGAGGCATCAGTGTGGACAGCTTAATGAAGATATCTGCTCGGTGTGCTGCAGTGGTCAAACCTAGAAAATAAGCTGTACTAAAAAAATGGATGGCAGAAAATATTGTGATATGATTATATAAAACGTTGATACAAAGTTTCAGTTAGCCAGCCTCAGAGGGATGTGGAAGAGAAACCTGCCTACAGAATAAACCGAATGACCTTGCAGAGGTCGCTGAGTTATCTCCCCTGTTGCCGACTATAGTGCGTCCTAGGCTCTCAGCACCTTGACTGAGCAGAATGATGGCTTTTAAAGAAAGAGTACAGGAAAGTTTGTACAATGAAGAATGGACCAGACAGGGCATGCGGCATGCTTATGTATCTTGTTCAATAATAAGGAAACACGCAAAAGGATGTAGCTTATCACTGCAGCGTCTAACTAACCTCTAGAAAACTGGTCATAAACTGCTACTGTGGTAAATAGCTTAGTTTACCACCAAATGGGAGGACACTTAAACATACATTAAAAAAAAAAAAAAAAAGAAATCCAGTCTTTCAGCTCATGTAAATCAAGTTAGTCCATTAACTGCTGTGATCAGTAGCACTGATTATCCAGGCCAGGGAGGTACCATCTCATCAGCTGTTGTACAGAAAATAAAAATGACAAGAGCCTTCAACTTCCAATGTTCAAGACTCAGCAGGGTTAAGATAGAAATCCCTCAGATTTATGTCTCCATCAGCGATGATATAACTGGCGAGTTGCTTTATATTAGAGGTTTGTCTTCTCAGTTGTATGGCCACGAGGGAATCGTTCCCCAGGTATAGTGTTGTTGAATGCCTGATGCATTATGAGTTCTTTAGAAGACATTAGTGTTGGCACTGCTAGTGGGCAGATACTGAACTTAGTGTACCAGCAGCTTTTTCTGTGCTATGAATACCTATCTTCAGGCAAAATACATGCGACTGAATTTCAGATATCCTTTTAGCTATTTGTTCTTTCTGAAATCAAGTTCCCTTGTGCTGCGCTAACAAAAATTGAGCCAGGGAGAGCTAGCCATAATACATGAGCAGCAATGAACCTTCTATTACAGTTAAAAATAGCATTAATCAGAGCTATACACTGAATTTAAGCCAGTCTTAGTCACAGAGCTGTTTATTTTATTCCGCAAGCAACATAAATATTCTTGAGCAATCAACTAGCCTTGAGAATTTATATACGAAAGACAATGAATGAAATGTTCATAAAACATTGCAAACTGGCAGGAGTTTTGTCCTTAAATGTGAAGACTTTTAGAAAATCTGTAAATGAAAATACAGCGTAGTGGGTACTTCTCAAACTCTTGGAGGAGTAAAAGCTATATGTACATATTTATTAGTAGTAATAATCCTCTTCCTACCCTGGCATGGGACTGGCAAGGGGGGGATTGGAGGAGCAGGCGACCTCAGGAGGTAGAAAGGTAGGGCAGCCTCACACTTGGAGGAAATACTTTACTAAAGATCTTGAAGACAACTTCAGGTGGATGTAAGAGCCCTAACACGCATTCTCGCTATCGCTGAACACCTTCCGTACCAGAGCAAACCATAGGATATTCGTTTTATCGTGCATGGGCATTGTAGCGAGGGAAGTTGTTGGATTTAACATTCTCTGCGTGAATGGAAATTGGTTATTGGGGTGTGTGAGTCTGGAGGGAAGAAAGAGGCTGTGGATGCGGTCATGCAAAGAAGTTGTCGAAGAACGTAACTTCACTGTGATGGATTACATGTTGTTGGACTGCTGCCGTTCACTGAGTTGCATGTAGCTGCAGGAAATGGGCTATTTGGAAGGAAAATTGCAGTGATCTTCCTGGACAAGAGCTATGAGGATTGAAAGTTTGCAGGGATAATTCATCCTGGAGCATAGGAAGCAAGAGCCTCCAAAGAGTCTTGCAGAGGTAATTGGTAAGAGGCACTGGGAGTGGAATATTTAGGACACAGGGAAGGCAGAGAAGAAAGGGGAGTGTTTTGTCCTGTTGCTTGGGTGGGAGTGAGTGCTGCAAGGAGCTGCTGCCAAGAGGTTATTGGAAGGGTCACCTTTTGTGAGAGATTAAAAGTGCCAGGGTGGACCTTGCCTCCATTGAAGTCAGTGATGATAATGACTGTTTCTACTGACATTAAGGTGGCCAGGGTCCCACGTGTGATATGAAATAAAAGCAGAAAACTAGGATAGCTTTAAAATCTTTTTGACATTAAATATCTGTGGCCACAGTAACGATACTCAGGCGTTCACCCCAAAATATCTCTGCTAGGCATTTTCTAGGAGGAGGGTATCAGGTTTTCTGTTTAACAGAAAAAGAAACTGAGGTCTGTGTGAGACTTTCACAAGGAGAAAGGAATTTGGGTGCTTTGTTAAAGGACTTGTTTTCTTTTCTGATTACATATCACCAGTTAAATCCATCAGCTTCTCCTTTAAAAGGAAAAGAGTGCATGCTCAATTCTAGAGTAATTAGGTAATGTTGGTATTATGCTCTGAAGCTGTAAAGTGCTAATTTATGTAAAAGGCAAGTAGTAGTATTATTAGTGCTTGAGTATGATATCATCAGGCTTACGCATAAGAACAGCAAAGTGTGAAAAATCACATACATCTGCTGTGCCTTCCTAAAAACAACTTAAACCAAAATTAATCAATTGAAAAAATCAGCGTGTCATGCTTTTGCAGCACTCACAAAGATATATCTGATAAGAACACAGGGTCTATCTTTATGTTTCCAAATAAGGGGCTACAGAACTTGAGTTTTAACTAGCTTTAGGAAATACAAAGTATTTTGAACTATTTACTTTGTTTGCATTCCATTATTTTTCAGGTGTCTGACTGACTTACTGTACGTATTTCAGAGCAAAACTTGAAACATACCGAAATCGAGTCCATTGCTTCCGAATCCTATGGCCCACGAAACAGCCACTTAACGCAAGTGGAAACAACACTTGCTGGTGCCAACCAAAATGAAAGGCTGAAGGAAAACAGGAAGTAATCCACACAGAAAGCGCGTAGCTAATCTGGAGAGGGACAGCAGCAAGCCTCCTCTGCAGCAAGCCTTCAGGAAGGGGGAAGCACGGATAGGCATCTTCTGCACTAAGGCTGGCCTGTCTGAGCGAGATTAACCCTTGCCACAGAGAACAAAGATAACATATCAGCGTTCCAGAGAAGTGCCGGATTGAGATGAGACCCAACTTGAAATATAAAGCCTCAACATAGAGTTTTGCAGTAAAAAAGGGTTACAGGTTCCCAGCTAAAGAAATGCAGTGAAAATCCACTGAAAAGATGGGCCGGACTGGAATGATTCCCAGATCCTTCATGCTTGTAAAAGGAAACCAAACTGGAGAAGGTGCATGTGAGAGAAGTTGCCTAAAATGCCGAACAAGATGAGAAGGTTTATTGCTTACAAATTCTCCTCAACCACAGCATATTCATAAAGGCCTGGGATGAATGCTGCTGCCATTACCACACAGTACACACATTATAATTATTTAATTTAGGAGAAAAACATAATCAAATCAAAGGAGAAAATGTAACTGAAACTGCAACTGTCTGCTGACAATGTGTGACACGTGACCAGCACCACAGCTGCTTGTAACCCTTCATCATCATGAGGAGGATTAAACTACTTCCCTATTTATTTAAGTAAAACTCAAAGTCACAAGGATGCTGGAGAAGCCTTAATGACCACAGTGATTATACTGAAGAACTACTTTCCTACTTGCCAGGATGCTGTTTCAGCACACGCTTGTTTGCTGTACACTGAACCCTTGTGGAGTCCCATGGAAGTCAGTATTTCTCACGTGATGTAGAAAAATTCTGCTACATGTGATGCCATGAGGTCCAGTAAGCACAGCCAAAGTATGTGCTTACCCAAATCTAAACTGACGTTCAGTACAGCAACGAACATTAGCATAAGTGCTGTGTTAATTTTACTAACATTTTCTTCATGTCAGAAATACTGGAACTGCAAAGGGAAAATGTGGGCTTAATCAATGGAATAATATAATTACATTTTAGATGGGGTGTTCTTAAATTCCAGGCCGGACACTCACACAGATCAGGATCTCAGGTGAACTGTTGTGCTGTAAAGATGCAGCCACCTGGAAATCCAGTCCCAAGTACAGGCCACTGTTGGATTTAAGTTGTGTTGATTTGATCAGTTGGTGGTTTGAGAAGTTAAGATTTTGTCAGCCTTACTCATACTGAGAAGTGTCTTACTTCCTGCCTAGCCTCACTGATTTAAAATAGAGTATTTGTGTGCAGATGCGAGAGAGTAGGGTACCGTGTGAAATGATCTGCCTAAAAAATGTGACTGTTAATCGTGTGTATAAATGCATCCTGGATTGGGGCCTATATTTGTAATCATAAATCTTTCTTTTTTTGGAGCGTTCCAATTCATTCTAATAATAAGCTTCAATTATTCGGTGGACTTCAAATAAATTACTTGTCAACTACCGGTTCAATTAATTACAGAATATATGCAATGAACACTTCGGGTGTAATCATCCAGGTCTAATACATACTTAGAAGTATGTACTCCCCTTTCTAATAATTGTTAATTAAATAAAACATTTCATTCTACCTGAATTTTTTTTTTAAAACTCTTTGTTGACCCAAAACAGTATTATTATTACCTGGCTCTGTCCCCAAACAGAACAAAATTTTGTTCATGCAGCCTAGCTGGTGACCGCTTTCCATCTCTGTGCTCTATTCGAATCTGGTGTCATTGGGTTTACTACAGAAGCTACTACCGCTTTCTCAAAGGCGCCTGAACGTGTTCCTTTTGTTATTTCTAGTTGCCACTGACACCCAGGAGTAGAGAGTAGCGAAAAGGTCGATGTTGGGGTTCTGTGTGACAGAATACAAGTGGAGTGATAGTTGATTAATGATTTACTTGTGTGTGTGTTTATTTTTGTATATTTGCATCCTCTTGAGCCTCTTCAAGAAATAATGTTCTTAATAAGTATTCCCATTTTTACAGACTGACTTTTTCAAAGAAAATACCTTGCAGTGACATTACACTTAAGGAAGAACCTCAGTTGCAATCACAAGGCTTGAAGCACCGCACCGAGAGGGCGTAATGGTAAAACAATGGAGTTCGCCACCCTTCCCAAGACATTCTCACACAAATAAGACAATGCAGATGAAGGGTGCAAAGCCGCATTCATTGTTACCAATATAAAATATACCGGCATATTACTATCTTGAGCCATCTAAACAAAACAGGAAAAGATGGGTGAGGAGAGAGTAACACAATTTGTGTAGCCTGCATTCCTTAATTTAGAACAGCACTTTGATGGGTACATCTTTGGTTCCTGGCACACCAGCGTAGGCACATGAAACCTTCTAGCATACCCCCAAATGCTTCAGGAATTTCCTTGCTCTGGGTAACTCCTTGCTTTTCATAAAGATTTGTTGCTAACAGACACACTGGTAAACCCCCATTCTCAGCAGAGAAACCACTTCCAATCAGCACGCAGATCGATCACCTTGTGAAACTTTCTGGCAAAGAAAAAATGAGTCCCGGGGCTGACTAATGGAGGCAGCGCATGCTCTCTCTCTCTCTGCATTTCCACTGACTCTCCCACACTAGCCAGCGGTGAGGAACGCGGTACAGGTTTGCTTTGACATCACTCCAGTAACTCCTAGTAACATACGCCACCACTGAAAGAAATCCCCGGTGGGTCATCTCTTCCACACTTGGGCTGCCTACCCCTGTGTCAGGTGCACTACCTCGCTGAGCACTGGCTTTCCCCAGGAGAGAGAAGACTGCTGGAATGGGAGGGCAGATGCTCAGCTCTGGGAAGTGCCTGGCTGTGTCTGGACCTGCAGAGGGGAGCTTCGAGGCCTTTAGGAACCTTGTGCCTGGTTTCCAACTAAGTGAACTGGGTTAACCCTACATTTTCTGCCATAGCCTGGACTTTGGTGCTGTTCAAACAGCCAAACTTGCCAAGGTAATTCCTTCCCACCTCGGTACTCGGAGGATGTCATGCCCAGACAAGTGGCTAATATTGTGTCCACTCTTCCCCCCAGTCACATAAGAATAGGTCTCTCAGTAAAGCACATCAGAAAATGGAACTCCCTTCTAGTCAAAACCCTTGTGTTTTCACCCCACAGGCAAAAAACCCCACTGTTCTTCTCACAAAGGGAGTTCCAGGAAAAAAAAAAAAAAGGTGTGTTGAGAGACCAAAACAGATTTTTCTGCTTCCTGGGTGCCCATCTGGAACAAACTTGTCACGTTTGGTGTTTTTCCTCGGGGTGCGCAGTGAAAGCAGCGGCAGCCGTCCAGCTCGGCGCTGGTAACCAGAGAGGTGGGGACCTCCTGCCCCGCAGTTCCCTCTTCCCTCCCAAGCACCAGGTGCCCCGGGGAAGGGTGGCATTGAAAGGAGCTGTAAGAGGATCAGAAGCGAGAGCAGCCAGAAAATCATGGCTTGTCTTCTCAATAGCAGAGCTTAATCATTTCTAGAGAAAGGGCATTCCTTCCAGGATATCATTCTAATATAAAATTTCCTATCAGATAACCCCAGCAGATGTCCTGAACTGGGTTTTCCTGACTGCTTTGTGCCAGCGTGGGAGGGAACATAGCGAAACTCACCTCCATGGTGATCTGGGACAGACAAGTCCCAGAGAGTTAGGGATTGTATTTTTCAGAGTTGCAAAAAAGGACTTAAGAGATCCAAAGTCCTCTTGAAATCTGTTGCCCTGTGTATCTTGTTCCAGAGATATATCCTTGGAACTACAAGCATTCAGCTGGCTTGGACATTTCCAGTAAATACCTGGAAAAACACCGTCTGGGATTCTCCTTTTTCATTTTCCTTCCCTCCTGTTCACCTCATTCTGCAGACGTTGTTCCAGTCTGGAAGGAGTGAGCGGGGCCGCATCCGCAACCCAGCCTCAGTGCCTGCCTGACCTCCTGATCCAAAATGTTAACACCCAACCGAGGATCCATCTTTTCCCTTCTTTTCTGTTGTTGTGTTTGATATTTCTCAGTGATTCTTCCTAGATGGGCACAGCAGTCACATTCTGCTTTCAACTCTGCTTGGATTCGTCACCAAGGAGTGACTCTTGTGAACCCTGCTGCTTTCATTCCCGCCCCTGGCCGACTCCGGCATTCTCCCGATCCACGCTGCCCTGCTTTCATGCTGTTTGACTGCAGAACCAGCTCAGATATGAGGAAGACTTCGAAGAACACGAGTGAAGAGATATCTTTAAAGAACCGTGGCTTAGATCGGGAGAGGCAAACAGGCGAGTTTCGGGGCTTCCTGCTAGCTCAGGGGTGATGGGCTCGTGCTTTGTCCTGCATTCCCCTAGCTGCCTGTCACCAGTTTTCCAGCCATTTCCTGGAAGGCAACCAACTGATTGTGTCCCTGCTTTGCTATGGCCATAAACAATGACAAACTTGGCTTGCCTGGCACCGCTCAGCTGAGCCTTATCTGGATCCCATTGCAACCCCTGATGAAGAAAGCTCTGGCCTGCCTAATTCTTTGCCCGTGGGCTGTAAATACCTGAAGATATGTTTTGTATGAGTGGGGTGCCATGGAGGCTGTGACTTCCCCGCTTCTGGCAGTCTCGTGCCAATTCTCCATAACTCACTTTGGCAAGCTGGCCGCTTCCAGCATCTGAAAGCCGAAAATAGGAAAGGGCATTTGCAGGGCGGTGATACGATGTGTGCTTGGCTTTAAAAAGGATCGCAAACTTAAGGCAGTGGAGAGCAAAAAGGCATACCAGTATCACCATGGATATGTGACATTAAACAAACCACTTGTCATGATACACAGCTGACTACTTGCCAAATGGAACAGGATCTTCTTATTATTCATTGTTTTGCCCTGCAAAACCTGCACAACCACAAGAAGGAAAAATCTCCAGAAAGGTACTGTCACTTTTCTGACCATCCCTGGCCAGACTGGAGGTCCTGGTTCAATGGCAACTCCCAGATGTCCACCTACTCACAGGCATTTGAAGGCCAGAACATGAAATTGTGGTGGGCACCCTACTTAATCGCTGCAGGAAACGGAGCTGCAGGATGAGGTCACTTCCTCGAGGTAACTCTGACACTTGTAAAGCTTCTTGTCCTCCCAGGGCTCTGATTCCATCCCTGCTGTCCCTCACAGCTGGGGTGTCAGCCGTCTATTTTTCTGGCATCTTGTATGTGCCCACCTACTGCCACCTGCCCGCATGGCTTTGCTAAGGTTTGCACCAACGCAGGGAATTACCCTTCTCCTCCTGTCCCCCACACCTCGCTGCACCTGGGAACCCAGCTCTGCCTCCACCCAGTAGGAGATGAGCTGGAGCTAACCCTCCTTTTGGTTCCACCTCCACAGTTCAGCGTGGCCAGGTGAGCAACCAACCAAAAGGGTCCAAGAGGGCTGCCACATGGACAGCATCTTGAACCTCCCATTTTGCCCTCGCCTGTGCCTCCCCAAGGAGAACCTCCTGCACCGCTGCGTCCTTTGGAGTGCATGGAGGAGCAGAAACCCCATCTTGGCCTACATGATGGCCACTTTGACCTCAAAAGAGGAGCATGCAGTTCCTCCTGCCCAGGGAGGGTGTCCTGCCTGTCGCCATGCCCTCGGCATGCCCGTGGGCAGCTGAAAGGGGGCAAGCAGAGAGGGGGAGCAGAAAGCCAGGTGAAGGCACTACTGAAAACAGGCGGCCATCCAGCGTGTCCCCACAGCAGGCCTCCCCCGGCCCCTCAGCCCTCGCCTGCTGCTTCAGCGCAGCCGCCCTTCGGAGAGGAGCTCGTGGGTCTGGAGCAAGAGACAGCAGCACCGGTCTCCGGGGGATTGGAGAGGGGGGTTGTACATGCGTGTCGCTGCCGGACAGGGGGAGTGACAGGGGATGAGCCCAGCCAGGGCGGCCACCTTTGCAAAGCGCCTACCCACCCGCGCTCCCCATGTTCTGTTTTGCTTTGCCGTTCCAAGAGAAACAATCATAAATAATGCTAATAAACCCCACCAAACCTGCCAAGGGCAAGAGCGGGTGGGCGCCCGCCCTGCACACCCCGGGTGGCGGTGGGGCAAAAGGATGGGGGGGAGAAGCGTGCGGGCTCCCCCCCACACACACCTCCCGCATGCGGCGCCCGCGTCTGTGGAAAA
>NW_009260493.1:5418152-5418752 GCF_000687185.1 Egretta garzetta
CCCCGCTTGCTCCAGGTTTTACTTCTGGTTGCCTGTAAGGGTTTTGCTCCTCCCTTCTGAAATCCTATATTAGCTGTGGCCGAAGCCGGGTAAGAAGCACAGCTCATTGTTGGCAAGTGCCGATGAGCCTCGCGGAGGAGTGAGAAACAGCTCGGGGGCTGCGGCAGCGATCGCGGCACCGGCACGGAAGCGCCGGGGAGAGGGAGCCGGGGAAGCCCTCTCTATGCGGGGTGACTTTTGCTGACTGATTCCACCGCCACCTTTGAAGCAAAAGAAGAAAGAAGCCGGGAGGTGAGTGCGGCGGTTCTCGTAGCTGGTGCCGGGTGTCCCTTTTGTGTGCAACAGGAAAAACGGGACTGTTTAAAACACGCGAGGAAAGGTGTTTCGCAGCTGCCTGGCTTTACCTCCTTTATCTGCGCATTACTGTGCTTTTACCAAAATAATCGGGACTTAATTCCAAAAGTTGCTGACGGCGGCTGGGTGGGACTTCCCAGTGCTTTGCCCGTTCCCCGCAAGTTAGCGAGAGCGCCGTGGAAATCCGCTGCCTTCCCTGGCGAAGCCGGGGGGCTCGGGCGCCTTCTGGGCGTGCGGGGAGGCGGC
>NW_009260493.1:5419449-5423246 GCF_000687185.1 Egretta garzetta
GGCTTGCCGCCCGCCGTCCCCCACGTCCCCGCGGCAATGCTGCCGCCCAATGTCATAGACACTGACTTCATCGACGAGGAGGTCCTCATGTCCTTAGTCATCGAAATGGGGCTGGATCGCATCAAGGAGCTTCCCGAGCTGTGGTTGGGACAGAACGAGTTTGACTTCATGACGGACTTCGTTTGCAAACAGCAGCCCAGCAGGGTGAGCTGCTGATTCATTTAAAACAAACAAAGGACTTTCTATCGGTGCGAATGAAAACATTCCCCTAGACACGGTGTCTCACTTTTCAGGGCTTGAAAAGGTGAGAATCTGGAAAGCAGAGTCAACTATGCGCTTGTATAAATTCTTTTTTTGTTTGGTTTCTTTTTTGTTGGGGTTTTTCTTTGGTTGGTTGGTTGGTTTTTGTTGTTGCTGTTCTTAAATCGCTGCCACTGTTTTTTTTTTTTGTTTTTTTTTGGTAGCTTTGACATTCACGTCCCCTCCCGTAGTAATGCTTTCTAGCGAGCTCTGCCTTTTTACGTTGGTCGCCCCCCTCCCCTCCTCGCTCTCTTCATTTCCTCGCAGTAACGTGCCCATAATTCCCACAGTGCTGAACTGTTAGATATTAATCTTGGCAAATTGCTTAATCTTGTGGATTTTGTAAACGATGATTTCCAACGACTTGAACTGCATTCAAATTCTGAGTGAACAGGGAAAAGAAATTTGCATTAGTTGGTTGCATGAACTTTGAAGGGCAGATACTACTGCACAAATGCTGCCATCTTGCTTAATTTTTAACTATGCATTGCAGTGCAGACTAATAATTTTTTTTTTTTTTTTTAAATACGCTAAACTGGAAGCTTAACAGATGTGGGCCAAACCTTTCCAGATCAGGACAAGTAATGCTGTTACTTAAAAAGTCTGCTACCCATTCCCCCTCCCCCATATGTACAGACAATAATATGGTGTGGATGGAATGTTGACTAGTGGCAAACATTTCACAGGTTTTTTTTTTTTTTTTTAATTATTATTTTGTTTCCGTCTTCAGCATTTTGACACTGTGCTAATATAGTTTATTCAGTACATGAGAAGATACTACTGTGTTGAAAGCTTTTCAGGAAATTTTGACAGTATTTTTGTACAAAACATTTTTTTGAGAAAATATTGTTAATTTATTCTATTTTAATTTGCCAATGTCAATAAAAAGTTAAGAAATGCTTTAGTTTTTCTAGAAGTCATTTACCAGTATTTTTCTTCAAAACTCTTAAAAAAAACCACTGTCCCTGGTAAGTAGAACATCTATCTGTACAACCGTGTTGGTGTGCAAAAAGACATTCCAAAATAGAAAGTACACTACACCCATATATATGTCATGGTGAACTCGGTAGGTGAGCGGGATTTGAACATACTTACAGCATAAAGCCTCATACGTAACATTGTAATATGCCTGTCAGTGTGGTTTTATGAAAAATAAAAGTTGCCGAGGCGCAACTTTTTTTGTGACTTGCCAACATACTTGCTTTAAATGTAGTTGTCCAGAGTTATGATGCATAAAGTATTTATTATATTTATCTATTAAACTTGTAATTTTATAAATCTGCTTTCATTTATATAGTAGACTTTGTTCTTTCGTATATTTATTATCTCACCTGGAAGAGCTGTGTAAAAAGACCAGGCGCTTAATGTGCAAGTTCTTGTAACTCGGGAAAGGAGGGTGGTGGGTGTCGTCCCGTCCCTCGCACCTCACAGGGTTAACACGGGGGAGGTTTCTGCATCGATCCGGATCTGCATCGCACCAGAACCGATTGCGTTTCATTTCCAGTGACCTAGGAGAAACGGGCACGTATCCCTAAAATGTTCCACCCTGGGACATCTCTCCCCGCCCCTCTCCCAGCAATTGCTACCAACTAAAGCCACTGAGGCAAACCCATCCAGGTCTACTTCAACCAACTATTTGGGAGAAAAATGCCCACTTATTGTAAGGCAATCGACATCTTGCTGCTTCGGTGCCAACTGTTGCAGCCTTCTGCCCCCACTCAGCCTTTGGCAAAGCTCCCGCACAAGTTATTACCGCAGCGAGGACTGCCGGATCAGGACCCTAATAATACACGTAACCTTGTTTAGCCACTCTTCCCAAGTTCGATAGAGGAGCGATACCACCATGCTTTTCTTTTTGCTTACTTTTTCAGCCTCGTCTTTTGCATTTATTGGGAAGAAAAACAGCGTGGTGGATGTAGTTAAATTTTAAACCTGGGCACGTAAACAGGGGAGGATATCGCCACACGATGGGAGTGTAAATAGCAGTGTTTTGAATCGAGCTGGGAAATTAAACTGATTACTGTTGCTGAAACTGTCCCAGCTGGTGAGAAATGTGATACTTGGCCTTCCTTGCCTTACAGACGTGAAGCAGCTAACACGTTTTGTGGATGTAAAAAAAAAATAATAATAAAAAAATGCTTGTATTAAAGTACTAGAAAAACTAGAAAGAAGGAAGCGTACACTTCTGGGAAAACCTGCGGACAAAATGCTCTCCGCAGGTGGCAGCAGCCTGTTCTGAGGCAGCTCTCAGCACCCAAGGATTTAAAAAACCAAACTGGCTTCAGCCAGTGATGGCTAATGTTTTGTGACAGTAAATTTAACATCAAATGGCAGTGAATCATAACTTATCAACTCCCCAATAACATAAAAGAGTGTTTAGAAGAATACAGCTGTAGTTTGAAGAGCCATCGCCCAACGTGACACTATACATAAATCCCTTTTTCCATTTTAAGGCTGTTTGGTCAGCGCATGTTGCATTGCCCTCTTCTGCTGGAGTTTGGGAGGGTGATTTTTCTCATTCTAAACAACTTCTTATAAAATAAACTACCAAATTATGTGCATACCAAATTGCATAGATGTTTAAGGCCTCCGCCATCTCCTAAACCAAAAGGGAATACTCTCGCTTTAACGATAAGCGCTTTCACTTCGTAAAGTTGGTTAGGCAACAGATTCTTCACAGTTGAGACATCACTACTTAAGTCTGTCAACATTAAATCCTTCCATATAAGCTCTTCCAAGAATAGGCAGTTCCACGGGCACGCTGGTAGAGTCTATTTGCGTACGATTCCTTGTAAAACTCCTGAGAGCTGCTGCCTCCAAACAACAGCAGCTACTGGAAAGCGCTGGCTTTGGGCAAGGCATCGTCAAGGAGTTTTACGACTTCTTAAAAGTAGACCCCGGGGAAATTTGCAAAACAATCATATTGCCTACCTCGTCCCTTAATTTCTAATGAAGAGTCAGATCCCAGTGGACAGCACAACTACGTATTTTCTTATTCGTAATATCATCCACCAAGCAATATTGGGGGCCTGACCCTCATCTTCCGACGTTGAACCCCTTGGCAATGCTCCCACCGGCTCCCACGGCTGAAGCAGTAACAGGCCTCCAAGTAGATCCTCTCTAGCCTCCACGCTGTTGAGAAATACGCTGAAGTAATTTATTATTTGAACCCAGCCATTAGCAAAAAACGCAGAGTGACCCAATTTTCCAGCCAGCGCCAGTTCTTCACGAAGAACGGTTGCCATCTTGCGTCCCATTAAGTTGCTTTCCGTACAGGAAACTTGACCTCTGTACTTTGGCTGTTTTTCAAGAACTTCCAACATGGTACATGAGATCTGCTCCTCTTGTAAGCCACGGCCATAAATAGACGCGCTGCTTTATTTGGAAGGGAGATCAGCTCTAAGCCGCCCCGCCACTCCAAGACGCCCCCGGCGGAAAATTGGGCGCCGATTAACGCGCTCCTCCGCCTTTTTCCCCCCGAATAAGGAACTCGCGGG
>NW_009260493.1:5424043-5431445 GCF_000687185.1 Egretta garzetta
GGTTAGCCAAAGGCACGTGTCTGTGGAGCCACATCATAATACTTCTTCAGGGCATGGGTAGCTTCTGCGTCAGGGTCTTGCTGTGGGAGCCATCCTGATCCTACCCTGTTCCTCCTGCCCTCTGCCTCCCCTCCCTCCTGGCTGTGCAGCCCAGCAGGGCTTAACGCAGGAGCTGGTGCATGCCCAAGGGAGCGACACCCCCTTGTATTAGAAACCTCGGTAAAAGCGGGGTGGACATGGGCGTGGAGGTAGAGGAAGGCAGAAGAAGCAGTTCTTGTCCCTGACCCTCCAGCTATCCTTTCGGAAGCCTGCATTTCCTTCAAAATGCTTGCTGGGGGGCTACTGCAGACAGGAGTGAAATGCCGGTGTTACGGATCTGGGTCACACACACCGACCTTAACCTGATCTATTTCTGTATCATCACTCATAGGGATAGCAGGGTGAGCAAGGACTAAGTCACATTGACAGGAGCTGTTTAAATGATAAGACTTTCTTAAATAGGCAAATATTTTTGTCAGATAACACTGCACGTGCAATAGAACTAAGATGAGGAATCAAAGGAGTTTGGAACCCAAGGCAGCAACATTTTCTCCGGGTTTCGTGTACTCTAAGTGCATCGCTCTGTTGGTACAGAGGAGGTGTTTTGCATAGTTTCTGAAAATATATTTACACATTTCAATATGGTGCCACTATTGTGCTCGCGCACAAGATAAAGCTGAGTCTCGGTAACCGCAACAATAACGAGATACATCAAATGACTGAGCAGATGAGCCGCTCTTACGGTAGCTTCTCTGTTATTCTCTTTGCCTCATTTTAGAAAGGAATTTGCAACACCAGGTTTTTAATAGAGATGGGTGAGGTATCGTAGTCCTCCTCCATCTGCTGTGCCCTTCCCCCTCTTAAAAAAGTACAGAGGGGCAATTTGATCACAAGCCTGAAACAGATTTTGAAAGACGCATGTTTACCATGTGAAAAATAAGCAAAAGATTCTCCAGCTTCTCAGGCTTCGTAAAATGCTGACCACTTTTCTCACCTTTTTCTTTCACCAGGCCATTTTGCTATCTTTGCTTATTGACGCGTTCATTTAGCAATATATTCCCTATTTTATCAGCAATAAATAAAATAAAAGAAACTTCCAGAATTGTCAAGCTCCTAAAACCGTGGCTGAAGTTACTCGTGTGAGTACATAGCATTTCTGGAGCTCTGACACTACATGTTTAGCAGATGCTCGTCACAACAAGGCGCACCTATTTCTGTGCAGTTCTGACCAAGAGCCATGGCACTTCACATTTTCTACCGCAGCCTGCTTCGCTAAGGTTACTGTCCTGCATGGGAGAGGGGGAAGTTTCAGAAAGTCTATAAAATGTCGTGTCTGCCACCATTCAAACAGAAGTAGCACAGATTTCACTCCTCCTCTCTCTCTGCCAGGCTAAGTATTTAAAGGCTTGTTACTCAAAAACTTTTCTGTTTTTTCCCAGCTACACTATTTAGTCTAATAATTTATATTATCTCTGGCTACAAACCTTGTACAGCTGTGTGTCCTCCATCAACTTTGTATGAAGTAAAGTATGTATCTGAAGGCAGGAATGGCTTCCTGGGATTTTCCAATGCTAGGAAATGACACCAAGCCTCTGCACACATCTGCTTTGTACAGAAGCTAAATAGTTATATTTTGGATTGCTTATAGGATTATAAGGGTTATACGGTTATATTTTGGGTTGCTTCAGGCCTGCTTGTCAGCAGGCCGCACTAAGGCTAGCGTGTGATCCCACAAGGCGATGAAGGGCGAGGTATGAACACCACAGGTATGGAGATGAATAGAACACAAATGTAAGTAGTAGGCAAAAAAGGATTAGTTGTGATCATCGCTGAGATGGTTTTAGGGGATAGGTCTTAAAACCAGTCAGCCCTAACCCACAAGCTATACCCAACAGGTGCCTGTCTATGGAGTGATGGGGGCAGCTTGGTTTAGCTTGTCATGTCTGATGGGGTGTAACGTTGTATGCCAGAGAATTTGAGAAAACGTGGTGTCTTAACCTTCTTCACAGACCGTTATTTACAGTATAAACCTGAATTTGCTCTGGCGGAGATAAGTGAGCAAAGCTGCCATCAGATGGAGCCGATGAAGCCTGCGGTCCTGTGTGCCGGTCGCTCTGCTCTTGAGGACGGACACGGGATCCGCATCCTTGCTCCTGGAAGATTGAGTAGGGAACAGTCCCATTCCCAGCCACCACGCTGGAAACCGCTGTAGCCAAAACATGGACTTGAAGCCTGTGCTCCGTCCTGCTTCTAAAACCCACCTTTTTTCTTTTTAAATCCCCTGTAATCCAGGATCTCAGCCTCATCTGGCGCATTTCTTTTCGGCAGCCAGGAAGCACTGCAGGCCCCACACTTCCTCATGCCCTCACTTCAGTTTAATCAGGGTGAAAATAAGCCCTTGAAAGCGTTTTGAGGTGGTGCATGGTTGCTTCGGGATGTGCGGTGGTTTGCTGCAAGCTGTGCCCGAGGGTGGCAGGGGAGGATGGCAGCTGGTCTGCCCCAAGTCACCTTGTGTGTGACCTTATCCCTTATCGGGATAAGGGCAGGAGCAGCCTCTCGCCCCGTCCCCAGCTTCGCAGATGGAGACCTGCCGCAGGGCAGCCCCGTTTCTTGGCTCCTTTCCCTCTTTCTGAGCTCTCACCTTGGGAGACGGGCTCCTCTCGCCCAACCTTCTAAGCAAGCGCTTTATGTGAAAGACGGCAGTGCACAGATAACCATGCGGATTTTTGAAAGGAGCTGTTTAAATTGCTGGTACTTACTTGGAGGGGCTTAGTTTCAATTCACAGTTTATACATTGAAAGAGAGCAGGGGGAATTTAACATGACAGATAAACCCACGCTATCAGGGCGGCTGCAGAAAGGCTGCAGTACTCAGAGCTTGTCCGCTAGGTGTAGCTGAAGCCCTGCATTTCTTATTGATTAACGTCTTTAAAAAGAGCAGCCTTTTAATTTGATTTATTGTATGCGTTTTAACTGAATGAAGGGTAGTCAGAGTGAATAGTGATGGATGCTTATGGAGAGGAGTAGGGCCTTTCGCTAATGCAAGAATTACATCTCGGCAATTCCACAATGCCGTCACAAAAATTAGGTTAATATGCACAGGGACTCTTTACTCTGGTTCCTCTAGTCCAGACCTTCTAGTCCAGGAGTTGTTTTGACACGGTTCATTCTACATGTAAAGATCGCAAGCAACCTGGCTTTGGTTGTGTGTTTTTCCTCCAGGCTCTGTTACCAAGGGCTGTGATTGAAAGAGGAGGTTGGCTCCACAGAAACCAGTGAAGCAGAGCATTTCTAAATTCCGAAGCTGAACTCTCAGTTAGTATTTTGGCCTAAGGAAGAAAGGGAGAATACTTTGCTTCCTTGCCTCTCCTTCAGATCTCTAGCTCTTTCGGGACGTAACAGCTTTGCCCTGAGTGGTATCCTCATAACTTTGATTGAAGCTAAGGCAAACCAAGAAAAGATCCAGTGTGTAAGCCAAGTTCAAGACAACCATTCTCCATATTTTTTTTTTTTTATGGTTAGCTTTCAGGAGGCAGTGATCTTGATTTATGAATTGTGAAGATTAACAGGAATTAAAATTATGACCTCTAGGGGTCCCATCCAACCCAAAACATGATTCTGTGATTCTATGATTCTATGATACTATGATTATTCACCTGCGATTTTCCCAGATAAGCTTCATCACCAAGATCTAGATCAGTGTTACCCTGGGTCTAGTTCTGACCTAGATAACTGCTTGACCATTGGTGTCCAAATCAAAAATCAAGGCCTGACTGATGGCTTCCGCAGTATAGCCGTACCCTTGGGATCCCTTTTGGAGTGCAGGCAGTACTTCATGCCAAAACTGCATTGCGTATTCTAAGTCTAACACAGTTATTATTTCAATTTCCCTAAGTTGCCCCACCAGTGTCAGCGGGCCTAAAAGTACCCTGAGCACATTGTTTATTTTAGGAGGACTATACATTGCTTGGCCAGGGTATACCAAAGTGATGTAAATCAGTCCCAGCTCCTCTAAGTCCTTCTTGAGAGTCTGGAGTGGTGTTGCTGGAGTCCCTGCTTGACCAAGTTAAAGCGTTGCATGAGCACAGCACTGTAGGTGCAGACATGAACCATCCTCTGTAACTCCACCACCTCGTGTTATGATGCCAATTCAGATTGGATTAGGCCAGGATTCGCAATCACTATGATGACCAAGAGTCTATCCAATTATTAACTTAATTCAAATATCACATATTTGAGTATATTCTTAAAGTGGCGTCTGGGTCAGGAATGGATTACAATATTTTCTCACCTGTATTTTCCTCCGACATTAGCTTGCTGGCTTTTATTACTGTTAAAATCATTCTAATAATTATTTAGTGAGACCTTCTGCTTACTTTTTTGCTTCACCGCACAGTGAAATAACTTGAAAATGCCTTCTTTCTTAGCTTTGTTTTTTTGTATCACCCTGGTAGCAGATGGCCTTTAATGACTGCAAAGGAAAGGAAGGTAGATGGAAAGCCGAGTTAGATGTTTCCTGCTAAATCTGATTGACTGACATTTTCCTAATTTTTTTTCCTCCTCCACAAAAATGAACAGCCCCAAACTGCGTTTTGTCAGTGGCTTTTGCCAGCCTCTCCCATTGTGAGGAAATGGCGTGTTACTTTTCAAGGAAGCTGAGGTATACACATGTCTCATTTTCACCTAAGACACAGCTCAGGGGTACAGACGCTTTTGTCTTTCTGGTTGTTCTGCTAAAACAGTGAAGAAATAGGTGTAGATAGTATTTAATACCCCAGCCGATTCAGGGTGCCAGTAAAGCATCCGTTGTCACCAGGGAGGTTTCATACTTTAGAAGGGCGAGTTGCCAGCTGATACCTGCTTGTGCCGGCAGTTACCAGCTTCATGATGCCTCAGCATTTGTTGCCAGAGATGGATGATCATGCCGGAATGCTGCATTTCTCTCTTCTTCCACTTTCTGATGAAGGTTACCTGGAAGACTGATGACCTGTGGGTATCCTTGACATGTGACAGTCTGGGAAGGAACAGGATAACAGAACAGGACTTTGAAATTGATAGTGCCTCACAAGGACCCGGCTAGTCAAACCTTAGTTAGTGACAGAAAAGGAAAGAGAAGACAGAGCAAGCCAGACTTAAAGGAACTGTGTCCTCACCTTGCTTGCTCTTGGCTGGCACATAGGAGGTTTCTGGGGGACTTACTGCCTGGCATTGCCCTCCAATAGCTTTTCCTTTTTGTGACTGGCAAATAAGTGAGAAAGAATAAGACTAAAGGCAGATTTTTTTTTTTTTTCCCATTTTCTGGTTGATGAAATAGTCCACAATCTTACGAATGGTGACTATCCTTCCTCTCTGCTCTGCTGGCTGATCTCCTAGTGAAAAAAAGATTACGGCACAGAAGCTAATGCGAAAGAGCCTGGAGGTGCAACCAGTGGGCAAGAGCCCGATGTGCCAGGAGAGTACGAGCATGCAGCAGAGAGGTGGCTCTGGGGGACCGACCCACTGCCTATCTTACAAGACAGGGAAGGCAGGGGGGAGACCAGATGGTGAGAAAAACAGAAAATAAACTGATAAAAGGTAATACTTACTAGAATAACAATATGACAGCCCTGGGATTTTATGTATGTTGTCCTGCATTGTCATAGTCTCAACCCCTGAAATGGCCCAGAGATCTCACACATCTTACGAATTTAATGAATCAATTCATTAAAAAAATCAGAATTTTGATTTTCCATGGTCAAGTGAACTACAGTTCCTTTGTACAGGAAGATTACTTTATATTGGCTAACATTTAGGCCCTCCAGTCCTGCAATTTACCAAACTTAGCCCTCCTTTGTGCAAAGCAGTGCAGTTTTTAGACCATCTTTATTCAAGCTGACTAGACAGGTCCTATGAATTTCACAACCGATGTAAACCCTTTGCAGAAAGTGAAGGCACATAAAGCACATAAAGACACTGAACATTTTTGTGAGGTGGACCTCCCCTTCACTCTAAGCATGCAGCTCTGGTCCTCACGTATAAAGCAAGCACGCCGCAATTAAAGTAGAAAAGAATCTGAGCACATCTTGTTCCCATCTGCATGACCTCGGGCAAGTCATTATTTATTGTGTATTAACATGTAACACTTTATGTCTGAGTTTACCCTTTCAAATAATGAGTACAATGTGCTTTTTGCAGTTCATTGCTGCTTGATGTTGAGCTTGCTTAATAGATTATATTAGGTCCTTGCATGCAAGCTACTACATGACTGGAAATCACTGCCACAAAAAAGTTTGTTCCTATATCCTATAATTCTAAAAGTTTGATTTAAATATTTTAACCACCGATAACCATGATTTGTAGTAAAATATATTTGGGGCTCAGAAAACAGAACTAATAGCCAAAGAAAAAAGAACTAATAAGGTAGACAGTAACCAGTGACGGGTCTTGCAATGCTATAGGAACACAGTCAGTATTACAGATTGGATGATGATGATTTCAGAGTATCCACGTGAACTAGAATTGTTGTCTCTGATTCCAAGGGGGTTGCTAAATAGTTGAGTTTTCCCTGGTTCAGCAATTCCCAGTTCTCCAACTGGTTTGGGAGTCTCAAATTACGTAACCTCTCTGCAGCTGCTGAGAAGCACTGTGATCTAACCCACCCTCTCTGGTAGAGTTTTGGAGACACCTCCAAAGATACCTGGGGCTAAATGTTATGCATATCTGTCCATATACTCCTATTCAAGTCCAGGATCTAAATTTGAGACCAATTTGCCTTTCACAATAAACATGACTTGCATAGGCTTTTTATGTATGCAAAATGAAGATCTACTACATTCTAACAGATTGGTGACATTGGTGCCACCTCTCGTATTTGTCTTTCAGCTCAATAAAATATCAAAGTAGCTCTCACCTGATCTTTTCTTTGTTCATCCTTTCATCTCTTGGGTTTTATTTTCTTCCTTACTCATTTGGTCCCCCAAATGCATTATATTTAATAAGGTGATTCTACCTAGACAGCTAGAAAATCCATATCAAAAAACCTAATTAACACCATTTCGCAGTTTTGATCTGTTAATGCCAATATAGCTTTTGCATCCTTTCGTGTTTTCCATGTAATGATTCTCCTTCCTCACATGTCTTAAAATAGGCCATTGGTGTTTACATCAGCGGCAGTTTTAGACATCATACAGTAGTACTGCCAGCTCTGCAGATCACAGCATGGTTCCTTCTGAACTAAGAGTTCATCAGCCACCCTGTCATTATCCTGAAAAATAAGATTCTCATTAGGACTTATTTCACCATTGCTACCTCTGTTATTTTTCCTGCTCACCCCCCTCCCCCCCCCCCCCCCCCCCCTCTTCTCCCCCCCACACCCCCCCTTCTTC
>NW_009260493.1:5431894-5434526 GCF_000687185.1 Egretta garzetta
ACCGCAAATGCCCTCCTTGTTTCCAAGCGTTGTTTAAGTGCTATCTGGTATCTGTGTCTTTCCCACTGTGTCAGTCCCAATTCTTCCCTCCGGTAGTCTTAGTCAGGTTAGCTGTAACCTGAGTGTTGCTCAGCCGCCCCGCCCTCCTCAGCTTGCTTATGACTGTCAGCAGAATTTGGACCTTGTCCTTCCCAGAGAAAGATGTTTGGCTCCAATTATGAGATGCTTTACCGCCCATGTACAGCCTGTACAGCTGAGTGAGCTAGCCTTCAATTTCTAATTTGCTTTATTCTCTGTGCTGCTCACCAGCAGGTGCTGCCTGGGAAATCAATGGCAGTTCCACACATGGAGCAGCTGCAGGACTGAGCCTTTAATATGTCTTTTCCATTTCTAATTTTTACAAGCCAGCCCTAGCAGCAATCTTAAAAAAAAAAAAAAGAAAAGAAAAATGTTGTTTCGTATTGATAATGAAACTGATGCAAGCAAACACTGATAGCAAATGGAAGGGACTGGATAAAGAGAGGGAAAGGCAAAAAGCTACCTCATACAAAGCAAGTCAGTTTACATTATCTTGCTGGAATAGATAATTTCTTCTCTACAACCCACCCTTGGCCAGTGTACTGTTGGCATTTGAAAGACTTCCAAATTACACCTGGTATGTGATTTTACAGCATGATTACATCTGAGTCAGGCCCAGAGATTTCCCCTGGCAGGTTCACAAAATGTCCGGGGTGGACAGTTGACTTGGCCCAACTCTGTTCCCACAGTCTGTTGATGGAAGGTCATTTCTAGCCAGAGGGGCATAATTTTAAAATTAAATTACATTAAAATTAGACAGCTTCAGCAATCAGTTCCTTTTTGAAGTTTTGTGTTAGCTTATAATGGTGTAAATCAGCAGTAACTTCACTGCAGTACCAGAATAACTGGAAACAGCTAATACTGCTCTTTTCCTTCTCAATAAATTACCTGTGTATATTGGAGAAGAGTTGTTTCCAAACTGCAGAGATGCATTCAGGTGTGACTGCATGCCTCACCTGAGGGATTCCTTTACCTTATGTGTGATTTTTCAAGTGAAGCTATTCTCCACTTTGCCAAACTCTTCAAATAGCGCATAGCATAATGTATTTATGGAGAGTCTATCTCCTGGGCAAGCTGAAGCGGTGGAAATTGCCTGGAGAAAATTGAAACCCTTATAATTGATTTTGCTTGCTCTTAAGGTTTCAAAAGACTTGAATCTTTCCAAGAATATATCAAAAACTATTCAGTAGCAAACCATGGGGAATTCCTCCAGATTCTTAGAGTGGTTTCCTTGCTAAATTTCAGAAATTATATTCTTACTGGTGTAGATTAAGAATTAAATTATTTGCTTAAAATAGTTAAGTCTGTTGCCTATTGGGACTTTCTGTGACAGCTAATTTGGCTGTGTTATTAACTGCCATTGGTAGCCAGGATCTTTGAGCTGTAGAAGAAAAAACCTGGCAAACCTTAGGTATATGACAAACCCTTCAGGCCATAAAATCTTATTAGAAGGCAAACCATAACCTCCCAACCCTTTTGAGATTGATTTGGAACTAGGAAAACTGTAGAAAATTGATGCAGTGTGGAACACCTGCTTTGTGTATGCAAATAAATGCAAATATGGGTTTTCCCCCCTCCTTTTTTTTTTCATTGACACAGGACTAAGCAAGGGAGAAATGATTCCCAAGAGGCCACCGTGCGAAATGTCTGATTGGTCCAGATGTCTATGATATTTCTATAGAAGTAAATTAAACCCAGTGGAGATCGGTCTTGACAGACTTTGCATTGGGACCTCCTAGGAATCTCCCAATGCTGGTTCATTTGTGGCTGCCCACAGCAGGGAAACACTGCCAGGCTGAGCAAGCTTCTGGCTTCTAGACCACTGCTCGCACATCCCTATGCTGCTGCGTCTCAAGACCTTTATGAGGGCTATTTCTAAATTCTAATTATACGTTGTATGTTGTAGGCATTTCTAAATACTTCATACAAGATATACTTTCATTGTGTATCTCACATACCTACTTGTTACTATATATTACCGTGTTATAAGTATATTGTATAATTATGTAATGGCATAAGAATATTATGGTACACATTTAAACAGAATGGTTCCATTTTATTTCCAATATAATTTACTGAAGGAGTGGTATTGCAGGAATTGGTTCTGCCCCAGGTAAAAGATAGAATCATAGAATCATAGAATGTTTTGGGTTGGAAGGGACCCCTAGAGGTCATCTAGTCCAATCCCCCTGCAGTGAGCAGGGACACCGCTAACTAGATCAGGTTGCTCAGAGCCCCATCCAACCTGGCCTTGAATGCTTCCAGGGATGGGGCCTCCACCACCTCTCTGGGAAACCTGTTCCAGTGTTTCACCACCCTCATTGTAAAGAATTTCTTCCTTATATCTAGTCTAAACCTACCCTGGTTTAGTTTAAAACCATTGCCCCTTGCCCTGTCACAGCTGGCCCTACTAAAAAGATTTTCCCCATCTTTCCTGTAGGCCCCCTTTAGGTACTGAAAGGCTGCAATCAGGTCTCCCCGCAGCCTTCTTTTTTCCAGGCTGAACAAGCCCAACTCCCTCAGCCTGTCCTCATAGGAGAGGTGCTCCAGCCCT
>NW_009260493.1:5435477-5442866 GCF_000687185.1 Egretta garzetta
GGGAAGTTGTGAAGAAGTCTTCTGGGTTCTTAAAGGGGTTTCCTTGCCAGAATCCAAAAATGACTCTCTCACTGATACAGATTTGGCATTGAATTGGCAGTCCATGGCAGTCTGCATCTGCATGTATGACGTGACCAGGAATGTCTGTCTCCAGATTTTCTTGTGCTGCTGGCAAGCAGGATCTCATGGAGCAGAGCCACTACGATTTGCAGAGGGGTGTAGATGGCTCATTTCTGGCCAGCGCGGAAGGCAGGAGACCCTCCCCAGCCTCTTCACCTGGCCTGCATGCCAAATGAGCCTGTATGGTTTCCAGGGCATATTAGGCCTTCTGCAGAAACTAAGCTTTCGTTTAGGTGGAAGAAGAAATAAAGGCTTGCCATTGCTCATGGTGAAAAAGAAGCCCTCAAAACTTTAAGTGGTTTTAACCAACACAGTATTGCCTTCAGACAGAGTTTGTATTTTTTAAAGCCCTTGAGCATTTGAAAGGGAGACTCTAAACTCGAACGCTTGTCGGTCTTTTGCCTTAACCTTCCCATGGCACATGCAAAGAATACATAAAAACCCCAAAAGGATCTGTTTCAATGCCAATGACATTAGCACTGGAGGGAGGGGGGAGAGCATCAGCAGGTGAGAGCTGAATGTTGCAGTTGAGGAAAATGGCCTGGGGAAAGAAAGGAAAAATTATGTCAGAAAAAGATAGGAAGAAAACCCAAAAGCTTCAATAGCATTGACTTAATTATGAACTTGTCCTTCCATTTGGTAGGGCTGAATGCATTGAGTATCATATTGAGCAAATGATAAATATATGTAGAAATTTACTTATTAGATTCATTTTCCCTTGGGAAGCCCATTTCTTCAATAGTTTTACGCTGCTGATGATTATGTTTAATCCAGAAACAGGCTGCAAGACGAGCAATTTCTGTGTAACATTGCCAATGACATCCGTGGAAATGCCACTGTGCACCAAAGAGAGCATAGGGTTGTGGATCTGCAACTCAGCCCACACCTGAACACAACTGAAAAAGAAATTCGGCCTTGTTACAGCAAATTCTCAAAGAGTGGTCTAGCTTTAATATGGGGGAGGTACATTTCTCCTCTTTCTTGTGGATTAGAGAAAGCTTTTCCTTCTCTTCCCCTCAGCAGGGACATGACATGCCCAAAGCATTGCAAAAGGAGAAACCTCAGAAGGAATGCAGGTTTCACGGGGAGGGTTTTCAGCCAGCTCTCTCCTCAGCTCGCCAGATGCACCCATCCCAGCACGCAGAGGCAGGACGCCACTTGGTCGGTCTTCCTCAGCATGTCAATCGACGGCGTGACAGTTTCAACACACTCCTCTAAACTTCTCAGTCTGAGTTTCCCTTTCCATTCCTAAGGTAGTTGTTTCAATTCACAGGCCAAAATCCAGCTGATCCCTTTTAATCTTCCAGAGCTGCACACACATACTCCCCATGTACTCAGGAACCCTGATTTTATCTGTCCCTTTCCACTCCCTGACTGCTCCAGAGACTCTTTTCTTTATTTGTGTATTTAAGAACAATTGAGAACACGTAGCCCTGGGTTTCTTGTAGCTAATTTTTATAATGATGACCCCAACTAATTTCTTGTTATCAGTATGCTCTGATATCTCAAGGACATGACCGAGTTCCCACCACCCAGTGAATCCTCATGTGTCATTTGAGCTGTGATAAGGGTCTGTGTGCACGCTGCCAGGTTGTTGCAAAAATGAGCGAACACGTAATGGCTTTGACCTCAGTGAAAGAGGGCGAAGCTGAGTGTTTCTTGTCTCATATTTGCCAAGGAGTGAGGATATGCCAGAGTAACTTTCTGCAAGTTAGCTGTTGGTAGCTCTGTTGTGTAGTTTGATCTCAGAAACCCTGGAGCTGACTTTATTTCAAAAGAAAGATGAACAAGGGACTGGAACAGGAGAATTCTCCAGTCAAAACAGGAGGAGCCCAAGGACACCCCCCCACACCCCCCGCCAAAGACCAAGCCTTATCTTCACTGGTATTCTGCTCACTCGTGCTGCTCTGTCACAAACAACCCCAAAGATTTATCTTCTCTCAAAACACATCCAGCTGCTTTCCAACCCCCTCCAAAAGATTTGCAGCAGAAACCCCCAACCTTGCAAGCTCCCTTTCATTATTCTTAAATCTGTATTTTCCTTAGGAGTACTACTGAACCACCGCCAGTGTCTGAAGAAGATCTGAAGAACGGATTTTTCCTTAAGCCATGATGCCCACACATCCCCAGATAACATGAGCTGCCTTTCCCAAGTAGATAAATAAGATTGATAAGAAACCACCCCAAGTATGTTCTTTCTGCCCCACAGACACTATCTCCACAAATATAGCATGACCTTTAGTCCCCTCCCAGTCTGGGATGCTGTTAACATATGGACTATTTCTGAGCCAGTGCTTCTTGATACTGAGCTCCCTGGTACTGTTTTCTCTTATATCCCTCATAAATCAAGTGCAAAACATTTCTGGATCCTCTAGTGCCATGCCACAACAGTTCAGTTTGAAGGCTTACTCCAAATCATTGTAGTATACATGTGGTTTTCCTCCTATTTTCTGAAGAGGAAAACCACACATATACTACATTTTCCAATTCTGAGCCTTATTATTTTTCACTGGAGCCAAAGTCCCATTTCTCTTCTCATAGCACTGGCTGCCACTTCCAGTACCAGCTCATTGCCTCTCAGTTGTTTGCATATTTGTGCATTAAAGTGACCTACATCCCTCTCTAGGGAGTGGGCAGCAGATGGTCCTTAGGCCATCTGGCATCTCAAGGCGCTGCCTGAGTGGTTTGTGGGTCACAGCGGTGGGAGATGCTGGTCACTGGATGAACAGCGTGCAGCTGAGCTCCCCGGGGAGTGCTCTCCGTATCTGTATAAACAACTTTGGGCCAATGTGAGCCGGCACAGTAACATGCAGAAAGTAGGTCAGGTGGGTTACCTTGGCGGCAAGGAGAACGTTTGTTTGAGAGCTACTGGGATCGGGGGAACAGCTACACCAGCCACCTCCATCAATGTTGCTGCCCCCATGGGAGAAGCTGGTCAGTTCACTGGAGGGGCACCACGGTGGCTGGGACTGGAGCACTTGTCCCATGAGGAGAGGTCGGGGGAAATGGGATGTTCAGCCTGGAGAAGAGGCAGCTTTGGGGGCCCCTAACTGCAGCCCCACAGTACCTATGAGGAGATTATCAAGAACTTCGTAGGGGTGTAAGGTGGGAGGACAAAAGGCAATTGGACAAGCTGAAAAAAGGGAAGTTCAGGCTGGGCATAAGGAGAGACTTTTTCACCACGAGGGCAGGCAGGCAGGAGAAGAGGCTTCCCAGAGAGGCCGTGCAGTCTCCATCCTTGGAGGTTTTTAAGACTAATACAAAGTCCTGAGAGACCTGGTCTGAAATCACAGCTGAGCTTGCTCTGAGCAAGACGTTGAACTAAAGACCTCCCGTGATCCCTTCCAGACAGTGAGTCCATGATTAAGAATCACTCTGGTGTTTAACCTACCCAAATCCCAGGTTGCGAAGGGCAGTCACAGCTGGGAGTTCACATCATGGAAAGCCATCCCCGTCTTTCCAGTACAGACAGAAAAATCAGACCAAGCTTGCCCAATCCGTAGTCAATACAGCCAAATTTCACGCAAGCACAACACGTCAAGCCATTGAAGGTTTAAGACTTAATTTTGAAGGGTAGCAGCTGCACATGAATCCTTCCTTTATTTTCTCTTTCGGAGGGCCCGGGTCTCTAATCTCTCGTGCTACCTCTGTCAGAGCAGGGATCGGCCAGCATAGCTGCCTTGCGCTGCCAGCCAGGAGGCAGCCGCCCCGCTCGCCTATCAGCGCCGGGCCCCTGCAAGGCACCCATTCTGCCTCTGCGGTGTTTGCTCCTGCTGTGTCATTTTGTCCTTCCCCCCCCCTCGCTTGGTCTTCCCGTCCCTCTTCCCTCGGTGGCAGGATTACAGTATCAGTGTCCTGTTGCTGGCGTGCCCTTCTCTGAGCTTTCTGCCTGACTTTTTTTCCCTGCTCAGCTCTTCTCTTTGCTCCGGTAAGTCTGATGAACCGCTTCCTCACTGTCACTGCTTGGTGGCATGGCGCAAGGGCTTTAATCTAAGTACTTCCCTTCGGGACTCTCAGCCCACATTTTCTAGGAATAGCCTTAAAAGCCTGGGCACCGTGTGACGTGTAAGGAAAAGAGGCAAGTGTCTAAGGCTGCTGGTGAAAGTAAGAAAAACTTCTCGAAAAAGCGCTCGAAAAAATTTAAGCTGACTTTGGCAGAGCTTGCCTTTAAGTGAGACTAGGGGCCGCGGCTGGTTTGCTGCAACAGTAAGTGATCAAGACTCAGGTGCCGCAGGAGAAGTGAGGCAGGGGACTTCAGAAAGCCTGGGTTTTTTCCATGCCAGATGAAAACCTGCCACGAAGTCTTTGAATTTTTGTTCAGTTTTATACAAGAAATTTGTGCGTAAATCATAAAACTGTTCAAATGGAGCATGTAGTTGGTAAAGCTGATTTTATCACTGCTTTCTGAAGTAATACGTAGGACAGGGACTTGTATTTTTCTGGAGGGCAATTGGAGGTACAGTAGTGTGGGCCATTCCAGGGTTTAGTATGTGCTGCTTTGAGGTGCTACTATAGTTCAACCTGGTGTTATGCCGAGGTAAAAATTCAGACTTTTGTCAGCATATGCTGGCTGGCATAATTATATGGAACACTTTGTTTTAGAGAATTGTGTGTGTGTGCGTGAATTTTGAGCATAAAGTGCTAAATACCATAACCCATTTTAGAAGTGCTTAAAATAACTCCTGGCTGCCGAGCAGGTGCCATGTGTCCTTCTGCTGGATACAGGGGGAGGCAGGAGCTAAATATAGGCTGGTTTGTAAACCCTCTGGAAGTTCAAGCTGCAAGAAGGGAAGGAGGAAGCGATTCCCTTGAGAAGGAAGGGGAAGCCCTCCGTTTACAAAAGGTAAACAAAGCTCTGCGACGGTGTGCCCGACAGCCTGCCAGAGAAGCTAAGAAGGGGACGCTTGTCCTGTGCTTTCTGTGTGCCGGGATGGTGCCTCAGCAGCTGGGGGGCAGCTTTCCCGGCAGCAGCAGGATGGCTATCGCAGCTCTGCTAAATCGGGCGCTGGCGCTTGCCGACTGACCTTTTACTTGGGAGGCTCTGGCTGATTCCAAAGCACGGCGAAGGCAAATCGTGCCGTGAGCGTGCGGTGTTAAGGGATGTGGCCGGAGACAAACGAACTCAGCGCGTTACCAGGCTGACCGTGGCAGCACACCTATTCCTGCGGCCTCTGAGGGCAGCCGTGGCTACGCAGTGTGCTCAGCCCGCTTTCCTGCCTTTGGGACCAACCGCAGACTGCTGCTGCCCCAAGCACCAGTCTCCTCGTGGGACGGCAGGCACGGCCACGAGTCCTCCTCCAGAAAGGCACCGGCCTGGGACCGGTGCCTGTCACCTCCTACCTGAGACTGGAGGTCACCCGTGCCCTGAGGAGCTCCATTGGTCTCCTGGGTTATCCCAAGTTTTTAATGGAGGATGGAGGAGCATGGAGAGAAGCCTCTCCCACAGCGGGGAGGCAGTAGCACCCTCTGGCTCTTGGGGGTGTTTCCCGCTGGAGGAGAGGAGGGCCACAGTGACTATCTGTAGGCAGCAACCACAATTGTCTGGGGTCAAGCTTCCATCCAAAACACCAGGGCCACAGAAGGTACTGATCCCAGGGTTGTGGAACACGTCCAGGGTTTGAGAGCACAGGTGGAGAAGAGTAAATGAGATGCAGTGCTCAGACTCAGTCAGGTACCCCATCAGTCCTCCCCCTTTGCCATAAAACAGGATAAAGCCATGTTGGAAATTCAGGTGCCTGGAGGCACCAGTAATAGTAGTAGGAGTCGCAAAACTCAAGAGGATAGTCTAAAATGGGGTAAGTATAAAATTCCATGAGGAATCCAGGACTTTCTCTTCTGGGCTCAATCACCTAATTTTTAGGCACTACTGTGTCTAAGATAGCTTATAATGTAAACGCATTGGGTCTTGCTGAGATTGGCACTGAAAGTCTTTTATGGCCTGATAAGGAAGAATTCCCAACGTACATCAAGGTTAAACGGGCTGGAGCAGGAGGAGGACCAAGGGCAACTGCAGCGACATCTCCCAGCATCAAAGGCTGTAAGTGGGCTGCTCTCGGTGGGCGAGAGCTGCCGTCCCTCCCTAAATATAAACTCCATGATGCTGGGGAAGCCGTTACACAAAACAAGGTGCAGAAGCACAAGAAGCCTTGTCTTTGTGCTGGAAGTAGTTACCAGACCTCTGGTTTAGCCTGAAGGAGAATGGAATAAAGCATTAAAGTATGTTCTTGTCTGTGTAAATACGATCCCCAGTATGACCTGTCAGGTGGTCACCCTTGGGTTAAAGGTTCATTACTGGGTATTTCTGTGGTTCCTGCCTGCTCAGGCTGGTGGCCTGAACCTTGGCAGATGTGAATTGCCATGGTTTCAGAGGCTGATTATTACTAATCCCTTTCTAGCCAGGAATGCATGTTAGGGAAGATTTCCTGTGAGGCCAGCTTTTGAACATCTTGTGTCCTTGATTCTAAACATCCAGCTTCTCTTTCATTCACCCGTGTGTTTCCCATAGTGCTGAGAAACACTGTGCATAAATCGATTGCCGCTGTTGATTTAAAGCCTACTGTGTCTGCGGGCATGCTTGGTAATTCACGTAGGAGGCAACCTTTAGCCGGATGGTGCTGCTCCGTGAGCGATGCAGCTGGGAGTTGGGAGAGTTGGGAGGCGGCCAGGGGAGGGAGTCGGGGTGCAGCGAGGACCACGTTGACTTGTGCCTTCTCACAGCGAGAGGGAGGTAGGCAAAAGAGAAATTCATGCTTGGAAATGGAGCGTTTAGCCATCCTGTTCTCCTTCTGTGATAAAAATAGCTAGTTTAAACTGGGGATGTACTCTGTGAGACTTTTGTTCTGTCTAGACAAGAGCTGGTGATCCCGGGTTTTCTAGCTGATTGATCGCCAATTGCCAATTAGCTCAAACTAATGAATACAATTGTAAACACTAGTCTGAACATGTCAGAAATAAACACATATTTTGTGGAGCTTCTAGCTTAGCATTTACAATAATCTTACTGACCTTGAATTAATTGGCAGTCAATTAATTCTGGTGAAAACAAGATCACAAACTGTAATCTAACATTCATGCTATCTGGAATTATTTGCCTAAATTGCACATGGAGGGTCTAATCTTTCAACGTAAATTAAATTCAATATGAAATCAAATCAGACAGATAAAATTTTACAATCACTTTGCAGTGATATCATGACCATGCCACAAGCAGGAAGGAAAGAATGGGATGTGTCTGTCTGTCTGTCTGTCTGACAGGGTCCATGAGACCAG
>NW_009260493.1:5442881-5448520 GCF_000687185.1 Egretta garzetta
ATAGCTGACAGTTTTCAAGCAGATCCGGAGCCCTACTCAAAGCTTTCAATCATAGGCCCACAATTAATTGCTTGAGAGATGATAAACCATAATATTTTACTGTCTTATCTGTAAGCCCAGTCAAGTAGCGAGACAATCAAATCTTGAAAAGCATTGCCGTAGCGATGGCCATCACTACACTTCCAAACATCACTTTGACTGGGGAGAGTTTAACAACAAACACCAAGTCATGTATTACAGTAAATTACATCTCTCTTATCATATACCGCCTTTGGTCAAGTTGGTTTATGATTTCGAAAGCTGTAGAAACTTAGACACCGTAGAAGATATATGTTACGGCCAACTGAACAGTGAACAAAATGCTGCCCAGTTAGCTCCACGTTTTCAAAGCAAGTTGTCTTTTAAAAAATAAGAAAGTAACCACCTCAGAGGCTGGAACAGAACGGCGAAAGCAATCTTCTTCCTCTTTTCATTCCCCATTGGCAACATTGTCAATCATATCATTAAAGGGAGGAACAAAAATCAGCCTGAAAAAGAGAGAGAAAAGGACCTGTGGCTATAAAGAGTAGAGAGTCTGTAGCCGAGCAGCAGCGGGGGCTGGCTGCAGGGCAGGACCCAGCTGTGCCCCCTGCGCCTCGCGAGGGTGACGCAGCAGCGACAGCCCCGCTGCCGATGCTTGGGGAAGGAAGGAGCCTTCTCTACACTTTTTCCAGCTGCAGAGATGCTGTTTCTGCTGCCCCATACCTTGCAGGAGCTGGGGAGCAGGTGCCCAGGAGGCTGTCGCTGCCACCCCCATCGCCAGGTCCTGGGTCAGCCGGAGCAGCCTCCAGAGGAACACGGACACATGGGCGGCTCTGGATGTGCCTGGCTGAGTGCAGGCGCTCAAAGATGTGGGAAAACAAAAGCTTCCTTTTAAAAATTTGGACAAATTATGTGAAATTTGCCCCAGAAAACACCACGGACTTATCAACCCGTGTTACGCCCGGTTGATTTTACTTCACTGTGATTTATTCTGTATTTGTACTTTGTCAAACAAGCTGTCAGCAGCACGCAGCAAGTACAGGAGAAGAGTGGTTTATAGCTGTTTATCTTATCCTTTGCTGTTATTGTGACAGTACCAAGCCAGGCCACTTGTAGATCAAGCACCACGCTGGGCTCTCCAAGAGCACAGTGCAATTTTCAGTTTGCTGGTTTCATTTAAAATATTCCATTTTTGGTGATTATTGACTTAAGATGTGCTGACAGGGGAGAAATAGGAAACAAAACTGATGCAGCTCTGAAGTGAAGCTGCCCATATCAGTAGCCAGCATCACAGGCAAACAGATCAAGAAAAGTAAACCGTGTGGCAAATCGTTCAGGGAGGGAAGTGGTATAAATGACTCGGGTGTCATTTCGTGTGTTATTGCTGGCAGCATGAATAAGAGGTTTTGATTTTTAAGTATGAGGTTTCTAAAGGCTTTTCCTCTTGGAAAGTATATCATTTGCTTTTCTCCCTGCAGGCAAATCACCTCGGTTGTTTATTTAAGTAAGTGTGACATATTTATGAAGCCAGAGACAACAGATGAGCTGCCATCCCAAATTCCGCACAAAAATCACTCACGGGCTGGCCGAGATTTGGGAATGGTTAGGTGACTAATTCCGTGTGCTTTTAAATTAACCCTCCATTTGTTTGCTATCAGGTACTGCACCAAACATGGAGAACGACCGGTCTCCCACCTTGCCCGGGCAGGACATACAGGGGCAGAGTGGGGACAAACCTGTCCCCAGCTCACAGCTCCCTGCTCCAGCCCCCCCGGAGCAGCCGAGCGCCCAGCCCGAAGCAGCCGTGCGCGACATCTCGGAGGAGCTGAGCCGGCAGCTGGAGGACATTATTAAAACCTACGGATCTGCCGCAAGCCTGATGGAGAAGGAAAGCGCCGCTACAGGAACTGACAGGCCTGAAAAGGGAGAGCCAGGCAGCGTGGAGGATGCGGAGTATGAAGATGCGAATGAGGAGGGTGAGAAAGAGAAGCTGGCTCCTGGGGATGCTTCCAGAGCAAAGGAGCCCAGTGGCAGCAAGGAGCAAAAGCTGGAGAAGAAAATCCTGAAAGGACTAGGCAAGTACTTACATAATTACACAGCCCTTCTGTGAACAGAAGTAAAACCTCCCTGGTCCTTGCTCTTTCCCATGTTCAGCTCTGCTGTGGATGATAGGGACCTCTAGACACCAGTGAAAACCATGGTGACTGTTACAGCTTTTTTCTAACTGATAATTATTTTCAGCAGTTACCCAACAGATACATGTGGGCCGTATCAGATATTAGTCCTTTTAAAAAGACAAAAGCTTAGGATTATATCACTATATCACTATTGGGCCACCTGAACTAGTTGGCCAAAGCTGCAAGACTGACAATGCACTGCAGAAAGTTGCTTTTTAGGCAAAGGAAAACCAGTAAATTTTTTCTTCCCCTTGCTTCCTTGGGTATGACTTCTCAGTGGTGGTAACAGCGCTAATGGTGCTACTATGTGGCGTGGGAACCTGCAGAACAAATTCACTGTCATGCCCGGGTTATTTGTCATCATTGTCAGGCTCATCAGGGACTATATGAAATAAGCCAATACACTTGTGGTCTCTAAGCATGGTGCTGAGTGAGCACCTTGGCCACGGCAGGGCTCTGTTAGCTGGGCTAGAAAGAAATCCCAGCGAGTTTTTGCGAAGTATGTCCTTTCTGCTGGGCAGCCACTAGAGAGCAATGTAGTTACATCCCAATCTAGCAAACATGGGATTTATTTCCCTTCCTACATTTAACTCCTGCTAATCTTCAAGCCTCTCCTTTGAGTGAGAACCCGAACCCAACCACAGACTAAGCCTATAGAAAAATCACTGCAGGCCATTCTTACAGACAAGGGACTAAGCGTACGACAGAGCAGGGGGTTTTCCCCCAAATTCCTTGAATGTCCAAGTGAAAGAAAGCTTCTCAGTTTCTATTGCCTTGACTTTGGTGCAGTTGTTGGTACCTTTCCAAGATCAGTGAAAACCCTACCAAAGCGCAGTACTCCAACTACACTTGCAATAGTTTTCACTGCAGGATTTTATTTTAGCTCTCTTTGACTTATTTGTACCAGTGCTGTAGAGAGAACTTAGTGTGAAATAGTGGATTTTCTCCACAGGCAGTACTCCTGGATTGCACTAGACTTGAAGTAGAAAAAGTCCAGCCTAAAGTGGAAAGCAAATTTTCTCTCACAGTTTCAGGGAAGAGGAGCATTTGGAAAAGCACGGCTAAGCCCCTGGCACCACAGCCATCCTTATCTCCAGGGACACCAGGGACATTTTGTATTTGATGAACAAGTGGTGTTCAAGCTCCAGCTCATATTCAGGGCTGAAATTAATACCAAGAGGTATCAGAAGAGAAGGAACATATAAATGGCTATGCAATTATTTAGCTATGGATGCCCAGATAGTTATTAGACAGTTTCTGGTATCCATACTGTCTTCACCAACTCAGGGCACTGACTTACACCACTATCACGTAGCCCAGACCTGGCTGGGAGTACCCGCTGCTCTCCGATTCTTTCCATCCACACCATAGTCTCCATACCTAACTTAATCTTCCTTATGCCTTGCACAGGTTGAGCAGCACAGGTGCTGAGCGCACCAGCTTTGATCAGGTTTTGCCTGCAAGGAGATCTGGTTTCTGCGCCTTTGGGGTCCAGGCCCTTTCCATCCTATTTCAGTCAAATGTGCCATATGTGTGACCCAGTCAAGTTAGAAAAACATTAAATGAAAATCAGATTATACAGGACAAAATTGTCAGTGCTTTTACTAGAAGACAGCACATTACTTAGGGCTGAAATGGAAGAAAATTCAAGCATGTTTGTTCCTGTGGGAAGAAAAAAACAACAGGAATTCATAGAAAAAAACAACAGGAATTCATAGAAAAAAATTATTCCTTCCCTTCCAAAATGCTTCATTCCTCCCTGAGTTTTTACAGATTCATGCGTCAAACAACCAATTTCTTAACAGTACATCAGCTACAAACTACCTCTACCATCCAATCTCTGCTTTTTTTTTTTAAGGGAAGGAAGCCACCCTACTGATGCAAAGCTTGAACAAGCTGAATACTCCAGAGGAGAAGCTGGACCTGTTATTTAAGAAGTATGCCGAGCTGGTTAGTACAGCATTGGTTCTCTTCTGTGCAAACTGTGTATATGGGAAGGTATAAAAACTATACGCCATGCAGCATGGTCAAACCTCATGTAGTAGTAGCGTTTGTCCTGTTAAGTGAATCCCGAAATAATTGGGAGGGTTAAATAATCAATTATGGGTGAGAAGGAAGAAAAAAGTAAAAAGTGAGGAAAAGAAGCTGGACTTTGGGTTAAAAAGTTGATGGGGCAGAATATTTGTACTTAACAGTGCATCTACCAAACCAGCCCAGGCTGGAGTCTAGTGTTTAGGCTCCTGCCTTCACCTTCTGCAGGAAGTTTTGCATACCTCTGCATGCAGGTGCTGCTTTACATTGCTAATCAGTGATTTAATCAAATTTAAAATAATATGAGACTTAGTATAAAATTTTAGGAAGCAGAAAATCAGAAAATAGAGGACTGACGCTAATCGGGGCAGAAACCGCAACATAGTGAAATGAAGAGTGAAAGCCCCTACCACCATAATGTCACCCCTGTAACGATGCCAGCTACCTGACTCTGTTCTTCCCACACTTAGGATGGGTTATTTTCAGATCAAGTATTTTCTTCTCAGTAGTTAAAAGGCTTTATGGCCATAAGCTGTGGAAACCTTACAAATGAAAAGGCTACAGCATGTTACAGTTTGTGGAGTACTGAAAAATGTGCCAAGCAGAACATTGACTTTATAATTGGTTTTATGCACAGATGTGTCCATGTCTCATCCATAATGTGAAGTTCAGCTTTCCCTTTTTTCAAGTAAAATCCTCTGATTTCATAAATTTGGCTCAGGCAGTTTATGGTTTAGCCTGTGCTTAAATGGACTTCACACCAACACATTAACTGAAAGAGGTTGTTGACTTCTTCCTCTGTAACACATTCAAGCATTGCTGGAGCACTGTATAAAACAGGGGCCATACTACCAGTAACCCACCCAGGAGAAAGGTGCTAAACCAAAAATACTGTGCATTCCTTTTTGATATCCTCTGCTGCGACGCTAAAATAAATCATTTAATAAATACGACTAAAAGCTTGTTGGAGAAAGCCTTACACTGCTTGCTCAGCATGGCTAAGGGGTATAGTGTGATAAATAGCTTGTCAGCAGTTGGCTGTAGTATTTACCACTCTCTCTGCTCCCTCTTGTCCACCCCCTTCATGCACTTCAGGTCACTTTTTGCTTTTGCCGAGCTGTTTTCCAGCCAGTTCAGCTCCCTGGTCCAGTGAACCACGTGGTGCCACAAGCACTTGTTGCAGCACAGCCCAGGGGATGGTGCAGCTGCCTGCCAGGCTGAGCTGGATGCTGGCGATGCCTTCAGCTGCATCAGATAGTGCTGCTGCTGCTGCTGCTGCCTGTACTCGGGGGTGCTACAAAGCACCAGCACTTCCCCACAGCCACCCAGCTATGGGTATTTAACTGTTAGCACATAGCGTGGCACAGTCTATAGCAACAGGGACACGAGATAATGGAAGGCATCAAGGAA
>NW_009260493.1:5448551-5480226 GCF_000687185.1 Egretta garzetta
GGAGGAAGACAGCGTAGCCATCTGGGGACAAGCCACGCCATGCCACTCACCCTCAGAGAAGATTTTATTCACTAATACTGGTGTAGGCAGAGTGGTTGGGGTTAGTAAAGCAGTCTGTGCTGTATTTTAGCTTTTGCCTCCAAATGGCTGTAGCAGAATTGCTTGTGACTGCTTTATATTCAGAAGTCCTGAGGGGCTCTCAAGTGGTGGGTGCAAGAACTATACACTAATAAATGTGAGTATTGACATTGTCTGCAGTGAGGTCAAGATAAAACTTTTGTTCCTACGTTGAGGGCCTTCCAAAATCAGAATTGCTTCTATTTCTAGTTAATTTTAGCTATTATTTTATTAATTAGTCTTAAAAATTGATCATTGGTGGCCCTTTTGTCATTCCTATTTCCCTTCTTCAGTGCAAAAGCAACACCATGTCTTAGACATTCCTGAGAACTTTGAAATACAAGTTTCTAGCACAAATCCTTTTTAGGGAAAAAAAGAACAAAAAAAAAAAAAAGCTTGGAATTTTTCTCATATCATGATTAAGACCTATTTTATTCTAAGCCCCCTATCTCAAGCACAGCTTGAGTGAATCATCTAAAATTGGGATAAATCATTATCTGCTCAGCACAGGCTGCGCATGCAAAATTTGAAGCAAAAAGATCCCTTTTTGTGTTTTTAAAAGGGAAGGGGCCAAAATCAAGCTTATAGAGGAAAACAAATCTCAGCCTTAATTACAGAGAGGCTATTTTTAATCCCTACAATACTGGAAAAATAATTTCAGCTAGTGCGGCCTGATTAGATGCAAAAGCGCCTATTCTGATCTACTAGGGTAAAAACACTCGATACACGTGCTGAAAGTTGAGCATAAACTGTAAATATACCCCAAGCTGGTGATTGCATTGTTTTGTGGTATGCCTGGCTGTGATTTGATTGATAATACACAGAGCTCTGTACTGTAAGCATAAATTACAGAACATCTGCAGAGGCAGGCAGAGAAAGTGCAAAATATGATGCCTGTTGACTGTCTTGTTTGTGCTGCACATCATTCCCCTGCACTCACAGACTTTCCCAGTCGCACTGGGGTTAATAATTAATAGCAGTGGTACCATATTGTTAGGTAGTGTAATCTTAATAGCAACTACTATTATTATTAAGGTTTGCACACTGCAGCTCATGTGCTGCTGTTTTTCAACCAGAAAACATCCGGACTTCAGAAATGTCTCACAATGTATGCACGCCTGTAATACAGCGAGGAGGGCTGTCGTGCACTGGAACAGGAGAAGAAATCTCTAAAAGCTTCAGAGGTTAAATACTTCTTTGACATGTCTGTTACGGTGTTAATTCGCAATGCAGGAAGTTTTTTCAAAATAGGTAATAGGTACATGTTAGTAGAAATGACCGGTCTGTGCGGGGACTGCTATTAGCCATTCTGTTGCTGCCCCCCGTGCCCCCCTCCAAATACACCCTCCTCCCCCCCAGCCCTCTAGGGGAGGCAGGAGCCATGCACCCACAGGAACAGCAGGTTCCCAAGTGAATGCCAGGGACTGACCGTATTTGCTTCAGTAATTACAAAGAACCGAAAAGAGGTTCGGTTCCCTGCAACCCATGCCTGTTGATGACGGGACCTCTAGAAAGACAAGTGATGGATGGTCCCACATGTGCCTGCAAGCAAGAGAAGCCTGACAAGAGGAAGGTGCCCACGCGTCATTTTGGGGAACTCTTCCTTGAAGAGCATTCTCCTCCATCAGCAGCAAAGCCCCCACACAGACGGCATCCCTGGTCTCCAGCTCCTTTTTTGCTGTTGTTTTTTCCAGCAGGTTCCTGGGTATCTAGGAAGCCACTTCTTTTTTGGGAAGCCTCAAAACAGAATGAGCAACTGTTGTGTTATCTCATGATCTGGAGAAATCTCACCGCATAAAGCACCACCGGCTGCTCCAGTTCCTAACGTTGAAACAAAAATAAAACCTCACAGCTGCCCTTCAAAGAAATTCAAACCAAAGAAGGAAGGGCTAAAATGGTGTGACAAGAGTATTAAGAATTATGTTCACTCACCCACACTACAGCACTCTTGGGAGTGTTGCAGTGAGCAGACTTGGGACTCCCTCCAGGTCACTGGCTCCTCTTCCATTAGCGTTGAGGTTAAGAAAGTGTGAACACTCTCCTGAAAGCAAAAAAGCTCATTTTCTTTTCTTTCCTTTTCTTCTTCATTTTGTTTTAATCCCCGTTCCCCACCCAGCTTGAAGAACATCGCGCTGAGCAGAAAAAGCTCAAGTACCTGCAGAAGAGGCAGGCCCAGATCACCAAGGAGAAGGATCAGCTGCAGAGTGAGCACAGCCGAGCCATCCTCGCCCGCAGCAAGCTCGAGAGCCTGTGCCGGGAGCTCCAGAGGCACAACAAAAACCTCAAGGTGAGTGGTGGCCTTATCAAGGTACCCGGCAGTGGGGGGCAGAAGAAGACGGTGATGCCTTCCCATCTTGCTCTAGTCCCAAATCAAAAGGACATTTGCATCTGCTTGTGCAATATATAATTACAGATATGCTCTAGTCTTGAGGCCAGTACACCAAGAAGACCCCTTTATTCCCTGTTTGGAAATATCCAACTGCTTCTGAGCGTTGAGTTCGCCCACATTAGCTGTAAGCCCTTCTCACTTTAGCAGGGAGCTCAGCGCAGAGAAAACCAGTGGTGCTAACAGACCAGTTCTGCCGAATTTGCTGTGACAGCTCATCCTCTGCCCGCCAGCCGCGCCAGTCACCTGCCACCGGGCTGGGCTGCGAGAAGTGTCCCTGTGGCTCCAGCCCTCAGCTCGGCTTCAACCATGGCTGAAGCTGGAGGGGGTCGGCCCAGGCACACGTCCCCCTCCCGGGAACGGCAAGCTGGGGCTGAGCGGTGGAGAAGGCAGCTGGGGAAGGACATTTCCTAAGCTGTAGCAGCTAGGTCTTCCAGAACATGTCTTCCAAGGTCCCTGGGACCGCAGATGCGAATGCATGTGCACGGCCAGAATAATAGGAACACTAGCTTTGCTCCAGGGGACTCACAGAAGGCTGGCAAGCGTTTTCATGTAATTTGGGCACTTGGGCATGTTCAAGTGCTCTGGGAGGGTTAGGCAATCAGGACATTTGCCTCAAGACATCAAGCCTCAAGACAGGAAGAATGCCAGCACTGTTTGTGGAAGTTTCGAGCATCAGTTCAAAAAGGAAATTTTCAGGAGGCTGGGATCCATATGCCACATCTGCCTATTGCTTGGTGCATCACGCCATTTAAATGTGAAATTTATAATATGATTATGCTTCTTGAAAAAATTTAGGTTCATCTTCCTTTTTTCTGAGTCCTTATTAGTGGTGGTGGTGTCATTATTATACAAAAAGCCTCTGCTTTGATCTATTCAAAATCCTTCTTTATGAGGATATAGTTATGTATAGAATTACACATATGAATTCTCAGCAGCAAGAATTTCACCTGATATAACCTCTGTAAACTGTAACAGATCTTCCTTCATTTCCACCAGCTCGGGAGTGGGCCTTCAGGGTCTGTATGCTGGTAAGAAAATAGCTGGGAGAGGGAACGGCCATGTATAAGCTCAAACTGTGCACTAGAAGAAGGACAAAAGCAGTTTAACAGATAGTTAAGAAACTAGAAGCAAATCTCTGTGTGCTCAGTTGTAGTAGCACAAAACTGTAGTGTCAATTAAATTTGTGCCTGTCATTTGTACCAAACCTGGTGCATGTTGAGCGATACCTCAGTGTTGATCCACACTGATTTACTACACTGTCCTTGGGCAAAATCTTTCAAGAGAAACACACGCCAATTTTGAAGTGATTTAAGAGTACACTGTACAGTGCTTTGCATAGACTTAACTGAGGTTTCCAAACCAAACAAATCGTATTGGTGGAACAAATAAGCAGAAACTGGGGTATAGAAAAAACCTAATTATATTCAGAAAATTTATTTGGAACAGGTTTTGTTGTATTTCCCAGCTGCCATGTGCTTATTAATGTCAATATTAGAGAGCATGGGTTTTCCTCTCTCTTTGCATATAAATACTTCATTACACATTTCGTCTTTACGCTTAGGAAAATGTCTTTCCAACATCTTTCCACTCATTGGACTGTTTCACTTTGGGACTAGGACCCCTAAATAAACCTACCAATTTAAGACTCAGTTCTGATTTTTATCCTGTACCTATGCCAGGTGAGCCAGAAAAGGTACCTGAGCTGATCTTGTAGTAGGAAGAAGTATTCAAATTTTGGCCACATCTTTCTAAGAATTTGGAGACCTTGTAAGAAACCCAGAGTATTTGCATTCCTCTGGTTCCTGTGCTTTCAGTGTAAAACCAGCAGTAAGACAAAATATACTTGCAGAATGAATGAGGCTTGAATTAACAAACAAATGTATTCAATATCTTTACCCAGTTTTGTCTCTCTAAGAATTTTAACATAATTCTTGGAATACTTGCCTTTAAGCTTTAGCTCCTGGACATCTGTGAATCTCCAGAATCTCATCTTCTGTTTATTTAAATGAGTGCAATTTTCTTTTGCTTATGACTGTACTGACAGAGCCCAAACCAGGAGAATCCATCAAATGTTATTTTTAAAATCTCCTGCTTCAGTAATTTTTATTTTGGTTTTGGCATGACAGAGAAGCTGATTCATAATTTTTTAGCACTTGGGATTAGCACTGATTGTGTTCCAAAGTATGGAAAATAAAAACTGTAGGAGATTGTGTCATTTCAATAGCAAAGGAGAAACCTGGCCTGTCCAGACCACCAGCCTCCTCTGACTTGCCATGTGGTGCATTATATGCACATCACGTCATGTAAATGTCATCCTCACTCATCTGGTGCGTGGAATTCCCATTAAGTGGAGATCGGTGCAGCCAAGTGGTGATGAATATGCAATGCGGAGCTGCACTGAAAAACCACAGTGCAGAGCAGAGAAGAAAAATTTCTGGTTAGTATTGGATACTGGCCTCAAAATTGTGCTTACTTACAGTCCAGCTATTCAGATTATTTCCTTGCAGTTACACTTCACAGCAGAAAACAGATGTTTGATTCCCTCTCCAAGAAAAGCAGAATAAATGTTCGTGAAATAGCAGAGTGCGTTCCCACTGCAATAGAGAGCAGCTCTGCTGAGACCAACAGGGACTCACTGCTCTGCCGTGTGTTCGTGTTCTGCAGTTACCTGGCAGTCTGGTGGCTACTTAGCATAGAATCATAGAATTGTTTAGGTTGGAAAAGACCTTTAAGATCATCAAGTCCAACCATTAACCTAACCCTGCCATCCCACCATTAAACCATTTCCTTCAGCACCTCGTCTGCCCGTCTTTTAAATACCTCCAGGGATGGGGACTCCGCCACTTCCCTGGGCAGCCTGTTCCAGTGCCTGACAACCCTTTCTGTGAAGAAATTTTTCCTAATGTCTAACCTAAACCTGCCCTAGTGCAACTTCAGACCATTTCCCCTCATCCTGTCACCCGTTACCAAGGAGAAGAGGCCGACCCCCACCTCGCTACAGCCTCCTTTCAGGCAGTTGTAGAGGGTGATAAGCATCTTGTAGTGACACCAACATCTCAGGTCCCTCGTCCTTGCTGCTACCAGGCATCAAGCAACGACTTCCATATAAATGTCACATCAGTCAACAGCTGCAGTTGTGGGCTCAGCTCCGAACTGCAGACCTTGAGGCTCAGGCTGTGCTGCCTGGGAATGAGGAGAATGGGTCGTTGAAAATGAGGAGTCCACGCTCAGATCATCTTGGCTGATACAACTTCAGCAGACCAACAGCCTTCTTGACTTGCTCCAGAGAGAGAGGAGGACCAGAGACGATCCTGCCCTCCTATTTGCTAATTATGTCACATTTCAGTGCTCAATCCCAAACTGCAAAATATCCTTGTCTTAATTTTACAAGGTTTTACTGAATGCATTCTTACTTTTTTAGCAGTAAAGCAGTATTGCAGTAGGACACAATAATGTAACTTTGATAGGGTAGATATGGAGCACAAAGATTAAGAAAGGGCAGAGGAAAGGGAACAATAGTTTATGGCTGGACTTTAGTCTTCCACAACTGGAAATCTAAAAAGAATTTACAATGCTTTATTTTTCTCACTAAAACTGAACACTTAATTTAAAACTATTAAAAGAATAAGCCCAGAGAGAAGCAGCTGACAAGGCCGAGCGTGGTTTGCTGTTATGAATTCACCAGGATGATGCTGAGAAGTCACCACCCCAAACACCCTCTGCTCTGCTCTCTACAACCAAGCAAGCCAGGAGCTCTGGACTCCACACAGCTACTTCAGCTGTAACAGCAGTAACACAAAGCAGAAGTCAGTCTTCAAGCCTCCAATTTGGGAGAAAACTTAAGGATCTTTCTTTACACTATGGAGTCTTTACACTATGTATGGGAAGAACTAAGGAACCTATTGGAAAAAAAGTGCATTCTCTCAGGTTACAGGGACAGGTATAAGCAAAGGGTTGGGGCTGTAGCTTTGTGATAATAAAACCTGGGTGATGCTGATGGTTTGGGGTTTGCCAGACTGCGCCTGCCCAGGCAAGGTGGGTGCAGGGGATCCAACCCCGCAGCCCCGGAGCAGAGCTGGCAGGGAAGCAGGGCTCTGCTGGAGGCACCGTGTGCATCCAGTCTCGTCCTTGGCTCCAGCGCAGGTGCAGCCTCAGACATAGGCTTTTACAGATGGTAAAGCCTCAGGTTTAATGCAGACACCTGCAAAGACCCATCACTATTTATATGGTATTATCAGTAGCACTTATCAGAGACTGAAACGGTACTGCCTTAGGGACCAGGCACCAGCCTGCCCATCAGCTGGGCACTGGCAGCCTCGCACCAGCTCCATGGCAGGCAGAGCACTGAGGCACAGAGGGGTTTGGTTCCCCAGCGCAGGGCCGAGGGAACGCCTGCAGGTCTCTGCGCAGTGCTATGGCCGCACGCTCGCCTTTCTGCTCCGCCAACTCCTCGCACCCACACCCATAATCCGTAACTGGAATATCAAGGATTTAATAAATCACTGCCTTTTTGTGAGGGACTCTGAGGAGCTCGCTGGGACATACCCCAGCCCCTCAGGCAAATATCCTCCTCAAATATCTTTTTATCCAAAGCAGAAGAGGTCAAGAGAAATACTTTAGCCCTGCAGCTAAACACTCCCTGGCTCAGTGTCTCTAACCATGAATCTGTATTGTCTTTGTGCTCTGTATAATTATTCTACCTCAGAAGAGAGGATGAGCAGAAAATAAGATCCTCTGAGTAACACATGCACTTTTTTTTTTTTCATTTGCATGATTGCTACTCTCAGGGTGTCTCGTTTCACCTTGTAACAGAACTGTGCAGTGTGACTTATGCACAATCCACCAATTTTTTTTTTTTATATTCAGCTGGATTTATTACTCCAGAGAGCTTTAAATCACAGCAGTGACGTGCTATAACACCATTTGGGCCACCGAAACAATAAAGTATTTTTGAGGAAGCATGTTTTGAAGCCATAGAAATAGGACTCTAGGCATGCAAGTTCAATTTCTCACTCCGTCTTTGACTTCTTGAAGTGAAAGCACCTGGTCACTCTTCGCCCTTTGCTCAGGGCTGCTCCTATGCAAAGGAGCAGCAGTTTTTTAAACAGTGTATTAGAGGTAAAATGGAGTTCTGACTTGACCGAAACTGTCTAGGAATTCAAGTTAAATTTGCCAAAGTTTCAAACAAAAATAAAAATGATGGCACTGTAAATATCCCCTTTCAAAAGAAAACAAGATGTTTCCTTTTGGGAATGCTAAAGCAGTTGATTTAAAACACCTTCTGAGTAGCATTTTGAACTTCACTTTGGAACAGCATTTCTTATTCAAAATTGTCCTAAACAGAGTTAAACAAAAAGTAACTACAAACAGAACACAGCTAAATTTCTGGTCAAGCAAAATGTTTCAGGCTAACTCAAAATCATTCTCACCAATTAAAAAACCCCAACTAATTAGAGAGCTTCTCTTTCATCTTGCCGCAGATCTTTTGTTTGTCCAGTTTCCAACCCAGGTACTGAAGCAGGACACACACCCCCCAAGTAATTGGCCCGGCTCCATCTGAAATCCTTTCTTCGTCTTCAGAGCGAGAGTCCGTCTGGGTTCACACTCTGGTTTACTCTGTTTGTGAGGACGCACACGTGTTCTTGTGCAAACTGCAGAGCACAGCAGGGCTTCATGGTGACTCCTGTGCACCACGGTAGTATTAGCACTCATGGCTCCGACATTTTCCTCCCATCATCCAAGGCATCATCATCTCCATCACTCCCCGGTCAGCAAAAGGACAAACAGCCCCTACCTTGAACAGCAGTTGTCCAAGAACAGGCTTGTGCTGTGCATGCCAAGTAGGAATTGGGTCATTTGGTATTCATCTTACTTTAAGAGTAGGGCCTGAATCAACACCTTTTATGTCACGTTATGCTATAAATTATACTTCATTAGAGTCAGCTAGGGCTTTATTCAGGTATATTTATAGAAAATATCCATATGTGGTGTTATCAGAGATTTTTATGTAAGTGACTCTGCTAGTTGAAACCTTATTAGAGTATGCCATTTGCGCGCTGTGGAGTGGGTTCTTAATGTGGTCCTGGCATGATTTGTAATTACAGCAGATATGGCCCTAGCCACTGTACATCAGGATTACATTCTCCAGAAGGGCAGACTGCCCTGGAAGCAAACGAGTAGGGAATAAAAATAGGCCATATTACTGGATCCAAAGCAATGAATCTAGATTCTTTCTGCATTGTCTTTTATATAAAAAAATCCCAAACAGAATTTCAATAATTGGTAAAAAAAACCCCAAAATCCATCGATCTTTCTCCAGGCAAAATTCTGATTCTCTTCTTTGGCTCCCTAAGAAAGAGCCCACAAGTTTCCTTGATTCCACCACCAAATTAGTGCAAATGTTGGTGTCACTTAAAAAGTTAGGGAAGGAAAATTGAGGAATTGGGAGGGATTCTACAGAAAGTGATGGATTTCTCTTAAAAATGAAAATCCCAAAGACCATAGATTTGATATGAGGATTCCTCATTAAAAGGAGGCATTTTAAAGGGTGATTTTTTAATTCAATCAAAAAGAATTTCAATAAAAGAGCTTTTGACTACTTCCACTAAATATCTCCCTCTGAAGCAAAAGCTGTGCTGCAGTATCATGAATCAAGACATGCATGTGTGTCCCCTTTTCCAGGCTTGCTTTGATCCAAAACTGCTCTACATCCATCTTTATGAATGCAAATTCTTAGTTCCCTAATTTTTTCAAGGCCACTGTTTAATTTGCTCTGTAAATTTAGAATCATGCCTAATGCTGGAGCAGATGAAAGCAAGAAAATCTCCAAAGAGGAATGCAAACATGTATAATCCTTCAAAGGGGAGCCTTACGCTACTCTGAAACAATATCTTTCCGGAACTGCTTATTATGCGTCTTACTTACATGACTGCGTTCTCTCCCGTTTAACAACAGGAGGAAACAATTCAGCGGGCACGGGAGGAAGATGAGAAGAGGAAAGAAATAACTAATCATTTCCAGGGCACGCTGAGTGAAATCCAGGCTCAGATCGAGCAGCAAAGCGAGAGGAACATGAAGCTCTGCCAGGAGAACACGGAGCTGGCAGAGAAGCTGAAAAGCATCATTGACCAGTACGAGCTGCGGGAAGAGGTGAGAGCAGCACCCCTTTCCTCCTTTCCCCTCCAAGTCCCCACCAAGCACCTCCCAGCTCCCATCTTTTTGGACAGCCCTCTCTGCTGGCGATGCCAAATATACTTTTGTTCCCTCCAGACAAGGAAAGGGAACAATAGTTTATGGCTGGACTTTAGTCTTCCACAACTGGAAATCTAAAAAGAATTTACAATGCTTTATTTTTCTCACTAAAACTGAACACTTAATTTAAAACTATTAAAAGAATAAGCCCAGAGAGAAGCAGCTGACAAGGCCAAGCGTGGTTTGCTGTTATGAATTCACCAGGATGATGCTGAGAAGTCACCACCCCAAACACCCTCTGCTCTGCTCTCTACAACCAAGCAAGCCAGGAGCTCTGGACTCCACACAGCTACTTCAGCTGTAACAGCAGTAACACAAAGCAGAAGTCAGTCTTCAAGCCTCTTAAGGATCTTTCTTTACACTATGGAGTCTTTACACTATGTATGGGAAGAACTAAGGAACCTATTGGAAAAAAAGTGCATTCTCTCAGGTTACAGGGACAGGTATAAGCAAAGGGTTGGGGCTGTAGCTTTGTGATAGTAAAACCTGGGTGATGCTGATGGTTTGGGGTTTGCCAGACTGCGCCTGCCCAGGCAAGGTGGGTGCAGGGGATCCAACCCCACAGCCCCGGAGCAGAGCTGGCAGGGAAGCAGGGCTCTGCTGGAGGCACCCGACCGTGGCCATCCAGTCTCGTCCCTGGCTCCAGCGCAGGTGCAGCCTCAGACATAGGCTTTTACAGCTGGTAAAGCCTCAGGTTTAATGCAGACACCTGCAAAGACCTGCATTTATATGGTATTATCAGTAGCACTTATCAGAGACTGAAACGGTACTGCCTTAGGGACCAGGCACCAGCCTGCCCATCAGCTGGGCACTGGCAGCCTCGCACCAGCTCCATGGCAGGCAGAGCACTGAGGCACAGAGGGGTTTGGTTCCCCAGCGCAGGGCCGAGGGAACGCCTGCAGGTCTCTGCGCAGTGCTATGGCCGCACGCTCGCCTTTCTGCTCCGCCAGCTCCTCGCACCCACACCCATAATCCGTAACTGGAATATCAAGGATTTAATAAATCACTGCCTTTTTGTGAGGGACTCTGAGGAGCTCGCTGGGACATACCCCAGCCCCTCAGGCAAATATCCTCCTCAAATATCTTTTTATCCAAAGCAGAAGAGGTCAAGAGAAATACTTTAGCCCTGCAGCTAAACACTCCCTGGCTCAGTGTCTCTAACCATGAATCTGTATTGTCTTTGTGCTCTGTATAATTATTCTACCTCAGAAGAGAGGATGAGCAGAAAATAAGATCCTCTGAGTAACACATGCACTTTTTTTTTTTTTACATTTGCATGATTGCTACTCTCAGGGTGTCTCGTTTCACCTTGTAACAGAACTGTGCGGTGTGACTTATGCACAATCCACCAATTTTTTTTTTTATATTCAGCTGGATTTATTACTCCAGAGAGCTTTAAATCACAGCAGTGACGTGCTATAACACCATTTGGGCCACCGAAACAATAAAGTATTTTTGAGGAAGCATGTTTTGAAGCCATAGAAATAGGACTCTAGGCATGCAAGTTCAATTTCTCACTCCGTCTTTGACTTCTTGAAGTGAAAGCACCTGGTCACTCTTCGCCCTTTGCTCAGGGCTGCTCCTATGCAAAGGAGCAGCAGTTTTTTAAACAGTGTATTAGAGGTAAAATGGAGTTCTGACTTGACCGAAACTGTCTAGGAATTCAAGTTAAATTTGCCAAAGTTTCAAACAAAAATAAAAATGATGGCACTGTAAATATCCCCTTTCAAAAGAAAACAAGATGTTTCCTTTTGGGAATGCTAAAGCAGTTGATTTAAAACACCTTCTGAGTAGCATTTTGAACTTCACTTTGGAACAGCATTTCTTATTCAAAATTGTCCTAAACAGAGTTAAACAAAAAGTAACTACAAACAGAACACAGCTAAATTTCTGGTCAAGCAAAATGTTTCAGGCTAACTCAAAATCATTCTCACCAATTAAAAAACCCCAACTAATTAGAGAGCTTCTCTTTCATCTTGCCGCAGATCTTTTGTTTGTCCAATTTCCAACCCAGGTACTGAAGCAGGACACACACCCCCCAAGTAATTGGCCCGGCTCCATCTGAAATCCTTTCTTCGTCTTCAGAGCGAGAGTCCGTCTGGGTTCACACTCTGGTTTACTCTGTTTGTGAGGACGCACACGTGTTCTTGTGCAAACTGCAGAGCACAGCAGGGCTTCATGGTGACTCCTGTGCACCACGGTAGTATTAGCACTCATGGCTCCGACATTTTCCTCCCATCATCCAAGGCATCATCATCTCCATCACTCCCCGGTCAGCAAAAGGACAAACAGCCCCTACCTTGAACAGCAGTTGTCCAAGAACAGGCTTGTGCTGTGCATGCCAAGTAGGAATTGGGTCATTTGGTATTCATCTTACTTTAAGAGTAGGGCCTGAATCAACACCTTTTATGTCACGTTATGCTATAAATTATACTTCATTAGAGTCAGCTAGGGCTTTATTCAGGTATATTTATAGAAAATATCCATATGTGGTGTTATCAGAGATTTTTATGTAAGTGACTCTGCTAGTTGAAACCTTATTAGAGTATGCCATTTGCGCGCTGTGGAGTGGGTTCTTAATGTGGTCCTGGCATGATTTGTAATTACAGCAGATATGGCCCTAGCCACTGTACATCAGGATTACATTCTCCAGAAGGGCAGACTGCCCTGGAAGCAAACGAGTAGGGAATAAAAATAGGCCATATTACTGGATCCAAAGCAATGAATCTAGATTCTTTCTGCATTGTCTTTTATATAAAAAAATCCCAAACAGAATTTCAATAATTGGTAAAAAAACCCCAAAAATCCATCGATCTTTCTCCAGGCAAAATTCTGATTCTCTTCTTTGGCTCCCTAAGAAAGAGCCCACAAGTTTCCTTGATTCCACCACCAAATTAGTGCAAATGTTGGTGTCACTTAAAAAGTTAGGGAAGGAAAATTGAGGAATTGGGAGGGATTCTACAGAAAGTGATGGATTTCTCTTAAAAATGAAAATCCCAAAGACCATAGATTTGATATGAGGATTCCTCATTAAAAGGAGGCATTTTAAAGGGTGATTTTTTAATTCAATCAAAAAGAATTTCAATAAAAGAGCTTTTGACTACTTCCACTAAATATCTCCCTCTGAAGCAAAAGCTGTGCTGCAGTATCATGAATCAAGACATGCATGTGTGTCCCCTTTTCCAGGCTTGCTTTGATCCAAAACTGCTCTACATCCATCTTTATGAATGCAAATTCTTAGTTCCCTAATTTTTTCAAGGCCACTGTTTAATTTGCTCTGTAAATTTAGAATCATGCCTAATGCTGGAGCAGATGAAAGCAAGAAAATCTCCAAAGAGGAATGCAAACATGTATAATCCTTCAAAGGGGAGCCTTACGCTACTCTGAAACAATATCTTTCCGGAACTGCTTATTATGCGTCTTACTTACATGACTGCGTTCTCTCCCGTTTAACAACAGGAGGAAACAATTCAGCGGGCACGGGAGGAAGATGAGAAGAGGAAAGAAATAACTAATCATTTCCAGGGCACGCTGAGTGAAATCCAGGCTCAGATCGAGCAGCAAAGCGAGAGGAACATGAAGCTCTGCCAGGAGAACACGGAGCTGGCAGAGAAGCTGAAAAGCATCATTGACCAGTACGAGCTGCGGGAAGAGGTGAGAGCAGCACCCCTTTCCTCCTTTCCCCTCCAAGTCCCCACCAAGCACCTCCCAGCTCCCATCTTTTTGGACAGCCCTCTCTGCTGGCGATGCCAAATATACTTTTGTTCCCTCCAGACATAGGTTGCTGAGGAGGGCTCTGATGTAAATGCTTTGACCTTTCCCCAGAAGCAGAAAATCAGGAAGACAGATAAAGGAGGCCCTTCTCATTGGGATAGATTCTTCTTTGCAGGCACAATGCTCACCATAAGATCTAGCAAATAATAGACAGATGGGAAATTATTCTTTCCATTAGAGTTGGTCGGAAATTTTGACACAAAACCCCCTCTACAGTAAAACGCCAAACTGCCTTTTCTTTTTACTTTATGACAAACACTAACAAATAACACAATGGGTCTTTTTATTGTTTCTAAATACATTTATTGTGAGCCTCAGTGCAAGCAGACAACATTATCTTACTGAATAAAACATAAGTAATCTGTCCCTACAATCTGGAACACCCCATTCAATAAGTGCATTTCCAAATCTGTTGCATCATGTATGATGTCTTATGCTGAATGAAGGAAATGTATGTTCCTGTCTCGTGGTTTCTATGAGAAGATAATGTATGGCAGAGGGATGCACTCAGAATATTTGCTCCTGTGAATTTTGTCTAAATGAAGTAAGACTGAAGAGGGCTACCAGCACCATCCACCTCCTGAAGGTCACCATAGAGCCAGATATTATACTGGCCAGAGGAGGCCTCTGGTTCATCTGGTCTGATCTCCTCCACGTCCCCACTGGTGTACTTTTACCCATCCCATGTTACGCATGTGAGGCCAGAGCAAAGGGGACGTATGGGGCTTGTATTTACAGAGAGGAGGGCACGAGCTGTGCCCATGCTCCCAGGTACTGCCGGTACAATGTGTCTTTACACATTTATCCACACAGTGGCTTAGAGCCACGGGCCACTTAACAGCTCCAAAAAAGTGTCCCCCCTGCATATTTACTGTTGATGAGCACATTTACTCTTTGCTCTTCAATTACACTGGATTATACTGATGAGTTCATGTGTTGACCGTAAAACTGGCAAAGACATTAAGGCACTTTTTAATTTTCTTTTTTTTGCTATAATAAATCAAAATAGATTATGTAAACAGGTTTCCCTTCCCATGCAAATTCTGCCACAGCTTGTTCTTATCAGTGCTGTAGTTTTTTAGTAATTGCAATAGGTTGGGAGTCTTCCTGTTTTGCAATGGTTTTGTCTTATGAGTGTTCCAGTAGATAGCTATACGTGCATGGGCATGAAGGTCTGTGTACACAATTAAACCTGCGCATTCAGCAGAATTTATTTTCTTACAGCACCTTGATAAAATATTTAAGCACAGAGAACTTCAGCAGAAACTGGTGGATGCCAAGTTGGAGCAGTCTCAGGAAATGATGAAGGAAGCCGAGGAGCGACATCAGAAAGAAAAGGAATATGTACCTATCCTTCTCACCTGTCTGTCCTTTACCTAACTTTAGGCCAAAACAAGCCCTGCATGCTATTTCACTAATATATTGGTTCTCCAGGTCTGAGCTGGGGTGCGTTAGCAGAGATGTTTTTATTGCTACTGTCCATGCTCGGTGTAAAGGAACAGCCCCTGAAAGGCTGCCTTCAGTGGCATTTACAGTTTTGGAAGGAAACTGCATGAGCCGAGATTAGAGCACAGGCTGCTCTAGCTAACTCACTGCTACCGTACAGGTGATTCGTCATGACATTGGGTCGGGTGATGCCATTAGTTTTCAAACGGCGCTGATATTTGATACTCCATCTCCCCACATGATAAATGAGTGCATTTAAACTATCAGAGGAGAACAAGAACATGGGATTAAAGTGAGAGGGCTGAAGGCTGGTATCCCCCCAGGCTCAGAGGCTCTCCAGACGTCCTCCCGTGGGTCGGGTTTTGCCAGGACCGGAGATGCTCGCTGTGACGGAGCCTCCCTTCTCTTTTGCAGAGGTTCCCCTCCCCACATGGGTCTCTTTCAGGCAGGAAGGGTCTGGGGCCATTTAGCAGCCTCCTCTGCCCTCCCTGCGTCCCTGGCGGAGGGGATAGCTCTAGCAGGGGGACAGCAAAGAGCAAGGAGGGATGTCCCCCGCAGGCACGGCTGGGATGAGAGGAGGGCACTCCTCCCCGGTCTCATGCATTTTGCAACTCAATCAGACCAAAACTAATTTTCTCAGGCTGCCTGGTATTTTCACAGCAATCCTAACATCTACAAAGGATCGGAGTTCAACACTGGCACCCAGTGCCTCTTCTCAGCAGTGGCAGCAGCTGAAACTACTCAAGGGGAGCAACAGGCTCTCATGGACTGGAAGAAAGCTTTAGTTTTTTACCAGTCCTCCAGCTAACTCAGGAGCAGCATGAGACAGCTCTAAAGAGAGGGTATTTATCCCCTCCCCGTATCTGGAAACAGATGCGTTAGCATGAGCATGGCCAAAGTACTCGCAAAACATGGATGAAAATGTGAGGCTCTAAGCCCTGGGGGTAGAGCAGCAGGGAAACATAACAAACATCTCTTACCAAAAACTGCCCGTAAGAGCATTTATCCTCTTTCTCCGCACTGATCTCGTGGTGGGGACCCCTGCTCAGCTTTACTCCCAGCTACAGACTGAGGGGGAAGAGGAGCGGGGGCTCCTCTCCATGCGTATCTGCATGCCACTGCATGGCAGTTTGTGGTCCCGCGGCATCTGCCCTTTCACTGTTGGGCCTATATAAAGCCAACCCCCCCAAATTTCACTCCTGACAGTTGATTCTTGGCAGATTCAAAGCCCAAGAAACATTTCTAAGAAATCCCTTACCATGACAAAGCAAATTTGGGCTTACTTTACTGCAGTCACTGGGAGTCTTGCTACTGAGTACTAGATTCCAGGTACCAGAAAAAAAAAAAAAAAAGATGCGAAAGACAGGGCATTAGCTCTGTGGACAAGTGAGATACACAGCCTTATACCAGTGACCTTTCTTGTTGTGCCTCACAGAATATGAGTTTTGGGGCTGCCTGTTGCCTGTGACTGGCCCTGTTTCTAGCCAAACTTTCTTTGTGTATTTTATCCAGAACTGATATGCACAGTCTTGTTATTTTCTTTCAGAGCAGCAAAAGTCCCCACCATCTACATTTGGGAGTGGGAGGTTTTCTTTGTGGCTTTGCTGTATGTATGTGTGACTAGCACCTATGAAATAACAGGTTCGGAAACGAGCTGCAAAGACTTTAAGTAGTGGGTGTATAATGAAATGCACCGGATGCAAAGAATATTTTTCACATTGTCCAAGCTAACGCTCAGAAGCCCTGCCTTTGACGTAGGCTGGTGATGTATGGCTTACATCACCTCAGAACAAGGTAGATTTAGCTGAAGAACCTAAGTGACCAGCCAAAAGCCATGCAATGAGTCAAGGCATGATTAGCATGTCCTGATTCATCACAGGTAGCCCAGCACCCGGAGAGCTGGCCTACTCTTGTCTCCCACCTCCTTCGTATTGCTGAGCTCTTAGTCCCACCCACCCAGTTACTGTGCTAGTGTCTGTGGGAGTAATGGGTATGCACGTATGTATGAAATCAAGGTGGTCTTGCTGGAGTCCTCGCCTTTAGCTGTATCTCTCTCCAGCTCAGTAATGTGCGAAGTCAGAGCCTTACTGCATTTCAGCATCCTGCCATTTGAGGTAAAGGCTTTCAGAACTCTATGCCAATTCTCTCCATACCCTTTTTACATCCCTGTGCATGACTTTTGCTGCAGGATTTCAAAAATGTCTTTAGATGATTTTTTTTTATTATTATTCTTTTATCTATTCCGTTACTCCTTGAAGGCTCACTTTGATGTCTTCCTGTGCAGTTCTTCCATGTAGGAACCTTTGCTCCTACACAAAACTCCTTTACCTCAGACAAGGAGAGGTGTCCCCTCCTGCAGTCACTGTACATCACCTCTCAACGGGCAGGTCATCTCATTGCTTGCACAATTCACTCTACACGTGCAACTAAGAATGTGATTCCTTACATAAGGAGCAATGGTTCATACCGTGTGGCCTTCCCAAAGGGTCAGCTTTACCTAAGGATGCAATTTTACTATCATCCTATAACTGGTCAATGCTGCTTGGACTTCCTCCCCACACTATACATTTTTAGCACTTGTAATACAAACTTTGATGTGCAGTTAATTAATTGCAGTTTAAAGCCTCTGTGGCTTTCAAGTATATGACTGGAAGGTATTGATCAGATTACTACATAATTGGAATTTGCGAAGTCTGGCAGCAAAAAGGGAAGCTTAGTTTTCACTAAGCCAGTCCCTAGATCCATGTCATTAAATGGGAACGTGTGTTCTTGGGGACCAGCTCTTTTAGTCCTGAGCATGATGTGACTGTCTGGGCCTCCAGCAGCTATCATAGCTCTAATAATAGTGTGTAACATCACCACACTTCACTGGTGTGCTGCTTTGTAAACACCACATTGAATATTTATTCATTTCTTTATACTTCAGCCTCCTTGTTACCACTTCATAGCCTATTAATAAATGTATCAGTTCTCCTGATTGGTTTTCTCCCAGCTTGGTGTTTGCAGATGACCTCAGGCTGCATAAGAGCTAATTTGAGCAAGCCGCTCTGTGGCTTCCTTCCATTACAGAAGAGTTTATTAACTCTTGGATTTTTACTGTCTGCAGAAACTTTGTGGGTCAATAAGAGAGAAGGATTTCATTAACCGGCAAAAGAAGCAACTTTTCTTTGCCTTCTCTGCCCATCTCTTGTGCTGTGGCAGAAGACACGCTTGTGCATGGGAGGTGGGACCTTCTCACTATCCCAGGCACACTGGGTATGAAGGTAACCCCAGCTGAGGTTTAAGCAATACAGATAAAAGCCCAGCTCTTGGAAATAATGATTGGCGTGCAGACTGGATAGCCCTGAAGGTTTTCAAGTTGCTTTCATTAAATCATTCAAATCAGACATCCTATCATTCCTAAAAAAAAGAAAACCAAAACAAAACCCAAACAAGTAGATATTGAAGAAATGTGAAACTTAAAAATCCAGTTTTAATCCAAACTTAAAAAAATAAGTAATTATTTTTGTGTCTGTAAAACATACCCTCTCCCAAGAAAACAAATGCACCAGGCAGGTATAAAACAAAAAGAACATGGTATTCATACAATGCTTACTTGAGCTGTAAAATATTCTCATCTAGGAAATTATAGATGGTAAAAATTTAGTGGGTCCAAATCAAAAGGCCAAATTGACGGAATAAATATTTTTCTAGAGCTTATATGTGTGTGTATATATATGCCACAAGTCTAATTCAGAGTCTTTGTGCTACAAATAGCTGGAAAGGGGAGGGAATTCATTATGTTGTTCAGTCAGCATTTGTAGGGTACATCCTCAGCTCTTTTGCCAGGTGGTATTCAAGTAGTTTACAGGTGTTATTTCCAGCAAAATGGTTAGAATACCATTTACTAGGGATCAAATACATTTTCTGCATGTGGTTTTACTCACCTTTCATTTCCAATATGTGACTAGGATCTATTGATTTACACGGTACTTTTATTTTCAATATATTCTCAGAGCCCAACTGCGCTATTTTGAACAGTACAGTTCAATCCAACAGGAGAAAGCCCTGTGGTAAACTAACTTCTTTATATCTCATTTCTCAAGCTATCATTAGCATTCTTCTTCTAAAATATATTTGACCTAAGCAGTAAAATGCTTTATAAATTTTTGGTAGGTGATAGGCACATTTCTTTAATGCTTCAGTAAATGTTTCCTGTTTTCAGATTAAACCAGTTGCTAGAATATTGCTGTGCATTTTGGGAGTCCTGACTCAGAACTTCAGCCTGGGAAAGTCTCTGCATACCTCATTGCTACAATCCATTCAGCCTCGACCGACCCTCCCACCTGCAGCCTGCACATCAGAATCTCATTTTGCCAAATACCTTGAAGTAGGGAATGACAACCCAGGGCAGCCAGGGATGAAACTTCTGCAGTCAAGCTCTTCCTGGGCTGCCTCCTTGATCTAAGCGAGGCATTTATCACCCTGAGCGGGGATTCTCCGCTGGTGGCATGTCACTGCAAATGGAGCCCAAAGATAACAGACACCAGCAAATGTATGACATGTACTGTGCATTCCCTTTCTGAAAGCTCATGGATTTTTTGAGGCCCCTCTGACTGTGACCATACCTGTATGCTAAGTCCTGATCATTAATGCAAAAGGGAGTTTGCCATTGACTGGAGAGCAGGGATTTGGCCAGAGCTGTGCTGAAATGGAAGTGCCAGAAAGTATCATAACCACTCTCTAGAAGTCTGGGGAAGATATGGTTAAATTTTAGAGCCCACCGTACTGCACACTTCATTCCAAATAGGCTTTGAATTCCTATTCAAATATGCCTTTGGAAACCAAATGCCTTGTCCCATGTCTCAGGATAGCACTAAATACTCTGTCTTGCCTAACAACTCCTCTAACTGCATTCACCTGAAAGTTAGCTCACCCCTTGTCAAGGTAGCAGTGGCAGAAGCAGAGGTAGCCGGAGGATGAGGATTTCCAACTGATAAACTAGCAACCTAACAATTTTCTCTCTGTTGCCCAAAACACAGCTCCTGAACCAAGCTGCAGAGTGGAAGCTCCAGGCCAAAATGTTAAAGGAGCAAGAGACTGTCCTGCAGGCACAGGTGACGTAGGAGAGGTGATTGCATGGTGTGCCTTTGTTCCCCAGTTTTTAACCCATGAGGCACGTTCCAGGTAAAGTATCCAAACTACTTTCCATGTATTCCTTCTAGCCTCATTCTACATCCCATAGACTATTGCAAAGGAAACACAGGTTATTTTCAAGCCAACTGTAAGGTAATGCCCATACTGCAAATCATACTGTGGCATGTGGGTTGTTCAGCCTGGAGAAGAGAAGGCTCTGGGGAGACCCTATTGCAGCCTTTCAATATTTAAAGGGGGCTTATAATAAACATGGGGGGAGACTTTTTACCAGGGCCTGTAGTGATAGGACAAGGGGTAACAGTTTTAAACTAAAAGAGGGTAGATTTAGCTTAGATATAAGGAAGAAATTCTTTACTATGAGGGTGGTGAGACATTGGAACAGGTGGCCCAGAGAAGCTGTGGCTGCCCCATCCCTGGGAAGTGCTCACGGTCAGGTTGGATGGGGCTTTGAGTGACCTGATTGAGTGAAAGATGTCCCTGCCCAAGGCAGTGGGGTTGGGCTAGATGACCTTTAAGGGTCCCAAATCATTCTATGGTGCTGTGATTTATGAATGTTTACAGTACTCAACCACACAACAAGGTGTGTGCCTTGGCTTGATTATTTACTGTAAGCATCCTTCAGGCAGGTTTCTGATCCAGCAAAGCACCGGAGTACATCCATATCATGAAACTTGTTTACCAAACTAGAGCTGATGTGCTCATGTGCTTTTCTGGACTGGGGTGTGAAGGCAATGTTTTCATTAACCTTAGTAGGAATTCTGTCTACTAAGGGCTTATACAAAGGGGCCTCTAGGATTTCAGTGTTTAGCTGGAATTTGAATCATTCAATAAAATAAAATTAATGCCAAGATTACACTAAGGGTCAGGCTGGAGTGAAAGGCAGTAAAACCAAGAAACAGGCAGTATATTGTACACTTTGAGAGCAATGCAATAATCGACCTCAAATTCAAGCGAGAACACTCAAAGACGTGCTGGACTTTCACATTCAAAAGAGACAGCATCGGTAGATTTTCCTAGACTTACAGAAACAGTCATGTAGATGTATCTTCTTCAACCTGTCTGTGAGAAAGGTCCCCCCCAGCAGAGCATTGCAGGGGCTTGTCAGTCCTTCAGCCCCTCAGCAGCTGCCCATCTCCTCACCCATCAGAAAGCCCCCTCCTAGCCCTTGCTCACAGGTTAAGTTGTCCCAGTGTAGATGGTTGCCCCTTTTAGATGGTCTGATTCCTACCCGTTGAGCAGTGAAGAAAGGCTAGCATTAGAGTGATGACCTGGAAACATGCTAAGAGGGGTTTGGTCCTTTAAGTGTTTTTTCAAAGGCTATGATAAGTTGGTAGTGCACTGAAGAATATCACAGAAATGGCTGCTGACACCAGTTTGACAGGTTCTGCAATCAAACCTCAAAGGCCTCCAGCTGAGTCTGTCCCAACTGCAAACCTGCTCCCAATTTTCTCAGAGTGGTTTTAATTAAACTTTTATGTTCAACCAGAAAGAGCTTTGTATGCAGGCAGACCTCTGTAGCCAGTTTAATGAAACTGAAGGTATTGATAAAAGCTAGAATATATTAATTTGAAACAGTAAAATTGTTAGAAAAATCCAATCAAACAAGTCTGCAAAGGCATTGATAATACATGTGCCCCTTGCAGACTTGCGTAGATGAAAATAGATTCACTTGCTGAAATGAAACGTGCAGTTAGGTGTTCTGCTCAAGTGTGAGAACTCTGTCACCTACACAGAAGCCTCCATTTGGAGTTACTGGGGATAATAGCATTTATTGTTGTTATTACTATTATTTCCAGTATGGTAGCACTGAAGGGCCTCCCTCATAGGCCAGATGCCATCATGCAAGGCGTTGTGCAAGCGCAGAACAGAAGAAGAGCATAAAGAGCTCCTTGATGCAAACAGCACAAAAACCAAATAGATATTAACAGAGGAACAGCTGCCTGGGAATTAGGAGAAGGCACTGGTCAATGAGATAAGGAGAAGCCATAATATAGCCCACTGCCTGCTATAGCGAGAGAAATACCGCTCCATTTTAGAGGAGGTGATGAATATCCACTGATTCCATGAGCTGGAAGGAATCAGGGGACACCAGCTTCATGCCAGCCTGTCTCTGGGCAGCACAGTGTGCCTGAGACAGCCAAAACCAACCCTCCAAATGGTGACAGGGATCTGGCACCAGCTGAGGGAATACACCCCCAACCGCGGTGGTGCTTCCCTGGACGCTGCACGCCCTCCCCTGGCCCGTCACTTAGGCAGGCTTCTTTAGCTTTGTGCTTTGAAACAAAGCAAGAAGATAAAAGTCAGCCAAGGCCTTTAATTTTCGGTAGCCAATGTAGTGCAACCACTGGGCTACAGCAACCGAGAAGAATGCAGCGGGGCCGAAGGAGCATCCTTGCTGGAGCACCCTGATGGCATGGGGGTGCTGAGATGCCCCCACTTCCCAAAGCCTTGCACTTACAAGTTGTCACCTGGCAGCAGCACTGCCTCTGCTCTCCCTGCCCGCCCTGTCAGGGAGCCAGAGGGGTGGTGAGCAGCAGCAAGGGGGTCCTTGTCTCCCTAATCGAGGAGCATGAGTGCACGTTCCTAGTGAGAGACAGCTCTCACAGCCTGTTCCCAGCCACTATTGAAACATTAATTTATTATTCAAATTAAAATTGCAGAAGCTATTCTTCATGCTCTGGTACTGCCTAGGGCCCCAGCTGAGATCAGAGCTTGCCCTGTTCAAACCTGAGAGGTTTTTAATCTAATTAAACAGTAGGCAAAAGTTGGAAGGGAAAAGCAGAGACAAAGAATTGAGGTGAGATTTTTTAAGACAACTGCTCAGGGCTAGGAGCCCCGGTTTGCTGGCTCCCACCCCTGTTCCCTCACCTGGCTTTGGAATGCTCAGGCATTTCTCCTTAGATCCATGACATCTATTCCGAATGCCTCACTTGATATCAGTGTCCCACTTAGGCTGTGGCACTCGGGCTGCTAAAACAAATCCCTCTGCGTTTCTGTTTGTGCATAGGTCACAGCTCTGGCTACAGCCTCATATAAATACACACGTTCAGTCCTCATGTCAGTGAGCTCCACTATTGGCACCAGACAGTTCTGCACGGATTAACCTCCCGTGACTTCACCCAGCTCGCCGGGGCAGGGCTGCAGCCAGTGCCGTGTGTGTGGCCCCCAAAACCCTACCTACCTCATTTAAACTGAGCCCCGGCACATCCACAGCACACTGCAGTTATGGCCACAACATCTTCTAAGGGGCACCATGACGACTAACCAGAATGAGAGCAAATCATAACGTAACCATATTAAACCCACCCCACTATGAGCCACATTTTCTAAATCTTACTTTCCTCAGTAACTGGAGAGCAGTGTCAGGGGAAGGTGTGCGTCGGCTGGCACCACGCAGAACAAAAGCTCCCAGCGAATCGTGAAGTCAGCCCCTCGCCAGTGCAGAGAGGGCAGCCGGCCTCCAGCTGGAGGCCTGGGTACTCTTGAACCTCCCACTGCTCTGTGCCCACCCTGCCTCAGCCACTGTGTGTTGCCCCCATCGCTCTGTTTCTGACGAGAGCTGTCGGGCTGGACAGGTGAATTGTCTGATCACCCAAACACTGCTGGGGGTGCTCCGGCACCAGAAGGAAGTGCCTGAGTTGGAGCTGGTCTTCTTTTCCAAAGAGCAGATATCGATGCTTTATCTGTATAGCATCCTGCATGATTTTGGAGCTTTAAAAGTGCTTTTCCCACTCAGAAAACCAGAAAAAGTAGAAACCAAGAGAATCTTACAGAAAAACTCAGATCTTCAGAACAGGTTTTTTTTTCAAAAACATCCACATATAAAAATATGTCTTACCAACAAAATGCAGCCACAGATGAACTTTCACGTGGCTACCAGGTGTAAACTGAGAACAAAAGACGGAGCCCTAATCTTAGATGTTGGCACATTGCAGCAGATCTTTCTTCTGCTCTGCTTCATGAAGTGAAGCTGGCAAGAGGCTGGCAGGGGATTATTTTCTCTGCCTTTGCTGGCCTTGCCCATGGCTGCAGTCCACACACAGGCTACAAAACAGAGCTGACAAGGTGCCCTCTCGGCTTGCTCAAGCCACGGGGCCGAGGTGCAGCATGAAGGAATCCAGCACAGTATCACGGCGGGGTGCAGCGAAGGGTGGGCTTTGCTCAGCGATGGGGCTACCCCACATGCCAGATAATGCAGGAAGGGAGCAGCGACGCTCCTTTTCCACAGCGGAGTCCAGTGAAGCACATCAAGTGCTGCCTGGTGCAGCTCCCGACCACAGCCCGAGCCACCAAGTGGGGACTGGAAAGATGGAAGAGGGGAAACTGGCTGCAGCCTAATGTGGGGATGCCTCTCCCCCTGCTCGCTCGGATGTCAGAAGCAGCGTAGCCAGGGTAGCACCCAGCTCCCAGCATGGCTTGCTGGGGAGCAAAGAAGGCAGGTAAACAGCCAGGCTGTACTGAGCTCCTCCACTAAAGCCTGCCAGAGCTTATGCCCTCAGGTTAAAGTTGGAGTTTGGCGACGCCCGCATGGCGAAGCAAGGTTTAGAGCTCAGGCACAGCTCTGACCATGCTGGCTCTCACCTTGAGTTAATCCCACTGCCTGGTCCTGCACAGCATCGGTGGGTCTGACCTGCTCAGGGTATTCCCTGCCCACAGAGATGGCCCAGGGATCACATTATCAGTTTCCGTTCTGTAGGTCATCCTAGGATTCTTTTCCTGTAGGTGTCAGCCACAGCGGTATACAGGAAAAGCGGTATACAGGGCTTGTGAGGAAAGGCAGGGACTGGAAATCTTTGTAGGCTTTAATGCTGTCCTCTTGAAGTCTCCATGGAGTTCCTAGGGAAATGTTTTCAAAAGTCTCCACTTCTAGGGAATTCTTTTGCTTCTGGGCACCCTGTGTAGAGACACCATAGCCGCAACATTCAGGAGAATTTGGCACTCATAATTCCCAGGTCTTTTTAAAATCACTGGTCTGAATCTTTCTATTCTTCCTCAGTTTACCTTTCTGCAACAGAGGAATCATAATAGTTTGCAACCTTAAAAATGTGCAGAGTGCTTCAGTTCCCTGATGTTTGTGCTTCATGGTCTCCAAACAGAGCTAATTTCCATGTCCAAACACAATGCTTATTTTATTATCTTCTACCAAAGTAGAAGTTCGCCATCCTGGAGATTGAAATTACTGTGGTTATTTTTTTCCCTGTTAATGCAGATCACTCTCTACTCTGAGAGGTTTGAAGAATTTCAGAAAACGTTGACCAAAAGCAATGAAGTGTTTGCCACGTTCAAACAGGAGATGGAGAAAGTGAGTAGCAGCTCATACCTGAACTCTGTGCTTGAGACTCTTCTCTTAGATTTTGATATTTCTCACTGCAATAATTTTATCTGGGATGGGGACATTTCTGCACATTTTGGAGAACAATTTCATCAACACCCAAACAAGATCTGGGGCACAGTCAGCCACAACTGACAGCAGCGTGGATTGCAGCGCTGCAAGCTGAACGTTTCACCCTCCTTTTCAGCTAAAACTGAAATTGCCTTGAAGAACAAACATTTTACCTGAAACATAATATGGTGGTTGGGCACAGACCCCTCAGAGATACCAAAAGGGGAGTTTGGAGATGCATTTGTCAGCCTACATCTCCAGGAGTGCACAGAACCTGATCCTGGTACAGAAAAGTTGACACGAGGTACACGTCTTCCCACTGGAGCGTGTGGGCAGAGCTGAAGCCCACCAACACCTTCCCACCATTAAGCCCAAGTGGCTGTTTCCTTGCAGCTGCTGTACTTATTTCCTGTAACAAATGGAAATCAAAACCCAAACACATCCACTTTCATAATAAACAGTGTTCTGCTCTGCCACCAGGGCCCAAAATCCTGGTGCCCTCACCCAGGCAACCTCTAATGATCTCCACAGAGTTCAGCCTGCAGAAAACCAAAGGGAAAGACGGTGCTCTATAGCTAGAAGTGTGTGTTGGAGGTGTGTAGAGGTGACTACTGCAGAGGGAACTTCCCTGACAGTGCTGGCTCAGAAGATACAAGCCCTTCTTTAACTTCCCAGCAATACAACACTGCGGTCTTTGCAAAGAGACAAGCAGAATAATGTCACCTTTTCTCTGCCTTTTGTTTTTGTGGTAGTTTGTACTCTGGGAGCTGGCTATACTTTTGCACACATAATCAACTGGTCCTACTTTAGGACTACAGACCAGAGGCTGAAAGTTACAGGGCAGCTACTTAAAACTAAATCCATCCCTTAACATAAATTATTACTTAGCACAGCCACTACAGCTGCTGGTAGCAGCATTATGAGTACAGCCAAAGACCTAAATAAAAGGGCTGCCCTAATTTAATCTGCAGCATGTAATTCCTGTTGTGATTCAGCTTTTCCTCCTGCTTCTATAGATGACAAAGAAAATGAAGAAGTTGGAAAAGGATACTGCTACATGGAAATCCAGGTTTGAGAATTGTAACAGAGCATTACTGGACATGATTGAAGAGGTGAGTGGTCTTTTTCTTCTCAGGATGCACCTCTTCCCCCACATAATGCTTTAACGAGGAGATGAGATGACCTGAAACCACCAAAAGTCAATGAAAAATTTGTTCTTGAATCCCAGGGTCTTTTTTTCGGCTATCTTGATAATTATATGTCTTAAAAAAAGACAAAAATCCCAACTGCTGGGGCTTTTAGATTGTGCAGAGACGTTCATTACGTCCACGAGAAACTGGATTATGTAACTGTGAATTTTAAGTGCTCTAAAAATGTGTGATTGTTAATGCTCTCACATAGAAGCAAATTGGCATTAGTTCACTTCACGCTACTTTCTTTCTGCATAAGAGCATCCACCCAGGGAATTAATGTGCTCTAGCTAACGAACTTTAAATTCATGCCTTTCGTTAACTTCCTGTGTAGGCAAACTCTAGGAGCCAAAAGCAAGTACGGTGGCTCACCACACTTTCAAACATGCTGTCACAGGGGCATTGCAGAGGAAATTCATAAGCATGTTGGAACTCGTTCAAGTAAGATAAGAGGCTGCCTGAAGTTTTATCCCAAACTCACACTGAACTTGGACCAGGTCTTTCTGGCTAGCTTTGCAGCTCTGTGCTATTGCTATTTCTACAGGTTTCTGTATCTCTTGTTTCCTCACTGGGTGTAGAAGCAAGAAAATGTTTCAATTCAGGCTGCTCTCACAGAACCTAGAAGCAAAATAAACAAAAAATGTAATACAGCTTGTTTCCCCCCAAATTCACAACCACGCCCACCAGAAGTCCAGGTAGGCTTTTGGATGCTTATCTGTATGGACATCCACTATGCTTTTCCATCTCTACAGATCAGCCACAGGTATTCCTGCACATATTTTTGAGTGAAATTGATCTGAATCTGTATGGAGAATGCTAATACACTACAGTAACAGGGGTTCCTGAAGCTTCAGTACAGAGGACCATAGTTATTGCAGAGTGGTTGGCGAAAGCCAGCTACCTGGCAGAGTCCTATGAGGGCCGCCTAGGTCTCAAATTGTTTCCTAATTGCCAGTTCCACCAACGAATTGCATGCAGCCAAACTCAGTCCTCACCTTTGTCTGCTGTCTTTGACCACAGAAAGCCATGAGGTCCAAGGAATATGAATGCTTCGTGCTGAAAATCCAGAGGCTAGAGAACCTTTGCCGGGCTCTGCAGGAAGAGAGGAATGAATTGTACAAAAAAATAAAGCAAGCACAGATCCCTGAAGAGGTGAATGGAAACGGCATCTTAGAAGAAGAGGACGACGATGCTGATACAAGCTCTTCCTCCTCCAAGCAGGAGAGTATTGAGCTGCGCAGTACTGACAAGAACATGCTGAAGGAGCTGGCTGAAGCTTTCAGAGTGTCCCACAAGGCAGAGGACTCCCTCCCAAGCAACAGCAGCGATCTAGAGACCTTTGGCGCCCAAACGTGTAACACTGTCCTGGTGCCAGAGCTCCCCTCTCCTCTCACGCCACGGTCAGAGGCTGGGAATCGCTGCGAGCAGCCCAGCACGAGCACACCAATGCCCACTGAACACATGCCAGCACCCACTGAAAATATGACAATGCCCACCGAGAACGTGCCAAAGCCCACCGAAAGCATGCTTGTGCTCCCAGAAAGGGTGCCAACACCTACAGAAAGTGCACCAATACCTCCTGAGAATGTGCCAGTACCCACTGGGAGCCCACCAGTGCCCACTGAAAATAAGACAACACCCACCGAGAACGTGCCAAAGCCCACCGAAAGAGTGCCCATGCTCCCAGAAAGGGTGCCAACACCCACAGAAAGTGCACCAATACCTCCTGAGAGCATGCCAGTACCCACTGGGAATACACCAAAACCCATTGAAAGCAACATGCCAGCAACCCCTGAAAACGTGCCCACACCCATACAAAACGTGCCCATTCCCCTTGGGAATATGCCAGTACCCACCAAAAGTGCACCAAAAGCTGCAAAATGTGTGGATGACGCAGTGGAGTGGGCTGTCCAAGGTCAGTCTGCGGAGCAAACAGGGGACACAGACATGGAAGCAGTGGATTGAAGACACTGGTGTGTCCAGGTTTGTCTTCTACAAACCACAGGTCTACTTTGTCCTCTAAATTGATGCCCTTTTTTTTTTTTTTAAAGAAACAAAAGGTGGTTGCTAAAACACACTCACATATCTACAGGCAAACGTAATGCTCTTCCCTTTGCTACCACTATCCAGTAATGACGGGTCTGCAAATTTTGCTGTCCTTCATCTGCTTGAAGCATAGTATTTTCTTAATGACAGGAAAATACAATAAAATTGCAGGAGCTTTTTTCCCAGGCATAATAAGTCATCTCACTCAGCAAAATAATTTTAAAGTGTTGAAGTTTCATGTTTCAAAAATCATCGCAATTCACATACATATGTTTAAAGTCTCATAATTAATTGTATCTGTTTTTTATGATGTTGCATAAAAGATGGCCTACTTGGACACATGGTCATTTTAAGAAATGAGGTGAAAGGAATCTGTAATTATAAAGTCAAATAGTGAAACCATCAGTGTGGTCAGCCATATTCAAGGAGAGGTGCAATAAGAAAAGGTGAATTTTTGTACAAGTAAACTACCACTCAGCACTATGTGGCCTCAACACCCACAGGCTCTTAGCCTTACCTTGAATTGGTCTTTTCTGCTTAGTGCTCTAAAAGAGATTTTGTTTTCAACAGAACTACAATGACTTGAAAACAACAGAAACTTCCAAACTGCTGGCAATTCCCAAGGTAGGGGTCACAACTCTCTTTCTGCATCCAACAGAAACCTGCTAGTTTGTCATACTATTTGGGATCATGAGCCCAACAAAGGGGGTTATGGCTGTTCCCAGTTCACAAATGAGGTCAGAAGTTCAGAAGTTGGTTGCAGATGCTGGCTTCTAGGCCAGGAGCAGAAAGGAGAGTGGAGCTGCACTAGAAGGTACCAGGGTGTATTCCAGAAGATACCCCTGAGATCGTGCTTCCAGATCGTCCCATCTCTCCCAGTCACAGCCATATGAACCTCTTCACTACAGCTTCCTCCTGGCACTGCTGCACGTGCTGATGCTCCCAGGAGAAGGGCGACCACACTTGCCTGTCACCCTGTTCACTGAAGGAGAGCACAAGTAAACAGCCCAGAAGCAAACAGGTACCAGGAAAGCAAGAATCCCTCTCACAGACACCTTCAGGGACTGCCTACATCCTCATCCCCTCTCTTGTCTAACTGACTCCTTCTTCCCATCTACCTGCCAACACACCACTGCTTAATAATGTAGCCACCTTGTCAGAAACAGGTTGACTCTGGCACCAAGAACAAGGATAAAGAAGGATGGGGGCAAGAGAGGGTACCTACCCAGACAGCTGTACGGCCTCAAGCAAGGAGAGTAAGAAGTTTTTTTTGGAAGAAGGTGAAAAAAAATCCTGTTGGCACATTTCTTGTTTCTCATCCCCTTCCTCCAAATTCAATGCAGGCCTTTTGGAGTCTGAGCTGGATAGCTTAAGAATTTGAAAAGGGCAATTAAACAAGATGTCCGGAGTCTGGGAAGGGAAATGTAACAATCAAACAAACTCATGTTCATAGACAAATCCCAAGAAGCCCTTGAAGACAAAGTGACTCATTCAACCCAAAGTTGAAATACAGGTGAACCAAGAGAAAACAGGCCACCTTTGGCAGACCTTGGGATATTGTGGTCACAGAGTCCTTCTGGCATGTCACCCTCCAAAAGCGGGGTTTGACTCTTTGCTTGCTGCCAACGTGGTCTGCACCCTGGCTGCCTATGTCTCTGTCTGCACTGCTTGGTCCAACCTTTTCAAGAGCTAACCATTGGGATATATAGGGTGTGATTTGCAAAAGTTTGTTTTGATATGGCCTTTTGAGTAGCTATTATGGCTACAGTTTTCAAATGTGGATGCCTTACGTTACACACCAAGACTGATGGGATTTATTTCATGTCTTTAATCACCTGAAAGCAGATCACTCAAGTCTTAGTTACCTTAAGCTCCTTTTATAAGCAGTGGAGAAGAACAGGCATCTTCTGAGGGCAAGTCGTCTCATGGTAAGACTGGCATCCAAGATGGAAGAAATTACTTTCACTCTGAAGATGCCATTTCTCTTCACTGACTCTAGAGCCAGCCTAAGACAACTAGCTTAAATTTAAAATGTCTATTACTGGGTGTCTAAATTAGGAAAAATGAATCCCATCAAACATTCAGATTCAAAGCCCTAAGCGAATGGCCATCTCTGAAAACCAAGCCACTTATGTGCCTGTGAAAATATTAACCTATAACAAATCCTTATCCTAAGATAAAAAGTTATACTCGCCTGATTTACTTTTTTCAGTTGCCATTGACCTGACTCTGTAGAAATCTAGTTTCCATTACAAGTTTTGTTTGTTGTTAGGGTGACTTTTAAAATTAACACAATTTATATACCTGTTAATTTTTTTTTTCTTTTCTTGGTCTTGTTTGACTCTGTTGTCATTTTACTAATTGCCTGCATGAAACCAACTTCTTTTTATTTAAGTAAGCCCCTGGAATGCCTTTAATTGTTGAAGTTTTCTTATACGTTCAGATACTCAATTACATAATAATAATGATCAACATGGCCTTGAAACTTTAACTTGGTTCCATTTTGCATAATCATTACAGTCGCATCTTTAATTATGTAATTGTTGCCTCATACCTTCCAACTTCAGCAAGCAGGGAGACAAGGATCCTACAGATAAAAAGTTCCTACATAGTCATGGTCGATTCTTACAGCATCATCCCTCATGAATAATTACACAACCTTCTGGAAAAATCACTCCCACTCTATTCCGCCTTCCTCATTTGCACCCTTTTAGTTCTTGCATCTAAAATTGCACTCATATACTTGCAATTCCCATTACTCTGTGAGTTTCTACCCACGTACCTGTTGCTTCTCTTCTTCCATACCATCTACCAGCTGCATTTTATCCCAGTAGTTACCCCCTCATTCTCGGTGCATACATACAACACTGAAAGCACAGGAGAGCGATTCTCCCAGCCTTTAGGTCCAGGATTTGGCCTCATGTGTTTGCAAGAGGTGGGAGA
>NW_009260493.1:5480394-5481153 GCF_000687185.1 Egretta garzetta
AAAATTCTGGATCCCGGGCTGGATGGGGCGTTTATAGTCACACTGTGGGGATGGTTTATGTGCAATCTCACAGTCTATAGAGCTGCAGGAGGCTGGAGTACCCTCAGTAGAGGTGGCAAATCTATAAAATTTCGCCATGCACCTGTTCATCATCCATTGCATTAGACTGGCAGTTTAAACCACTATCACCATCACAGATTTCTGTGTGTTAGCCTACTTTCTCTCATTCTTCTTCCTCAGCATTAATTGCTGGCCTTCTCTTGCTCTCTTCTGGTAATGGTACCCAGTACAAAAGCTGCCTCTGCATGGTAGCAGTGTCCTCATGAAAAGCCTTTGGGATTGCAGTCTGTACATCAGCTCTGCTGCACTTCCCTCAGGTCCCTCCGCACTCAAGACACAGAAACCCACCACACTTCTGCAATCATTCAGAGGCAGCAAGTAGCAGTGAGACATGCGTCTTCCCTGCTGCTCATCTTTATCATCATTCTCCTACTGATACTGCCAGTCTCATCAATCCTGGCATGTGCTGTGGGTGCCTCCCCTAGTCTGGCTTTTATTTCACACAGTTATTCCCCTACCACCAGACACAGATTTGGAGGGAGGAGAGGTGATGATTGTAGATATATTCTTCTTACTAAAACCATCCATTACTGTGCTGCTTCTGAACCAGCAACAGCCTTTATTTGCAAAAGTTGCAAGGAAAGAACAAAAATATCTTCCCTTTCTGCATGTCTGACCTTTCTCACCTCAAAAATATAA
>NW_009260493.1:5481207-5518998 GCF_000687185.1 Egretta garzetta
GCAAGTGTGAGGGGATTTTCATGATGACAGCTAAAATCACATCCGTGATGCTAACATGACCTTCCCACCTAATTTCTGATCCCTGTGGCAGACCCCAGTAATGATAAATCTTGTTCATGAGAGATTAGTAGGAAACAGCTGATCTTTTTCAGGTTAACTTTTCCCACAAAGCTGAACAGAAGTAGGCGCAGGCATGGAATATACAATCCAGGTGACAGAACTGCAGCAAGTGTAAGCAACCCAAACCAGGGATGTATGATAAAATACAGTGAAACTTTCATTATAGGTGTCACTATTAATGTCATCTCTAATTTCACTTTGCCTATCAGATTGCAATCAACCCCATACGCAGCACCCTCTGGATTCACACCGCCCTGCTCTCTTTGCAATGAACATCATTGCATTTATCAGCATTGAATTCAGACTTTTCTCTTTTTGCTTTATAAGGGAATGGCAGTGGGACACATTCCTCTCCTGGGCCCACACACTACCCCTGCATTGCCAGTCATACTAACTTTCAGCCATGACCTTTGCTTAGCCAAGGGGCAAGCGTAAGGAAGGGAGATAGCCCTGCCCACGAGCCAGCCTGCCCCGCTGGGCACCGCCACGCAGGACCTGCCAGCTGGACGAGGGAGTCGGGAGGACAGGGAAGGGCAGACATGGAGAAAGGGTATTTGCCGCACTGACAGTATCCCCTTCCCCTGAATTCTTTGCACTGACATGTTTCACTGGTGTGCAATGCTGTTTTTTCTACTTGGAAAAGAATTATCTCACCCCTTTCAAAGATGCAGGAGGAGGTGATGGTTGTGGCTGTGGCAGGACAGCGCTGGACCAGTGCTCAAGCCCTGGGAAAACCCAGAAACGTCAACATCCACCATCCCCACTGGCTCACAGCTTCACATGGCTGACAGCTTGGGTTGCCCCGCAGCCCCAGCCGCTCATCGGACTTGACCCCGGTAATTGCTCATGGGCCACAGGCGGCTTAACAAACCATGGGCCAGCTCCCACTGCCCAGGCACGGCGAGGAGCGGCAGAGGATCTTACACTTCGGCCCCAACCACGGGAGAGGGGTGGCAAAGAAAGATGCCAGGGTGTATGCCATTTGTGAGCAATTTTCTACATCAGCAAAGTAGCTTCCACGCTCCTTCTTACATGTGGAGGCAGTCTGAAAGAAAGGGTGTATGAAGAGCCAAAAGAGGCAACGGTCCAGAAATAAGCCCAGAGCAACCAAAGTCATGCATCGAGGCTAGAGCAGTCCTGGATTTGCCCCAAGGATGCGGCAAAGGCATGCACATACACCCATTCCTGTTGCCTAATGAGGCACATGCTCTGTGTCCCATAAGGACGTCTCATCGGGAGGGAACAGCCCTCTCTCCCCTTCACAGCTGCATGCGGTCCTGACTGGGAGACTGGGAAAACCTTTACATTTCCCTGTGTTTAGATCCTGGCTTTTTGGTTTTTACTTCGTGCATCTCTGATTTGAGGTTACTTTCTCTGTTCATCCCATTGAAAATATTTTTATGCTTAAAAGAAAAAAAAGGGAGAGGCTTAAGTACAAGTCTCTCTGTCAAAGTCAGTAGGATTTAGCTTTGAGGTGCAGGTGAAATACTTGCGGTCCAGCCTGAGAGAAATGCAGCCTTAGCAGAACACTCTATGCTCAGCACAACAAAAGATTCTAAAGGTGGGCAAAGATTTTGCACCTTGTGGCCACAAGCCATGAGGCAAAGAAGAGGTGAAGAAAATACTTTATGTTCTCTGATCAAAAAAAAAAAAGTTCTGGGTTAGTAGAATATTCCTTTTTTTCTGGAAAAAAAAGAAAAAAAGGATGTTCAGGAAGCCCTCTTATTTGCATGAATCATGTTATAAACTGATTATCAAAATACACCGCAGAGAGTGCCTTCAGAGGACCCCAAAATGCTTTTCAAGCTATATATGCTAAGGAATGACTTCACTTTGGGCTGAGGGCCACCTGCTCTGGGTTGTAATGCTGCAGCAGTACACTGCAGAAATACAGAGAGTTAGGGCGGGGGCTTTCATTAGGTATAAATCTTCCGAGCAGAACCCAACCTCTGTCTGGTAATAGAAAGAAACCTTTTCAATGACCAGTTTATTCCCTAATTGCCTATTTTTTGTGCCTTGCCCTGATAATTCTGGTGCTGCCATCGGCAGAAAATAAAGGTCCAGCTCTTTCCAGGTGTAAATCAGAGTAGCTCTTTTGGAGCCAGTGGAGCTCCACACATTGACATCCAATGAGACTCCCGTCCAAGGGGCTGAATTACTTGGCCATTAGCAAGTCCTCTCTTCCTATGAAGCAAACATTTTACCCAGCCGATACTTCAGGGGCTCTGAGGGAGACAGAATGGATTTACTCAATTAGAATTTGGCCAACGCATTGCATTTAATGAAGCTACTTTTAGGAAAAGTGCCAAAAAAGCAATCTTTATTGACCACAAGTGGCCGCGGCCTCTGCTTTGCAGCTCATCCAAACACCAAGTGCTGCGGTGCTCCAGCTCACATCCTCTCCTCAGAAAGGATGAAAGGCAGGAGCATCGTTTCACCATTTCTTCCACCGCTTCACCCCACAGCTCTTGGCTCTTTCTCACACTTCTCCCACCCAATGACGGGTCTGAACCTACTCCGCTTGCTGGATAGACCTTGTTAAAAATAGAACAAAATATGATGAGATTCAGGTTTCATTTCAGAGGGGATCTAGGTCAGGGCTGGCAATACCGTATGAGCTGCCTGCAGCAGCTCCCTGCCTCCACAGCGGCGGGGTCCTGCTCCTCTCACCAGTTTGCAGCTCTGCAGACCTCCTCTGCCCCGGCTCCAGTGCTTCTCAGGCTCGCTGATGAACTGATCTGACTCGCTAGCCCAAGAGAAAAGTAATCCAACTAAGGGAAAAAAGGATTATTTTCCAGCACGTTAGAGATCTGACTGATAAAGTGGGAATAGTCCTTCCGGCAGCGGCGAGCTACCAGGTCAGCTCAGGTGTACTGAAATCCTGCTCACTTGCTACTTAACCGCAGTGCTACCTAAAGTGTGAGCTTCCCATTGCCATGGGCAGAGTTGGACAACTCTTGTGAGCGGCAGGGTAATTTTTATGCTTTTGAAGACTAGCTACCGCTGAAGGAGTCCTCCTCCCTCCACTTGTGCTGGGCAGTACAGCCTCCTCTCCTGTTTGGGTGCTGGCACCCCTCTGACCCAGCTGTGGGCTGGTTTGGGGTTTAAGCTGGCAGAAAGCTAACCTTGCAAAAGAAAAAAAAAAATAAAAAATTTTTGCTGGTGTGGCTCCCCAAACTGGATTACTATGGGGTTCACGTGCTAGTGCTTCACTCAGTGCAGAATCTGAGAGGAGCCGAGGGCTTTCAAGCATCCATGTGCCCCTTGCACACCCGTAACACTCAGGCCATGAAGCGCTCCTCTGGCAGATCACTCCTATTTCACATGACTTCCAGTTTGCAAAGGTGGGCAGTTTTCTAGGCCAAAAAAGCTACCTCGAATGACAGGCTGTGGCAGCACCCGCCTTTGCAGCCCAGAGGGAAAAGGTGTGCTATGCAATATTGTGCACCCCTTAAAGACAGGGTTGTGGTCCAGGTACCAGGCGACTGGAGAGGCCTCTGAGGTCCCATCACCATGTGCCAGCTCAGCTGGGTGTGCTGTGGGCACAGAGCTGGGCACCTTACCAAAATGGTAACGGGGCTGGGGGAGCTGGCTTGTGTGACTTGGGCACATGGACCATGCCAGATCTTGCCCAGACAGGGGTCCTTTCAAGGTCCCTCCTAGCTTTATCATTCCATGATTTGCCAGGTGTCAGCAACATTAAAGTTGGGCACTGTGATGCTCAGTCCCCTTTTCAATCCATTCCTTTGGAGGGTATTACTAAAAAGAACAACAATAAAAGCAGCACCTTTTTTTAAATCAGCATTTGCTGAGATTCATTGGTTTTCTGGAATTTCTGCTTTCTCAGTTTAGGTGGTCCCGGCACCCTGTGGCTCACACCAGAAAGCTTCAGCCTACAAACTGCCAGCTAGTTCAGTTTCTGAAAAATGCAAGCTGAACACCTCCAGTGTCGCAGCAACTGTACACAGAAAAAACATTATGCAAGTCCCAAGGGGAGAGTCAAGTTGTGCTAGTCGTCATGTTACTCAGCTACCTCTTCCTGGGTGCTTCCACCAATTTCCACAGAATTAACAGTAAAACGCTGTCTCTAGCAGTAACATGACTTACAGCTTCTTCCTCCGTCCCCCTGTTCAAGGCATCGCTCCCACCCACACGCTGCAGCCACTGCCCTCGCCAGCGCGCTGCTGCAAGGCTGCACTTGAACTGGGTCGCTCAAACGATCCAGATTAAAAATATCCCCACCCACCCCCTCGCACCAAGAAGTGCTAATTTTAACTTGGATCATTGCAGTGATCCAGTTGGGGGTTTTTTTTGTGACAGTAGCTCATGAAGCTATGACCTGAATTCTGGTCACAATAACTGCTGTTTGAGCTTCACCCATCCTTTGCTCCTAAAGGAATCCATACATTTGGATGTTAACTCTGGAGCATAATGCTATTCTCAAAGTTAATGGTAGCCTTTCCGTTGACTATTTTAGCAGAAAACTCCTGGACTGAAAACAGAATTTGAAAAGTTGTATTTTGAATCTCAGTCTGACCCTCTACACAAAAGATGGGGAAGACACAACACCCAACACATGACGATAATGACCAGCTCCAGTGTTTGGAACCGTGCGTTACATCTTCTGCTCACAAAGAAAATGAAAGCTCTCCCGCTTCCGTACAGACACCTGGGGTTCTCGCACACCAGAACAGGTCATGTGCCAGCAGCAAGGTGGTTGCTTACACTTGAAGGATCATTCTTGTGCTCCCAGTCATTCTGGTAGATCCTAATTGGCAAATTCTCTCAGCATTATGAATGAATTGAGTTTCTTTCTTTCTTTGATTATTGTACTACAAAACGTTACTAAATCAAGGTCTATAGACCACAGCATCTCAGAACACAAAAGATTCATCATTCTGTTATACTAGAGGCTGAATGTAACATAAAGAAAATGAGCCATTTGTTTTGAAGAAAGGAAAAAAAACACTGTGGTCCCTGTCATTTTTATTAGGAGCAGCCTTTTTGGGGGGGTTGGTAATGCAGTGTTACCTCCTGAAATTCAGGGTCACATCTGAATTACATCAACTGAAGACAGTTTTGGTTTTAAGTTCGTGCTGCTAGACCATTGCTAGACTGCCAGACCATTGCACAAAACCACACTTCTGACTGGTGCTATTCCGTACGGCTAGAAAGTCTGTTCAGAAAAGTCTTGACAACAGAAATAGCAGCTTGACATAAGGTCAGGAAGAGATGGACCTGCCACCATGAGAGATGTTTTACTCAGTAGCAGTTCTCCCCACCTGCCTAGGTCAACCCCTTCCTCTTCACTTACCATTTTCTGCATCATTAAATACACCCACAACACTTTAAAATAGCAGATAGCAGGGGGTGAATACAATGTGGACACCAGGTTGTGCACCTGAAACCCCTGCAATCTTTGCATTATAATCCCTGCTCTTTGGACCCTGTGTCTCGGGCAAATGAATGATCTTTCTGCCTCAGCTTCCTGCATGTAAAATTGGGGTAGTGAACATGATTGCAAGTTGAGTGCAAGCTTGCGTATAAACATTTAATTCTCAGTAAGATTAATTGCTTTCACCTAATTTAAAATGCCATAAAAAAATTTAATTGTAGAATATTTTATGTTGGTAGAGACCTCTAGAGGTCACTTCCCCTTCCAAAACTCCAGGTTGCTCAGGTCTTGTCAGTTTTGAGTATTTCCAAGAATACAGATTGCACATCTTCGAGTTCTTGTTCCCACGTTTGATTACCTTCACAGCGAAATTTTTTTCCTTCTATCATCTAATCTTCCTTGGTGCAGCCCGTGCCCTTAGCCTCTCGCCTTGCCACAGTGCACCACTGTCTTCTCCATAGCCTCCCATCATTAGTTGGAGACAACAGTTTATTCCCCCCGGGCCTTCTCCAGGCTGAACAAACCCAGCTCCCTCAACTCTTCTTCTGTTCAGCTGGCATGGGACACCTTTATTTCATGACAAGAGAGCCCACGTATGTGCTTAACTGCAGCAGTGAGTTCCCTGCCTGCTGGAGCTGCTGCTAAGCGAAGCAGCCGCCACTCCCCATTCATCCCCCCGTCTTCCCAGTATCTTGCCATGAACTCCACCATAGCTTAAACCCTCACCGATTTTGCCAGCGTACCAGCTCGTGTGATCATTTCCTAACCCAGTCCGGTGAAAACAGATCAGGCAGCTTTAGATTTAGTTACAAAAGTGCTCAAGCAAACCAGATCATTTTGACCTGGCTTTGCTCGGGGGATGACTAGGTAGGCAGCTGTGCCAGCTGAGCAATCATTGGCAAACAGGTGGGTTCATCCAGGTCTGCGGGGAATGTAAAATCCACACCCCCCTGCAGCCACGGCTCCAATGGGACGTGTGGGACAGCATCAGCTACTTGGGCCCCACCTCCCATAAGCTCAGGTTCCTAAGGTTGATAAAGTTCTTCTCCCCAGGCTTTGGCAAATCTTTCCGAGCCCTCAGCAGAGTAGTAATTGTTAACGACAATATTTACACAGGTGTATGAACTTTCCACGTGTACTGTTCCTACTTGCCAGGTAAAATGTTACAAGGATTAACATGAAAAATGCAGCACCACAAGAGCTTGGTTAAAGCACACCCAGGCGTGTTACATTCAACCAGAGAAAACAAAACAAGCAAAAGTCTTTTCTAATCCTTAAAGGTTAAGAAGGTTAAGTCAGTCTTGTAAAGACATTTTGTCTTGTCATACCAGCCTACCACTGAGAAGCTGCTCTAGAACAGAACAGAACAAAATAAAATAGGACTATTTCAGTTGCAAGGAACCTACAACAACCACCTAGTCCAACTGCCTGACCAATTCAGGGCTGACCAAAAGTTAAGGGCATTGCCCAAATACCTATTCAACACTGACAGCCCTGGGGCATCGACCACCTCTCTAGGAAGCCTGTGCCAGTCTTTGACTGCCCTCTCGGTAAAGAAATGCATCCTAATGTCCAGTCTAAACTTTGCCTGGCGCAGCTTTGAACCATTCCCACATGTCCTATCACTGGGTCCTAGGGAGAAGAGCTCAGCACCTCCCTCTCCACGTCCCCTCCTCAGGAAGCTGCAGAGAGCAATGGGGTCGCCCCTCAGCCTCCTTCTCTCCAAGCCGGACAAGGCCAAGGCCCTCAGCCTCTCCTCCTAGGACGTTCCTTCCAGCCCTGTCACCAGCTTTGTTGCCCTCCCCTGGACGCATTCATGGACCTTCACATCCTTCTTAAGTTGTGGGGCCCAGAACTGCGCACAGCACTCAGGGTGAGGCCGCACCCACACTGCGTGCAGCGGGATGATCACTGCTGCTGCCCGGCTGTGCGGGGTTTGGTGCCCCCCAGGGGGGGCTTTGCCCTCCGGGCTGCCAGGGCTCACTGCTGGCTCACACCGAGCCTGCTGCCGACCAGCACCCCCAGGTCCCTTTCTGCAGGGCTGCTCTCCAGCCACTCCTCTCCCAGTTTATACTTGTGCCCAGCATTACTCCATCCTAGGTGCAGAATCCAGCATTTTGACTTGTTAGATTTCATCCCATTAATCATTGCCCAATGCTCCAGTCCATCCAGATCCCTCTGGCAAGGCCTCTCGTCCCTCAAGTGATTCAACAGTACCTCCCAGCTTGTTATTATCAGCAAACTTGCTAATGGTGCATTCAACTCCGGCATCCAGATCACTGGTAAATATATTGAACAGAAAGACACCCTACAGGGCATCTCCCAAGGGTACTCCAGCCAACAAAGTCTGAACAATAAATGTGTGACAACCATTTTGAAGTCTGTTGGATCTGTATTTTTGTTCTAAAAACTTCTGCTGAAACCACTTAGCTAAGAGTCACAGCACAGCTGATGATTAACTACTTAACTGCTAAGATTTGTGAAGTGTCTACTACTTGGTTCCAAAAGCCAGGGGCAAGGTTAAGACACTATGATGAAGTTCACGTGGTTTGTGCCCTCGCACTATTGACTCCAGGACTCAAAAGCTTGTCTGAAATATCTTTTGCTGTGTCGGTGCAGTGCGCACCTACGGCAGTCAGAGGGAGCGATGGTACTGTGGAGGAAAGTCAGGGTTGCTTTGGGGTCCTCACTACCAGACCACAGGTTTTCAAAAGTGCAATATAGACATTTCTGGGTCTTGTTCATGCCTGTCTTATTTTCAGATTGTCACAGTTAAACCAGTGCAAGTTCTCGCACGCACGTTTATCGTGCCCTGACCGCCGTCAAAACAATCAGAAGAGAATGGGAGTTCACAGTTGCAGAGTGTTTTTTCTGGAGGTTACACACACTCGCTTTAAAATTTGGCCTTTTCTCTCTGGCTTGGCTCACAAAACAACGTTTCTACTAATCAGCAGCTGAGCGCAGCGGGGAGGGAGGGTTCAATAACAAACTGGCCTGGGAAGGCCAGCTGCTTTAGGTGTAGGTGTGTGTTTGCACGGCGGTGGCAGCTGAGCGGGGAGGGGACGCCAGGGCAGCCATGCTCTCAGCCCAGGAGCAGAGCGGGGCTGGGCTCCCCAGCGCTCCTCTCCTGCCAGCACATTTTCACGAGAGGACGTCAGACACAGAGCACGCCAAAATCCGCACAAATAACAAACCTCCAGCGAGGCCGCGACAACATCGCCATCCCCACGGAGGAGAGTGCCGGCATGCAGACAGGATCCTCACGAAAGCCGAGTGCAACCCAGAGACTCCCCTCCCCGCTGAAGGCATTCTTGCATTGGGCTGTGCCCAGTGCTACAGGTATTAACTCCTACCAGCTCTAGCAATGGTAATGAGAAGGAAGAGAGACCAAAGTAAGCCCTTTCTACTTGACAACAGTTTCTCCCAAGCTAAATTTTGCATTGCAAGGACGCTAACCTAGTCATCAAACACCTTGACTGAAGTTCCCTCTGCCTTTGCCAAAATGCTAATTCCACCTTTCCCCGGTCTGTGGTGTCAGGACACTCCTCCCTCCCACCGAGCTCTGCTGTACGTTCTCTAGAGGGAAGTGAAATGCTAATTCTCCCATCACCTCTTTCATGCCTTCAACCTTCACCCAAATGTCCTCCCCTTACTGCATGAGTCAGATTTCTGATTCTTCCTGTGAAAGGGATTTAGAGGGTAATTCCTCATTAATAAGAGTATTATAATTCTTATTAAGAATTCCTGGTTAATGAGAGATCTGCCAAACACATGACTAGACTAATTTATACAGTGCTTATCCTCAGTGATACCTGTACTCTGAATTTCTGATGCCCAGCAATTAACAAACTGAAGCAGTAGTACAAATCCTCTCCTGGCATAAACAGGCACACCACCATTTCCATGGACTTCAGGAGTCTGAGGACAGGTACGTTGCCAAAATCTTGGCTCGGCTTTCCGGCTCTGCTGTAAGCTACTCCTTTCTCATTTGTTTCAGCCACAGACTGGCAGCTCCTGAAAGCTTTTTCCATCAGGATCTTCCCAAAGAGCAGAAAGATGGTTGGGCGATCCTGCTCCACCTGCTGCACGGCTGCTCCGCGTCCGCAGGCACGATGCCTCGCACGAAGGAGGCAGTAGCAATAAGCCCCTGCTGATCTTCTTCCAGCACATGAGTAATGAAACAAGGAGCCTCATGGTTCCTTGCAGAAGGAACTAGGGCAAGCTTGCGGTGCTTTATGTTCCCCTGGCCAACAGGTATTACGCCATTACCATGTGGCAGCAGGGGCAGTTAAGCAGCATTCTTTTTTTCCTTCCTTCTCCATGCAAACTTTAGCATAAATAGTCCTCAGAAGCAAGTCACAAGCATATTACAGGTGGGGGAGGCAGAATGCAGAGGCAAAATAATTCAGCTCAGTCATACCCATGCTGGCCCTCCCCAGGGCTGGCTTCAGCCTCTCTGCATTCCGTCTCGTACTTGCAAGCACTGAGGTGCAGAGCCAGCTCGGTGGGTCTGGAAGGAGCCCGGTCCATGCCCCCCAGCTGCGAGCATCCCTTCAGCCCCAGCACGGGTGGGAGGGAAGAGGTGAAGAAGGGAAATGGGGACTTTTCCAGCCAGAGCCACGAGAAGTTAAATTCAACAAGGTTAAAAAGCTGCCAATTTTTAAGTGAGGACTGCTTACAAAAACATTAGGAAAAACTGCCATAAACCTTTTGACAGGGAACACCCCTTACTCTCCACTTGACTTGTACTCCAACCGACCTGGCTGCCGCACCACTTTCGGCAGTGAATTACAGCTTGTGCGGTATTTTGCTACCGACCGCTCGGTTCCCATGTCCTCCCCGGCCGTACGCCAAGGTCTGACGCCTGCTCCCATTCCGCCGTCGGCCCAGCCAGCCAACCGAGTGCTGACTGCACCGAATGCAAAGGCTGCCCCATGGTGAGGAAAGACTCCCACGCAGTTCAATATATTCTTTGGCAGAAAATCGAGATTAAAAAGCAGGCTAAACTCCACTACTATTTGTGTAACTGGAGTATCCTGGTTACAGAGCTTGTAACCATAGCAATCATTTAAACAAAGCTTTAAAGAAAATATTCCCTCGTTATTGAAATGTTGATGCTTGATTCTGATTCAGTTTCTTTATCTTCCTCTTGCCTCCAGTCTCAGAGGTGCTGTCTGCTTCCAGGTCCTACAGAAGGCATGGGAAAGAGCGCGCTCAGCTCAGAGCCACCGAGTACCCTCAACTAGTATCTGTGTCTTGCGCCAACAGAATGATGCTTCCTAAACACGCGAAGACGAAAGGATCGATTTGTCATGTGGGGACCGGGAGGTTTGCGAACATTGTACAAGTAATCGGCTAGCAGGGATGTTTCTTAGAACAAGTCCCAGGCGATTAAACTGATCCTACTATTAATGACATTCCAAACAAGGTATTAGTTAGGTTGGAGCCAAACTCACTTAAAAGCTCAGGCACTGAAAAAAAAAAAGGAAAAAAAAAAAGGTGGAAGTATTTGGCCATCGGCAATTAATGCTATTATTTAAGTCTCCTTGATTTTATGGCCAGATTAACTTCTATCTCGGAAGACTCCATTCCACAGTTATGACTCCTATATTAGTAAGGCATCACACAAAGGCAGCATTGATTTGTTATCCTGTAACTCTATCTGGATAACCAGAGAGATTTTTATTTTGAAAAGATCCTGCCGGTGCTTTTGATTTTTTTTCCAAATGCTTGTTAAACGAGTATGTAGCCAGGAAAATGGGACACACAAGCAGCAAGATGGATGAGATCTGCACACGTGTTTTTCTCACAGGAAAACAAGTGCAGAACACGTTTAACAAAAGGGAGTAGCTGCGGGGTTACATTGGATAATGGAGCCAGATGTAAACTCTTGCATATACAGCACTCCAGGCAGGTACACTATAAAAAAGAAACACTTTTCTTCCTGGGAGGAAGGAGCAAATTTCTTCTTGGAACATGGCTCGAGAGCTACTCCTGGATGCCTCCATGGCTGGCTCGGCCCTGCAAGCTTTGCCCGCCGGAGCAGCAGGCAGTCTGTGAGCTCAGGAGCTGTACCAGCCGCTGTCGTTTCTCTGCACATCCCCATTGATGTTGGCTGGACGTCACCGAATGAAAAGCAAATGTGCAGGAAACCCAGTGATTAATACACGTGTTTAAGGCCAAAAACTACCCGTGTACCAAGTCAATGACAAAACACAGCAGCTGCAGCCTTAACAGGAAAGCAGGTTTTGTTTTATGTGGCCAGGTTTTACCAGCATCAGAATGAAGAGAAGTTGTTTCGCAGAATTCTGTCAGAATAGAAATCAAATACGAATATAGTTGCATGAAACCTGGATATGTATTTTTAGGTGCACACTCCCACACACATATGCAGCCTGAATAGTTCATTCCCCTCCTCTGACACAACCAGGGATGCCTCCAGCAGGAACATGAGCCCAGGCATGCTCCTAACCCAATTTGCCTGTGCTGCCCCTATTTTAACTACATACTAGATCATGTAACAGCTTGAAAACTTCTTTTCAGTGACTTTTTCTTTCCACCGCTTTCTCACAATGCTACCCGGTTTCTTTTAGCAGCGTACTAATTACCGCAGCAGATCAAACCTTAAGTTCTGCAGTTTAGTGCTCAGTACCATACGCCTCCCAAAAAAGTGGCAAAGGCTGCAGTAATTAAGCTAGGGGAAGAGCCTCCCCAAAATATTAGTTCTCATTTAGTTTTCCCCCATAGGCTTAAGGCTTAAACCATGACCTACAATCCCTTCTGCAAGATACCAATATGGAATCACTGCGTTCACTTGCAATTACTTGGTGGCAGCTTATTTACATTTCCACCTCATAAACAGATCTTCCTATTTGAAGAGGCAGCTATCCACAGTGCTTCCCACAATTAACACATCAGAGTTTTTCAGCTTGAAGGTTATTCCAGCCAGCCACAGTATTTGCTTCCAACACTAAACCTGAACAGCTACGGCTGGCTGTTTATGATGTTCCCAATCTCCAAATCACACCCCATCTCTCTTGAGCCATGGCCCTCCTTCCCCTTACGGCAGTATTTGCTTTACCTTTCGTAAGTCTAGATTGCCTTGATCATTTACATCCTCCCTGAACTTCTCGGCGGTAATACACAAAGGCTGAAAAATCATGCTGTAAGCATACGGGGCAAAGTTTGCTAAAATGCATGATTAGGTGATTAGTCAGACTGCTGAAAGACTTACGCAGGAAGCAAGGATTTAAGGCTCCCTCCCCCCCAACAGGGCTTCAGAGATGAAATGATCAGTCGCAACACGGCAAACCCTTTTGCCTAGCGCTACCGTATTGCATCCTCCCCTACAGAAGCCCGTCAGATATTTCTTAGGCACCAGAGGGCATATTTCCATTAACAGACTCAACAGGAAGGGAAGGCTTCAGCACTCCGTCCTCTATTCATCCCCACTGGCAACAGCCCGCGCAGCACCCGGGCGTTCCCGAAATGGCTCCCACAGGACACGCTGCGCTGCAGGAGGAGCATTTCCAACGTCAATACAGTGAACAGGTCTTCTCTTTTGCAAGGGAACACGTCACACCCACACCCACACCCCCCCTTAGTACAGCAGTTTTCAAAATGACTGCATCAAAGCTTCATCGTAATGGACACTGAAAAGCTGTTTTCACGGTGCCCTGGAATACGTGACTAGAGTAAGGCTCCCTGTAAGGAGCAGCTGTAGAAAGGTGTCAGGAGGAGAAGGGGGAAAGAAGAACCCACACCGTTGTCTGGTATTTATTACTTTTTAATACAGAGAAGTCACAACAAAATATTCTCTAACAACACACGCAAATGATATCATAACCAATTATTTTAATTTCATCAACATTCATTTGCTATGTACATATTCTTCCATCTGCAAAAGTGCAATCCAAGAATGTCTCAACAATAAACCTTTATGGACAAGTATATTTTTGAGGGTTTTTTTCACCAGTGGCCTTACAACAACATGTTTGTCCTTGGTTACCTGGTACAGCAAAATGAAGAGTACATGGGGGAAAAAGAAAAAAAAAAAAAAAAAAAGAAAGAAACTGGGTTAGATGCCTCCTTTGTAGTAATATTCCCTATTTTCCCAACTAAATTCATTATGAATACACTGCTCACTACTGGAGATGTTAATGCAAACAGACTATAGGATCATCTATGGGCTGGCTATAGAACACTGCAGTTTTAATGACTCCGCAGCATTAGGCAGAACAAGAATTTCAGGCTGATGACCTTGGTAGATGTTCAATTACACATCAGCATGTAAAAGATGTCCGTTGTGTTAGTTACAGTTATCAAAATTTACTTTTAAACATCCTACTGATGGATGAATTCATTTTTATGCATCCAAAATATGAAGTCTATCTAAATGCAAGCCTCTCCCATGGAAAACAGTTAAGTACTGGAAAGAAAAGCATTTGCACATGCAACTCCTATTACTATCACAAGGAGTATCGTGCACTTAAGAGTAGAACGAATCGCCAAATCCAGAGGACTGTATTCTCATTTACAAAACATATTTCAGGCACAATTTAATCTGACCACAGGCCAGATTTAAAAGACCACACAGCATCAGAAAAATGAAAGGTAATGAAGAGTAAACTTCAGCCAAACAAGCAAAGCAAGCAGCTAGGGAAATCATTTCCCTTTCCACACGTTTAAAAGCTCATGACTACTTCCAGTGCTCGTCAAGATGGGCAGCAAACCAACTGCGGTCTAGTTCGGTCACCATTAGGTCCCAAAGAAGTTACCTCTGCCTTTGTACTTATGCAAAGCCCAGCTGAAACCCTCATGGCCCAAGGGTGGGCCTGACTGCTTGCCTGGAATCTGATGCAGGTTACAAAAAATACCGCATTTTGCAGTAACCCAAGACTAGTTTTCAGTACCAGCAAGAAGCAGGGAAAGCATTCTCTACAAATTAGGGACAATTTACTTTGGAGTGAAAGTTCAGAGGAATCTTTCTGTAGCTCAGCTGGTTTCCATCACGGACCATTTTTACAGTGCTACATGTGCTGCTAGCCTCCAGTTGAGAGATGTGTTTTGCAAGAAAATAGGCATTTCCTCAAGCAGTAGGTATGACTCACTTAACAGCAGAATTAAAAAGAAAAGCCGATGGAGAACTACATTGTTTTCTTGGACAGATTTGTATGTAACTTCTTGTCACTGTTAGGCCTTTAAATAGGCTTTCCCCTTTGCATTTGCTCAGTCTGCTGCATTCTTGGTTTTGACTTGAATATACCGCACAACCTTTCATACGCTTGTGTTTTTAAAGCTGGCCAAATTCCCTTTTTCCATGTCTACTCATTCTCGACTGTCATACATACATCTGGAGAGGCATCTAAGTACTTAAAAGAACAGAATTATAAATAACGCTACTCTAAGGAAAGCAATGGGTAAGTATTTAGAAGGGCTCCAGATTGCACTTCTCCTCTACCATGTGCATTGTAGAGTGACACCTCCCCTCGACGAATGCATGAAAAAGTGGGTATACAACACCACGTAGCCTGTGTGGGAGTCAACACCCTGGACTGATGGCATGAGTGCCTAGCACTCAAGACCAAACACTACAGTTACAAGTGTATGCTTTAATTTTTTTCGTTACAGGAGCTTTGTCTTTGCTGTGTCATTTTGGGCTGCTGGAACAGTCTAACTGTGGTCTATCTGGTCTGGTTCTGGCAGGCAACGCAACTCCCAACCTTGTTAGCCATCCTAACCCCATCAGGTTGCTCAATGCGCCATCAAAGCTGAAGGGCCCATCCTCCATGAGGAGTTAATTCAAATTATAATTTGATTGTTCTTCATCTACACTGCACAGCTAACCACGTTTTAATTGCTAGACCCCTTCTTCCAGCCCAGCTATACGCCTGGACCGGCTCCTGCTCCTATGGGCAATAGTTACAGTGCTGGTCCCACTGCAACAGGGCTCAGTGTTACCTGCTTTGTGGTAGCCACACCAGGACAGTGTTAGAAGTCTCCCGAAGTCCTTCCCATAACTCTCCTTAAAGAGGAAACAGGTTTTCCCAAAACTGTCACAAACAGGGAACAGCTGTACAGGACCCCAAGGATGTGCTCCAGACCCAAAGCCACGCACAGGGGCAAGGACAGGAGGGGAGCGCCAGTGACAAAGGCTACCACAGCCCGCTAGCATTGTTGCTCAGACCAGCAGCCGATCACCAGTGTAGCTGTACAGGACAGACAGTCCAGATGTGAAAACCATTAACGTGAGCTGGCTGGCTTCTGAGGACATTACCACTCAAGTTAGCAGTGAGTGAGCTGTGCCAACATAAGCCCCCTGCGCAGCTTGAGTATTACTAGAAGAGTGGCTAATGCTAAAAGGAGCTAATTCTGCAGTGAGGACAGCCAGGAAATAAAGCTGTGAACCTGGCATTTTTATGCACAAAGAAACATGGATATTCCGTTTATGTGCACATTAATTTCTTAACTTAGCAGAAAGCATAATTCTCAGTCCAGCATATGAAACACATTTTCGGCTTCTGACTTTTTTGTTTTCTTTCCAAGGGTGGCAGAGTATCAGGGCCATTTTCAAGACCATGACTTCAACAGATTCAGTCTTTAAAAAGATTCTAATTTGGGAAAACCGAACAACCTCAGAAGAAACAAAAAATAATTCCACCTCGTAAACAGAAACAAAACCCACACCTCTCAAGTGGACAAACACTCCATAAATAAACTATGGAGAAAAGAAAAGAAAAAAAATATCTCCCCTAAACCTCAATGAGTTTGAGAAACCAAACAAAAGATTAACGACCTATTTTAAAAATTTTATTTAAGGAAGGGAGAAACGGGAACCAAGAAAGAACAACTGCAGAGTCTACAGGGCCAAGCCCTCTGATACAAGTTCACTGCCTAATGCGTAGTCTGCTATGTACAGCACAGAGGCATGTCAAAAGCAAATATGCTAAGTTTGCTTTCTTGAAAAGTCTCCAAGTTTTTAGATCCTGGATTTAGCGCAATTTTGAAAGACAAAGGTGCAGCAATTAACTGTTTTAAAAAGCAACGCCATCTTTCACACTCTGTACCTCTCAGCTCTTACAGGTCTGACGGCCCAGATCCCACTTCACGGTCCTCCTTCCACACCAGTCACACCAGTCCGCCGTAGGCAGCAAAGCCTCAGCCCCAGCAGATACATACAAACACATCCCCATTCAGCTCAGCCTGTTCCTTCCCTAAAATATCTGTGAAGAAAAACCTTTAAATAAAGCATTTTAAGATCTCCAGCTTGTTTTGGTATGAACAGCTGACCTGGCTGGGCACACGACAGCCCCGGTGGAAGCAGCAATATTGCCGTATGGTCCGTCAGTGAGGGCAACGCACATCAAACACACACGGCAGGAAGACGCTATGCCAAAAAAAACCAAAACCAATTCATTTCAAGATTGCATTTTCTGGCATACATTTACATTCACTTGTCACAATACCTTCGTTTACCCCGTCTCGGGAAATCTGAAAGAAAGCCTGCTGAGGCGACTGGCAGCGCGGGGCCAGCTCCTGCGCCCGTGGGAACCGATGCGAAAGGCTGAATGAATTCAACAGTAACAGGACGGTTTCTTTCCAAGGATTTCCCATTTCCACCAAGCTGGAGGGACAACAACCCTACGCAATTACCCACTTTCCAACCAGACGTATTTCTCGGTCCTGCATGTCTCCCCACACCCTTCCTATAAACTGTATTACAATTATACAAAAAAACCCCAAAAAAACAGAAAACCACCAACAAAAAAACAACCAAATCATTTTTAGCTGAACTTTAACCCACACTCGGGATATATTAAAGGCCATTAAATTGGCTTGCCTCCAACCTTCACAGAGATCTTGTCAGAAGGATTCGGGTTTTAACAACATGTATATATATATACACATTCATATGTACACAGACAAAGAAGCTGCTCTTTCAGTTAGAAAAGAAATTAAATGTCATCACAGAATGAATCCTATAAAAAGATATGTAATAAAGTTGAAATAAAATAGCTATTACTAAAGCAAAGCTTTCGTCAATAAGCCTCCAAAACTTTAAATGAAGAAAATGGCTTCACAAAGTGGTAGTCTAGATTTCCACAGTGAGGACACTGCTGGACGTTGCTGTATTCAGAGAAATACTGCATGCCAATCCGTACATCTATTACTGGCTTCCCACAGTGCTTACAGTTCAGTCGAGCCTGTAAAAAAAACAAAGAAACAAACAAACAAAAAAACCCTTTTGAAATCACCGAACTCGCCTCTGAAAAAGGGAGCATCGCAGGCAGCCCCCTGCTCTGCCCTCCCCGGCAGGGGCGGGGGTAAGTCAGGACGCTGGCAGTAACGGGAGCTGCTGGTAAGGACATTCCTCACCCGGGCTGGTAACTCGCAGGCATACACAATGTTTTTCACATGAAATACCACCACCAAAGTCTGGGGGGTAAGCTACCTCCCACTCTGACTGACAGGAGGTAGAATTTCCATGTTTATATATGCATACAATCGGTTTGTGTTGATTAATCTCTGAACCAATTCCTCTCTCCCTCGCACATGAAGTGCTGTCTCAATAAATCATTAATGAAGCCCCGAAGAGAAGAGAGAAATTTTACATTTGTACCATGCAATTCAACCGTTTAGGCTGATGTTTGAACATGATCTGTCTATGAAATATATCAGCATTTTCATCTTTTAGCTTTACAAGTGTGTAACTCGATCTACTTTATCAGCATGGCATGGTACTGCATCACTTTAGGTATTTATTTAAACATTTACAATACATATCAGGTTATACAAACTAAACATCGCTTCAAGCACACAAACTATTCTACAAAATCCAGCTGAGAAAGGGCCAGCATTAACGGGGTGGATATGAGAAATAATTAAAGGTCAAGGGTGAGGACAGACAGGGCTTTTAATGTTCAGCAGTAACAACAACAAAAAAAAAAAGTCTTCAGAAGAAATCTCGCTGAGAAACCCAGCCCATTTGATGCAAAGAAAGCAACAGGCGGTGTGAAAGCTCAGCAGGCCGTGTGACATACTCAGGAGAAGCAGAAGAGATTTGAGATGGTAAAGGAGTTTAAGAGTAAAGGTGGCAAATGAGCAGCAAGGGCCTGAGCTGTAGCATAGCTTAACCTCGCAGCCCAAAGCGCTAATGAAAGCTTCAGCTCTTCACTGAAAAGAACAAAAAAATTATTTTCTGGGGCAATCTTGATTTAATGAATTTTCCTGGGATGAGGAGAGATAGAAATTACTGAAGTACTATCACTGGCGAGACAAGACTCAAAAAGAAACAAACCATCAGCTCCACAGCCATCTGCTCTGCTTGAAAAGCAGAAATTCTAGAAATACAATCTGGTAAGGCATGGATTTGCATGATTTTTCTTAACCAAAGTGGTGTTTGCCCCCTGCTACTGTCCAGCACATGAGCTAGCTGCTAGTAACCTGGCAGTGGCTGCAGTTCATTATATCCTACACGCACACTTGTGATGTACAGTTAAATATTTTGAAATAAGGTAAGAAATTACTCAAAATAGAAATTAGCAAGGCAATTCGGAGTAAAATTATATACCATATTTAAATGTCATTCCTCTGTAGGCACAGAATCATCTGTAACAATCACGGTGAAACAATAATGCGTATTATCTGGCAATCACAGTCACTGCAGCTAATGATTTCATAGTCAGTTCTGTTACTTCCCATGTACTGTCACACTGCCCATTAATCATATAATTAAGGCTCTTGTATAATGAGACCTTAAATCTTGTCTTGTACATTCAACAGAAGCAATTCAGATTTAAATTTGCTGGCTTTTACAGAGCTACCAAGTCAGTATCAGTTATCTTTAAATGTCCCCATTTAAAAAAAAAAATAAAGTTACAATCTCAGGAGGCACTAAATTTGGAGCTACTATCTCCGTCTTTAGTTATAACTGCTATTAATGACATCTTATCCAGTAGCAGCAACACCACTTGTCTTTTGAGCAACACGTTTTGGTAAATATGTTAAATTCAAAATGAAATGGCATTTGTGTATTGACAAAACTATATTTTAGATTGCTCGCACGCAGGCACAAAATCACGGGGTGATTGCACTTTGTACGAATGCATCTTTGCGAGGCTCCTGTTCTCACCCAGCACCACCACCTGCATGTCCGAAAGCAACAGCCTGCTCCTCAGCATCCCGGGCAGACCATTGAGCCCAGTGGGCTCACGGTGCCCAGTGCGTTTCCCACGCACTACCTGCACAACAGAAGGGCTCTGCCCAGCCCACGGACAATCCTCTCGGATGCTGACCACCCTGCTGCCTCAGGTATGTGTCTACTCTGGAGTAACCCCAGGCCCCGGATCTTTCTCATCCAATAAAACACAGTTCAAGCAACTAAAAGAAACTTGAATACATGAAACATCTGCTAAAAATGTGCCAATGTTATTAAACTACTGCCAGAATTACATCTGATGCCAAACATACTTGCCAGTGATCGTCTCAAGCATCAGATTTTATTGTGAATGCATTTAAAGGGGCTTTATTTAAAAACATATGCATTAACCACTGACCATTGCGTTGGCTTTTGTCTAGCTATAGGCCTTTGTGCCTCCTAAATTAAGACAAAGGGACAGGGACTCAGTCAGCTTTCCTGTATTGCACTCATACATACAGGCTGGAAAAGAAGGAGGGAAGAAGGGAAGGGAAAAGAGAAACACAAACCTTGGCTTTACTTATCATCAGTTGGAAATTCAGCTTATGAGTCTTATTTACGTACGGTACTAACCTGACAACAGGGAGATGCTGCCAGAATATCGTAGGTATACATAGTTCCCAGCTGATGCCAGCTTCCATCCCATCGGGACTTGCACTTAATGCAGATAATTTTGTGAACCCCTTCTAAGCAGTCTACACAAACAGCATAGAGGTGCATAAGCCTTCCTGTGGACAGGAAACACACTTCTTAAGGAGACTAGAACAGAAGATTAACACAGACATTTCCTGCAATGAGTTATCTGCCCTTTAGTGATGCAAATCACACCTTATTAAATTTTTTTTTTTTTTTTTAAAGGGTGAATGATAAAGTAAAAAACGTTTCTCTATGGGGAATACATAGGGTTTGACTGAAGCTATTTTCCACACATGCAAAACTCAGGAATTAGTCATCAACCTGCCCACCCTCCCTTCCTCCATTTGCTGGTAGTACCTTAGCAAAATATTTTATAAAAGGAGTTGCTGAAGCTGCATGAACAGATGCCAGGTTAAGCTCTGTGATCAGCTGCAGAGTTTCCAAACCCAGGACTGTGCCCTAGCTTCATCCCCACCTAACAGAAGAAGTGGAGAAGTGTTGAAGCTTATTAGCAAGCTGGGTACAGATTCATTTAACAACTTGCCAAAATCTTCCAGCAAAGGGGGGACTAAGGACCTAACATTCCCCATGGAAAAAAGCGACAGAGCAATTTCCTTTCACGTACTTTTTCCTGACCATTCATTTACAGTAAGTGTATTTTGAAACATTATACGTTACACATACACAGACTTTAACATGCCATTCAGAACCATGAATCTGTCGAGCCCTATCATGACCTTAGGCTCTGTACGCACAGTGACTTTCAAAACCTGAGCTATATTGACCTCCATAAAAATCAAGTGGCTCAGACTTGAAAACGAAATATTTTCTCTACATAAATGTTACTAAACCCATCGATGCAAAATCTGAGATGCAAATTTCATACAAAACAAAAAGCCCTACACAAATTATAGAGAGCTGGCACCTAGATTGTGCCTGACTTGTAGTGACTGAATCCATCTGTAGTTTAATAGTTGGCTATGAAAAGTCGGCTGGCAGAGAATACTAATTCTGTAATATACCATATTTTGCACTGCTATACAAGACAAAGTTAAGAAGCACCGCTGTTACAGATCAGCTTCCAAACAGGACTGCGTATAATATGTGTTTATTTTGGAATGCAATTTGTGCTCTGTAGCATCCAAACACTGAACACATCACACCCTGTAATTTAAAGAAGACATGCATCTCGTACCCTTTCTAGATAAAAGGCAGTAAAATATTAACAATTTATGATTAGGCCATACCAGATACTTTAAAACTTATGGTTTGGTTTTTAACTTGGTTTGTTTTTTAAGCCAACTATTTAAGAAATATGAGAAGACAAACCAAATTTTTCTTAAAATATATATACAAAATAAACTTGCTAGTATGAGCTGGTAAAAATTGTGTTATTCCACATTGGTGTGTTCAGTTGTAGAAAAAGTGGTATGATGAAACTGAAGTGCAAATATAATTAACTCTGTTCCTGAAGTGAACACTCTAGATCGGAGACCTTCAAATCATTTCACACACAGAAGTTTTGTGTTGTGCAGGAAGATAAAAGATTTTTCCTCATCTGAAGTTCTGCACTGCTCCCACACATTAAAATACTGCATTCCCCCGCCGCTTAATTTTCAGGATCCTTGTTATATAGGAAATGAGGCACCTGATATCTTAAACATACCTGAAACAAAAGAAGTGATTTTCTGTACTGAAGAGAAAATAACACCCTGGAACAGCACCTTGCAAACCTAATTTCATTTCAAAGAGTACTTCTGATAATAAACCATTTTTTCCCAGGACAAGGAGGTAAAAATTTTAACAATTAATTATTCACGGCATCTTGTCTGAGCAAGTTTTTCGGCTGTATCGTCCAATGGCTAAGGAACAATTAATTAAAAAAAAATCTTTTGCAGAGTTTCATTCTTAGTGGCAAATGTTAACAAGGGATGAGTTTCACTATTACTAAACCAGCTATTAGTACCGATAAGATCACAAGCACATTGTGCGTGCCTCCCCACCAAAGAAATAAGCATTGGTATCTCACATATGTATATTCTGTTTCTCCTGGAGCTCTTTTAGCTTGTACATTTGCCTAGCACTTTTTCCCCTTGAAGTACATCAGGCAAGACAGAAACAATAATGTTAGCATGAATACATTTTAGTGACTTAGTGCACAGTGATTTAAGGAAAGAAAAAAAAAATACAAAGTTGTTGAGCAAAGGAACGTTACATAACACATAGTATGACCATGCATGGGATATAACATATTTTATTGACGGGAGAGAAACTTAAATGTTAAGCTACCTCTGTTAAAGCCTTCCCAACAGTCTTTTCAACATATAATTCGATGTTGTTGAACACCAAACTACGAATACTTTCTCTGACTTATTTTAGCCGTGCTGGCTGCCAGCAGGCTGCAGGACAGGCGTGTTTTGCCGTGTACCACCCTGATCGCTTAGTTTGGGACACAGCTTTCAGGAAGAGCTGAAGTTCATCCCAGATCGATTTGTTTCTCTAGGAGGAGAAAAGTAATATATGCCTTGGTCTCAACTCAGCTCGGAGCTGGGACATTATCAGGGCACAGTCCAAGCAGGTGGGAGTTTGGAAATAAATCTAAATCCCCCACTACCCCCTTGCTGCTTCAACCCAGCATATTAAAAGCTTACTTTTACTACATCCAACCTCTCCAGGCCAGTGTTAACGTAGGCCAGGCTATACTCCTTTTCATATTAAAAAAAAAATAAATAGTTTTCTATAAACCAAAACTGATGTTCTCTAGCCTGAAAGCAGACGAGAGGCATCTCGTCTCACCGGTTGTGTAAATATAACTTTCACCCATGCTGCAGCACAGCATGCTTAAATTTAAAAGGTTGTTTAAAAGGTTGATGTATATCTTGGTGTAAAGCTCACAATAGATAAATCGGCATGCACACGCTGCAGAACAGAGTGGCTGGAAAACCTTCCCGTGGTCTACCTAGAAACCAGATGAGAAGTCTTTTAATTGTAAACCCAAACACAAGGCATGGATCTTCCTACACAGCGTTTGCTCCTTGTAATTCCTTCCTAAGTGTTTCAACCTGATCCAGCTGATAAGTGGGACGTGACTTCAAGCTTTACAGAACTGCTGAAAAATGCAGAACCGGGATGAAAATCTAAAATGGGAGGGGCAGGGCACAGAAGGCAGTTCCATCATTTAATGAAGCCTAGCATGACTGACAGACAACCTGTACCTTGAAGGTGACAGGGAACATCATATTCAATCTCATCGTGTCTCGATGGGCTAAGGAACAGGGTCCCGTCCACCAGCGGAAACTGTTCAAACACTGGCAGCGCCCTGTGGCATAGCGCACAGTTTACAACGTTCCTGTGGCTGGCACTAAGAGCAGCAAGGATAAACTTCCGAAGGTCCTCCCCTTGGCCCACCTGGGCATCGTCTTCCATCCGCACATGGAACGTATTCAATTTATGCCTGGGGATGTGAGTAAGCAGCTCAGATAGATCGAGCCTTCTCAGAAACTGCACAGGGGCATCGAAGTGTCCCGATCTATGCGCTTGCAAGCCGGCTGCCCCGTAATCAAAGTGCGTGTTCCTGAACATGCCCCCACCGGCCATGTTCTTCTTATGGGGCTCCAGGTGAATGGCGTTCTTCAAAAACTCTCCTAAGTATCGCGAGGAGCGAGGGCCGCTGAAATGCGTGGGGGCAAGAATAGAGTAGCCGGTGGGTGGGGACTGGCCGGGAGAGACACAAGGCGAACGAACGGCGTAGCTGCCGCCCATGACGCCCTTCTCCTGGGAGTTCTGCCTGTCCATCGAGTGCCTTCGCTGGAGGTCGTGACTCAAGCCTTTCTGCGGCTTGTTGGCTGGCCGGCCCTTTTTGGCCTCTTCCGCCGACTCTGCCATCGACCTTCCCGTGCTCTTCTCCAACACTGATTTTTTCTTCTTATCATCCTGCATTCGCTTCACCTGGTACCAGTCAGTGTCCTTCTTTAAATGACCCTGCCCGCACCGACAGGAGCAGAAGCGAAAAGCCAAGTCATATCCCTTCTTTGTCCACATGTTTTGGCGACACTGCTTTTCGTTCCAGCTCCTAGCTCTGCCAATGCAATTGAACTGGACGAGAATGCTGCTTTCCCACTCGTAGAAGCACTGAAGGTGCATCCAGGTGCTGTACGGACAATGCTCGTTGTTGCATATGACCTTCTGGTAGTCATCCTTCTCCAGGTCCACTGGCCTTCCAAAGCTACAGATCAGGGGAGTGGCGCAAGGGGCTTCTGTGGAAGAGAAAACAGATACATTAATAACTTAACGGCCCGCTTACCGCAATACTTCTTTAAATGCCGTGCCAAAAAGGCACACGAGCTCTTATTCGCGACCCGTATTACTGAAGGGCCCCGCAAGTGCTGGCTCTGGGTCAGGGTGAAAAGCAGTCTCTGCCAAAAGAAGTTAAGTATGTGAAAGGAGATACGGAAATGAAGGAATAAGGAAACAAAATGACATTACAGTTTGTTTAATATTCAAAGCCAAAGCACCTCAGAAGCATTAGCTCTCCTCAAGGGTTTGCGGATACCGTTGCAAAGGCTTTAAGAAGTAAGGAGAAAGCTTTGCGGATGTTCTGGAGGGTTGCTTTGAAACCTGAGAGGCAACATGGGGAGAACACACAGAGATGCTTGTTTGAAAAACAAGCAGGCAATACAGCCTGGCCGTGTGATCACAGGGAGAGGCAGGAATTGATCTTTTCTTTGGGACTGAGCAAGAGACAACAGCTAGGGAGAGAAGGAGGGAGCAGAGGACTTTGAAAAGCCAGACTAAGAGCTTACGTTCCTAGCGCGGAAAGAAGGGCCTTCGTTACATTGCTCAGGCACATACAGAGACTATACCACCGTCACTGACCAACTGGATAGCTGAATTTCACAACCCAAACAGTTCTGCAACACAGACAGGTTAAAAAACCAAACGCCACATGGTCTTTTATCAGCAAAGGAGCAGCCTTTGCTACATCCCTGAGCAAAAAACCAGTTTATTTCAATTCTCTCCCTGCAACAGTATCAGCTTCTACACAAAAATGTTCTACAAAAAACGTTCATTTACGGAGCAGAGACATTTTCTTCTCCCTCACCAAAGTACCACAGACGACAAACTACTCCCATTTCTGGCTGCTCAGTTGCAGCTGGGAGGCACAGAAAGCACAGGAAATTTTCAGTTGGAGTTTCTACTGGATCTTAAGAGTTTCTAATTATGAAGTTTTTAGATGCTTAGTCAAGTATTACAAATATTCCTCCTCTGTATTTCTGACTTCCCACTTCCTCCACTTCACCAAAAAGTACTGCTCCAACAGGGCTGGCAGGCTGCCTTTTAACCTCCTCATCGCTGCATTCAAATACTAGCAAGCTTCTCAGGGTCTTCCACGGTCAAGTGCCATCTCATCCCGTGCGACACAGGAGCAAACAGCTCCCTGCAGTTCCCCAGCCTCAGCCAGAGCTCCAGGACTTGCAAAAGAGGTACACCGAGAGAGGCTGCCGTGATTCAGGTTTTTTTTTTCCCTTAGGACTTCAAATTTCTATCTGATAAGCTGGGGAAAAAACACCACTCGGTTGCATTGCTTTTAATCCCGTTCCTGTCACTGCTAGCACAAATAACACAACATAATTTGCAGTGGGAAGATAGGTTTTACGACGCTATCTTCACTTTTACTCAGACTTCCAGTAATAGACACGCTACCCGTCATCATCTGTCCTGCAGCAGCAGTACACAAGCCAGATGCTTTACAACAACAGATCTTTGCCATACCAATGGTTCTGCCCCTTCCCAACAAGTTGTTGCTAAAAGGCTATAAACAAACACACAAACAAAATCTTCAAGGTTACCTTCAGTAAATTCAAGATTACGGTAGCTCTTAAGACTTATTTACCCAGAAGAGATGGGCACGAAGAGAATTTTCCCGAGCTATTCCCCAGAAGATGCCACATCCTTCACCTCATTTGTCTGCCTCCGTTTCTAATGCCAGAAGCAGCACAGTTGCAAGGAGAATTTTTCTGCAATACCTTTCCTTAGGGGATTAGACTATAAACTGCAACCAAGGCACATCCCTGAAAACATTCTCTTAAAGCAAAAAAAAACCAAAAAAACAAAACCCAAACCTATTTCATTTCAGAATATGGACTTGTGCAGTCATTAAAGACAAATTACCAAATTGGAGAGGTAAGAGAGGCATCCCCTCGGGACTCTTTGGAAGTTCCTTCTACACATGTGTCACTTACATTCTCACCAGTTGTTTCAGGTCTCTGAAAAGCCCACTGAGAACACGCAGGGTTTGAGATGTCTTTGAGAAGCACGAAATTTATTGGCTACTAACGACTAATTTTTCTCCACTTTTTTTACTGTGTATAACTGAGTACAACGTTGCTGGCCAAGAGCAAAACTGAATGATAACTTACCTGCCCCAAAATACAAGCTGTCAGTTTACCCGTTCAGAGAATTCTCCCACCTATTCCCCCGGACTTCGAATCGAGTCACACTGCATCACACCAAGCATCTCTGCAAAGTTTTTCTTCGTTATCAGTCATTCATTAAATATAGCTAAGGTCTGAAAGCACAGTTTGCAATTATAGCATCCTTAAGAAATTTATCTCAGAGAAGCCAGTTAAACTGAAACCATTAAAGGCAAACCATCAGAAGTGAGATGTGCAGCAAGATACCGGAGGTACCAACATGAACAGCTCTCGCTTATGCATTTCCTGTATTCATCTATTTGGGTCCATATTCCTTTCCACTGCTGCCAGGAGGCAGAAAGAAAGAACATGCCAAAAATCCACTTATGCTCCCCCTGTGTTTCAGAGTGTAAATGTTCTAACGCTCACAGGTATAATTATAGCTGACAGCCGAGAAAGTTACTATACAGACAAGTCTAGAGATCTCCACTTTAGTATAAAGACTTTACACTTGTTCATCCATACTGGCATAGTTAACTGACTAAAAAAGGAAGCTGTTTCCTTGATTAGCCTTTGAACATGTTTTGGGTTTTGGATGCAAAACCATATGATCTCTAAGCCCCTGAGAAGTTTACAGCCTCTTCATAATGTGGACAAAAAAATTAAAGTAATAAAATAGGTGGCTGAAATACAGAAAAAAACCACCATAGCCTGTGTATTCCACAGAATGCATCCACAATTATTTGATTATGATCATGCACTGGGTGCCTAGAAGCTATTGTAAAGGTGACTTTCAACAGATTTTTTCCCGCTTTTCCCTCGTTGGTCAATGGAAGGACTGTGGGATGGGACCTTCTCCAGCTTCACTTTGAGAATTTAGAGATTACCAGATTACCTGAGGAACTTCCCACGCAGCGTAATCATGAGCAAAGAAAAGCTTCAAGTTTTGGATTAGTGATGTCTTGTTCAACATTTAACTAGACGACTACAAGGCTTCAGATGTTCCCTCACCTGATCTTCTGGGTGTGAACTGGCTGGCCACACAATCACCATAGCAAAAGCAGGTCTAGAGCAGCTGGAAAAAAGCAACCGAGGGAACAAGAGCCTTCCCCCACGCAAAAGACTCCCCTGAATTGTGAAGTGGTAGCACTGAGATTGCTTTGGAAAACGTCACTGCTAACAGGAGGAGCTGGTCCCTACTCACCGCTTCTGGGAGCTCACCTGACATCTTCTGCAGTAGCACAGGAAATACCAGAAAACCAACCGGTCTCTCTGCCATGTCGCCACACTCTACAGCAAGGTCAATGCCTTCACTGATACAGGTTTGCTATTACAAAGTCTGCTGACATGGAGAAGTCCTTGATAAAACCGCTGCAGCGTTTCCGCAACAGAAACTGAAGAGCCCAGCACAGCTCATGTAAGTTGTCCCAGTAGAAAGTTCCACCACTTCTGTAGTATCCCCGTATTTAAGAAAGCAGAAAGCTCCACTACCTGAAAAGAGTACAGAAACCTCAAGCCAACATTTGGTTCTGCCTAATGGTTCAAATTCCAGCAAGTCTATCTGTACGAAACAGACTGTGCAGGACTGAACATCCCTTGCAGACTTCTCTCTATTCGTATCTCCTGCCAAACATAATCGTGCCACATGGTCCTACATAAAGAATAAATGAGAAACAGAAAACAAAGCAATTTTTTGTGCAACTTTCCCAGTTCACAGCAACAGATATGCCTTAGGAGCAAAAGAGACAGCATTCAGATCACTTACTATGGGAGCCACATTAGCAATTGTGAAGAGCTCTTCCCACCAATTCACACCCTTGAAAGTGCTCTGGGTTATTTAATCGTCATTTTATAAACAAGACAAAGCACTTACTACAGAATTACAAAACTTTAAAAATTCTTGTTTTCAAGCCCTCCTATCTCCCAATTAGAAATGCATTTTGAGATTCTTTTTCAAAAAGTCAGAGCTAGAATCATCGTCTTGATGTTTTGTGATAACAGTACAACAATTACCGTCAAAAGAGACGATGAAGGGGAGTAAATAGAAAATCACACAGCCAAGATGCCCACCCACACCTGCAGCCCCAAGCTGGTTTGTCACCTAAACACAATTTGCTTCCAAGTAGCTAATAGCTCAACAGATTTCTGTTTTCCAAAGCCATGAAACTGAACTTCAGGAAAAATGAAAGATTCCCAGGTATCAGAGCAGCATCCATTCTCCCCGCCAGAGCTTCTGAAAGAATGCCCAAATAACCATGAAAGTACCTCTATTCTACCTCTCCATTTCAAGATGGCTTCACAGCCGAAGAGAACAAAACAAGACAGAGGGCAGTTTTGTATAGCAGAATGGCTCCGATGTTTAGACACGAGCGCATGGCTGTAACGGTTGCAACTACAATTGCACGCTGCTTCTTTCTAGAAGTTATGTTTCCACATAAAAAATACCAAGTGTTTTCTCATATTCCACTGGAGCGATTTTGATCAGTAATTCTGAAAATAATCACAAGGGGCAGCATATAAATGTCCTCTAAAACAGGAATAACATACCATAGTCCCAACAAACATATATTTGAGCACAGATAGCTCATTGTTTAAACAAGGTTATGTTTTGCGTTTGACAGAGCTACCATAAAATTAACTTTTCTTTCAAAACCGAGAACATGACAGAAGACAGCAAGGAAGCTGGGTTGGGTGTTTGGCTTTTTCTCAGTTTTTCCATTCAGGTTTATAAACATCAATAAAAGCCAGGAATAGAAACAGACAGTCGAGATAAATCTCCTTCAACAAAAAAACCCACATTAACCAGTTTCCACATTTTAATAAAAAAGAAAGAGCGTATATGAAGACCACCCTTCCCATTTTATGACTCAGATGAAAGCAGCAGAACAACGGCTGCCTGAGGAACTTCCCTCTGGTGAAGTAAATGGAGGAGAATGTTGTTTACTTCTGTTTACACACCCATCATAAAACCAAAGATGCACCCAGCAAGCCAAATGCAATGACTCCATGGCTTCAGTTTCGTGACTGCTCTTATTTGTTCCAAGTCCTCGATGCGGACGCCTAAAGCAAAATTTGCTCTTCCCCCCTCCTCCACGTTCCCACATTATCCATTGTGTTACGCACCAGAGTTTTTCAGCCAGTGGACAGAAACAGATAATTATTTCCTCTACTCGTCAGCATAGGTTTCAGCTCACCGCACAGACTTGCGATCGCTGGTAAAGCTCGAGGGAGGTGTGAAACATGTGAGGCTGGGGGCAGAGGAGAGAGAAGCGTGGTGGCTGTTGGAAGAGGCAGCCCTACTGTCATCTTAAAACAACTGTCAGGCGACAGTAGGTTGTTATGGATCTGGAAGAAGAAATTACCAAAAAAAAAAAAAAAAAGGTAAGGTCTTGACACTGGACCAGCTGCAAGACACTTACTATAGCTTGCTTTTGGTCTACCGTTACTCTAGCATCTCATCATCTATGCCAAGGACACTTTACTTGCCAGCGCATTACTTAGACCAGAAGGGTACCTGTGGGACGCACACTTTGCAAATCAAGCACTTTAACCTCTGCCACCGCTTTCCCATGAACAGTGCTCCCTTCACAACCCTACACAGCCAGGAATTGTTCACTCTGCCAGCCTGAACCACAGCTGAGTCATTTCTGCGGAAGGCTACTCCCTACCAACCATCTGCATGGATCTTCTGAATGTCCTCTGCCACCAGCATGGCTTTATTTTAATTGAAGTCATACAATATTATCGCGCTAATACTGTAACGCAGCTGTAGAAAATAAACCACCGCCACAACAACAAAACAGACTGAACACAAAACTTGTATTAATTGTACGACGTGTTTGCTTTGGTGAACCTTGGAATACAATCTAATATTCAAAAATTAGCAAGTCGTGACAAAGTGGTACTGCCATATGCATAACTGGTTAATCAGTACAAATAATACAGCAATATAGAAATGATCAGTGAATGCAGCGAGAAGAAAGCAACAGGAAAAAATGTTTCACAAGTGGATCCAAAAGGCAGGCTTGGATCTTCAGTGCAGCAACAACAACCAACAACAGCCAACAAACAGTAAGAGAAGTCTTCCAAAACAGCTCGGCTCGTGACTTGTATCGATAACACTCACTGATGATGACTGATGTCTCTCCAACACTTCTTAAGCAATCTTTGCAGATTCATCCAAGATGAAAGTTTCCAATCATTCTCTGGGAGGGAGGGGAAAAAACAAGACAGCAGTACCTGGTAAGCTGCTTAAAACACAGGCTCTCTTCTGTGTCACGAGACTCCCTCTTACATTCTTGGGAAGATAAGCCAACGCCAGCAGTCTATCGTAAGCAATGGACAGAGAGCTCAGGCTGGCATGACACCCAACGCAGACCTACCTGAATCCCCCTCGCCGAGCCACTGACTCCAGGCAGCCTCTCATCTCAATGGCAGTCTGGCTGACAACTTTCCACACGTAAGCACCTACATGTTGGTACTTACGTGCCAATCCGGAGCTCAATCCTACCCCCAAGGACCAAGTAGCTGCAGTCAATATTTATGCTCAGAAGGGAGTTAAAAAGAACAAAGCTGTAAGCAGCCCAGCTCTACTTGGCAGGCTTACCCCACATGCAAGACGTCACTAGTTCTATTGGGCGAGTAGGCACATGAAGTGATCACCTTCCCCTAGAAAAGATATCGGGTAATTTGGAGCTACTAAACCCTGGTTCACCTGGAAATTCAGATGATGGGACTCCTGGAGGGCTCAGTAGTTGCTAGAACCATCTCCATGCATTTCACTTATGCTGACTTCATGCTTGGCTTCCAAGGGAGTCTCCTCAGAAAAAAAAAGAAAAAAAGGCCTAGCAACTATACAGTAGTGGGAAGATGACATGGAAATCGTGAAGGCTTAACTCATACCTGCCACATTAACACCTTCTAATTTATAGCACTGTCGGAGCTAGTGCCTGCTTACAAAATCAGCAATTAGCACATGATACAAAGTCAGTTCATCTGCGGCTCTTCCCCAAGCACCCACTCCCAGCCCAGCCACACCACCTCACCACAGTAAGTCAGAAAGTCAAGAGCAACACTATACGAACTAAGGAGGACAGGCATGCACATGTGCACAGTAGTTTTGCAGTTTGCTTCCACAGCCATCTGCGCTCCAAGCTGGACCAACTGCCTATGCAGCTGAAACCCACCATGAGAATCCACACATTCTTGTAGAAGTCACCATAATCTGTACAGTTGTCCTCTAGCCAACCTAGCCAACTTCTCTCCATTTAATACCTGTCGTCCAAACACAGAGAACAACTCTGCAGGTGGATTTTTCTGGTCATTATCAGGGTGAATGCAGAGATTAGTGACCATCTCAAGACTAGTGGGCATTAACATGTTTTGAACCTTGGCTGTTGCATTGCCCACATATGAATCATCCTCACAGAAAAGCATTTCCACCATTCAACTCCCTCGCTGTAGTCTTCCAATAGCTTTTAATACTTTGAAATGCTACCGGAAACTAACCCTGGTGCCTCAAGAAACAGACGTCCTAATAACTAAAGCAGACTCTAACGCACCTGCCCTAGCAAGTTTTCAGTGGCAAATTCCAGTTCATGCTGGGAATGAAGAGGTAACTGTGGCCAGCAGTAGGTGCCCTAATACCAAGCACAGATGTAAACACCGCAGGCTGGACTTGCCCAGTTTCAGAGCCAGCTAGCCACCAGACCCAGTCCAAAAGCACCAGAAGGGAAGAGAAAAAGGAGAAAAGGTTGAATCAAGTGGTATCAGCACCTCTTTTAGTTTGAAGTCTAGGGAATTTTGTGTCATTGGTCTATCCTTCACAAGTTTCAATATGACAGACAGTCTTTTTATTTCCCACACTAAAGGCTGAAGAAGCTGGTAGAAACTCAGTGGGAAACAGGGGATGCAGTCACCCTAGCTGCATTACCCAGCACCTCTGCAAGACAGCAGCTCCCGAGCGTGGAGCCGTCGGTTCCAATAGACATCTCCCTCTTGACGCTGCGCTGGCTCCCAGCCCTGCCCATTTGGGCCATCTTTGGCATCTGTGCAGTAGGCAGAGACCTCAAGGGTACACTGCTCCCAAAATGGGTATCGGAAGCACAGAAGGGGAGACAGGGAGCGCCAGGCACGCTCAACAGCCAGGCTCTGATTGAAGCCACCTCCTCTCCCAGCAGGCATTCAAGACAGGAACAGCAGCAATATCCCTCTCAAGCCCTGGAAGCAGGACCGACAGACTCTACCATTGCAGGAGAGACAAAGAGCTGAAGGTTAAAGTGAAAGCTCTCAAGATAAACGTCACTGAAGTCTACCGGGAAATGCCAGCGCTCTACTCAAAATCCCGCAAGCTTTCAAAACGGAATTACCCACTCCAGTGACGAGATTACTGCTTCAAGAGGCCTCTCTGAAATTATTTGGATTTCTATCAAAACTGTTTAAACAAAGCCCATGCTCTACTAGTGCTGTTGTAATTTAGACACCTTGAAAATTAGCTGGAGTATTTTGCCCTGAGCTGGATGCAAGGTTTACCTCTATTTTTTTCCCCTCACATACGCTGCAGGAAGAAAAGCAGAGAAGGATGGACATCTGCCAGTCATCACAGTACTTTAATATCAAAGGATGTCTCAATATGCAAGGCTGTAAGCGAGGCTGAAGAAAACTTACAAATGTCTCCAAGGACTAGAAATCATTTTGTCACTACTTGTTAGATCACTGGGAGGAAGATACGGGATGAGTACAGACAAAGCAAAGCAATCAGTTCAAAAACTTTATTTCCTCATACAAAACCTAACCAACATTGAGCCTAAGCCTTACTCATGCAAGCACTACACTTGAGCAAATGACTCATCACATGAACACCGAATGCTGTCAGGGCACTGATAACCATTTCGATAGCAAATAACTGTTAAAAAAAATTAAATGGGTGTGTACTTGCTGGCAGGAAAGGATAGTATTTATTTTATTCAGTAATACCATAGACATGATTCCATTTGCAAAGATTTGCAGAACATGAATTGCGTTTGCTACAAAAGCATGTAACTGCATAGCTTTAGAAAACCTAAAGCGAACATGAAAGTCCTTTCAAACCCAATTTGCTTTGATAGAGACAGTGATATTTGCATTCAATTGATTTCTGCAGTTAGACAAACTCAATGGAATTATGAAGCAAAATGGTTTTCCTTTAGAAAATTAATCAGTATTAAATTCTGTAGTCACTGCAACAGAATAGAAACTTAATTTTCCAGGTGGTCTCACTGATATCAATGGGACTCCCTCAAGCTAAGTAATAAGAAGGTGCCAATACCGAACATCACTAGAGTGCCAAACTGGAATTGGATGTTACATGCAGCAGGGAACATTTGACAGCAAATATTAATCCATGCTTAAATACTACAGCAATTCATGCTCTAAAAATACATTTTTAAATTAAATATTGCGCTGACAAATTTTCTGGCCCTCTTTAACTATCCCACCTCCAGGATATAATCTTTTTTTTTTTTTTTTTTTTTTTTTTTTTTTTTTTTTTTTTTTTTTTTTTTTTTTTTTTTTTTGCAAATCTTAATTGTTGGCCAGTCACAGCTGTCAATACGTTAGTCACCGTTGCGCTGACTGATTTTCTTCTTCATACGCTTGTCCTACATTAGCATTTCCATTTGAAAGTAAATCAAAGTCTTTACAAACTTGTGAAACCCAGGGTAAGAGTATGCAAAAGTACAGCTGGCCATTTTAAACCCAGGTAACCACAGACAAGTTCAGAGCCCGGCCGGGGCGGTGGGCACTGCTCGCACAACCCCTCGGACTGCCGTGCCAGGAACTCCACCCCTGGAAAACCACGCTCCAGTGAGACCTGCAGCAACCACCTCCACCAGCTCCCCCACAGACTTGTTTTCCCTGAAAGGCTCTCATGCCCCGCACAAACCTGACCTCTGGCAACTCCACCTGACAACCCACCCGCTCGCCAGCTCTGCCGCTTGTGCAGTTCAAGGGTTCACCTATGCCGGAGGGGAAAAAGTACAGTCTTAAAGCAGGTGGGCAATATACCGTAAGATGTTGTTTTAGAGACAGCTAATGCCATATATTTTTAGTTCAATATAGCATGGACCCCATGTTAATGGGGAAAAAAGCACGGATAAGGAGAGCCAGCTTCTCCTTTTCTCTTATCTCCTCGTAGCACCAACACTGGAGAGACTAGAGTGACAGGGCAAGGGGATGAAGCAGCAAGATGCTAAGATGGCGACCATCAAGAGGAGGAAGACAACTTGGGTCTGCTAGACAATGAGAGCAAGAATGGAAACAAGGCTAAGAAAATGGATGGAAGAAAGAATTTTAGGGTCAGAAGCAACTATATGCGGAGACCAGAGCGAGAAGTTTATAGGATAAAGGGATAAAATGGCTGGAGCCGACAGTGTAAAAGCACCCAGGCTCAGCGAGGCAGAAACAGAGAAGGAATTTGCCGCTCAGAGCCCTCAAATCTGAAGTAAACCCTGTGGATTTTACTCTGCTGCTGCTCAGGGCAAAGTCTCCACAGAATGTCTTGCCCCCTCACACTCATTGATGTCTGCAGATGAAGGTAACCAACTGTGCCACTGGGAATGCTGGTAATCCACAGGGCCGGAGTCAACGGGGTAAGTGCACGATCCCATGGAGCTGCTGGTATAATTTTACACATTTTCCAGTTTGGTTAAGAGAAGTAACCTAGAAAATTAACTAGAAAACAAAACAAAACAAAATTATTAAGAACCTATATATCCAACCTCTCTGAAGACAGGGAACGTAAGAAATGAGGCTTTCTGTGACATCACATTTCAGCTTCCCTGTGTACTGCGATACTGTTAAATTAGTTGTCTGTCCGTCCGTCCCCGTTCCCCCCAGACCTGTGCTTCATGCAGTGCAGAAAATGGATGCACTTTGGTCGGTTAAGAAAGATTAATCTATCACATACAGAGTTCCTGCTTGGCCTGATGGAAGAGATAGGAAAGGAAGGCACAGCTACAGAACGTGAATCCGCCTGGTGGGCGCCATCCCAACACCTGCTGAGAAGTTACACTGCAAGACAGAGAAAAGCCATCACATCTGGCCAGTGGTTATGCCCTCCACCTTCCCAATTCCCACCCGGGTGTCTAGAACCCTTCCATCGCAGTTTGAGCACTGAACATGCACACATTAAAACACCACCAAAAGCAGCAGAAACAGATGCCCTCTTGGGGCAGGGGAGAATCAGCCTATGTTTCTCAGTCACGATGCCAAACATTGACTGACGCTTTGAGGAAAAAATTGTGCAGGGATTGAAGCTAAATTTGTCAAAACGTAAAAGGGAACATCCTTCCACTGTAAAGGGGTGCTATAACAACAGTTCTGTATTACATGGTCAGAGCTGCACAGAGAAGCCCAGAGGAAATCAAAAATTCTGTTTCATTACAGCACGTGGATGGGGGGCAGAAACAATACATGGACCAGATAATGAACTGTGAAGACTTAAGAAGAAATTTCTGAGCCACTAGCCCTTCCCTGAATGAAGCAGGGTCCTGATGGGACTGCGCAATTAGACTGTCATACTGACATCACGATGCAAAGCCAAGGTTTGTACAGGCAATCTTAATTTCACAATTATTAAATCCGCTGCTTTCATCTCTGCATACTTCTGTCTTGTCATATTAATGAAAGAGACCAGGTTATGTTGTTATGATCACCCACTGCTTTTCCAGGGTAAAGATAGAGAGCAATAATACCGGCCACATGCAAATTACTCTAGAACAACCCAGGGTGACGACGCAGGAGCAAAGAGCGAGCCCAGGGACCCAGAGGACCAGCAAGCCTGGGCAGCACAAGTCGCAGCCTGCAGCTGCCCGGCCCAAAAGCAGCACAGCGAATCCCTTCCCTGCACCCAGCACGCTTAAGCCACAACCCAGATAATCTCCCATGAATAATCGAGAGTTGACTGCGAACAGCAGAACTCTTCTTGACCTCACAACTCGCTGCAGCAGGCCACATCCTCCATAAACTGCTTAGTGATCAAGCAACCCTAAGTGCACGGCCTCCTGCAAGCGTCTTGAGTCTAGTAATGGGATACTTGCCTCCAAGGCCCTGGCTATACTACAGAGCTTCCTTTCAGATTCATCGGTTCTGAAGACTTGGGGGAATCCATTATCACCATCTAATCTTTTCCTTGCACATGAGAGCCGGACTCCCAGCTCTGCAGCATGACAGGAGCAGTTTCTTCTTTCATCTCCTGAACCAGAACAGTTGAAAGCTTTGGACTTATCGGTCAGAATCAAATTCATGAAACTTCCATCTCAGGATAATCTGATGGGCAGTAGCCAATGTAAAATAAAGCTAGCGACCACACCTACTCCCCCAGCCTTTATGATTAGCTGAAATGAAAGAGATGACCAGGTGCAACGATCCTGTCAAGGCAAAGATCAGGGGTGCCAACCAGGCACTTACAGCAAATGCCAAAGCCAGTGTTGTACCTCTGTTGTGAAGGGGGGGGGAAAAAGGGAGGGAGGTGGATTTGACAAAAGAGTCAAGGATGTTTCTGACCACGGAAGTCATATGGAAGCAGGGAGAGAGAGAATAAAGGAGCATCTCAGGTTAGCTCTCGGCAAGGGAGCCTCAGCTCTGGAGGAAGCTGGCCAGCACAGAGGAAAGGTACACGGAAGGTACCTGGGACACAGTCTTACAGCTGACAGAGACTGACAACCTGTCCACCTAGCAAGCGGTACCGCTACCGGTGTTCACCAGCATCACCTTCAGTGGCACCTGCACAAGGAACAACACTTAGTTATCCCCAGGCGAAACAGCCACACCAGGAATGCACCTCTCCTGTCCCTCCTGCTCCAGCGAAAAAATTTGGAAACACTGATTCTCCTCACCTCACAAATTACAAACCAACAGTCTCATGGTTGAGATGCCAACTGCAAAGCGGATGTCGTGCACGTTACATCACCGGACTGAAGTCATGATAGAAATGCTCTAGAAATTCTCTAACTCCTGCTAATCTTCCCCCCCCCCCTTTAGCCAGTCACTTA
>NW_009260493.1:5519219-5519922 GCF_000687185.1 Egretta garzetta
CCCCCCCCCCCTTTATACACCACTTTAAAACAAAAAAAAAAAAAAAAAAAAAAAAAAAAAAGGAAATGCTAAGCATTCTCCCTGATACTCTGCAGTAAGCAATACTGTCACAAAAGCCACCTGGCAAAGACCTTGTGAGCTAAAGGGACTCACAATTAATTGCTAATATTTCTACAGAAAAGTTTCCATTGAATAATACGCAGGAATCAGACATCTTGAAAACCAAAATAAGATTCTTGGAACCACCTTTGGCTAACAGCAGGCAGGAAAAACGACCGCCACAAAGTATAAAACCAGTCGCAGCCACCCTCCCACTTTTTCCAAAGCGTGGAGAATAAGAAGCTGAAGTCCAACTTGGGAGGGAAAAAAAAGTCAAAAGAGTCTGTGCTGCAGTTTCAAAACCACCTTTAGTTTCAGCCTGAAATAGCATTTTTTCAGCAAGACTACCTCCAAACGCGGATAGCGGTGCAAGTTTCCGCAAGAAAGCACCTTACCAAAACTGCTGGGAACCAAAAGAACGAGCCACCAACCGAAGGCAGCGTAAAATGGTTGATGAAAAGCGAGCGTGTCAGCCTGACAAACCCGACCGCTGTACCACGACAGATAAACCGGACCGAAAAGTAGGACTCCATTTTTAATTGTGCTGAAATAAAGTCGGGATTTTCCGACTAAGCACCGAATAAGCCGAGACGCGGCCGGAGCC
>NW_009260493.1:5521064-5540260 GCF_000687185.1 Egretta garzetta
CGGGGAAGGGCTGGCAAATGTCACCGGAGGGTGCCGGAATAAAAGGAGGGGGGAATCAAAATAATTCGGCGTCGTGTTCGGAGTGGGGGCGGGTTGAGGAGCAAAAATGCCATACAGCATCACAGCCCTGGCTTGAGATGTTTCATCTCGCGTAGTTGCTGGTAGGGGTAGTTGCGTGGGTGATGGATAGCGGGGGCGAACCTTCAGGATACAAGTTGGATGAAGACTGTTGAACTGCTGCACACGCCTGGAGCAGAGCTGGAAGCCACCGCGCCTCAAGAGAGGCGTTGCGGAGGGGCAGCAGCCTCAGCTTCTGCAAGGAGTCCGGGCTCGGTGGGTGGCACAGCAGAAAATGGGGAACAAATATTCACGGGATTCCCGCACCCAGGGAGGTGAGATGCTGCCAGTCAGTTGCAAAGCAGCAGCACTCGCGGCATGCCTTCGCCTCGCTGGCAAGCAGCAGCTCCTCGCTCCTAAGTGTCGCCTGCTGGCGTGCTTGCGTTGGTACCTACCGGCTTATCCAACTTGAGAATAAAAAATACAACCTATCCTAAGAACGGCGCACCAGCTCCCAGGCTGAGCAGTTATTCTGAGCCTGGCAAGCTTTTCCTTGCACATAAATTAATTTATTTTTTCCTTTCTGACCCAGATCCTGCAGATTAGGTTTCCACGATTTCCTTACAGAAGAAGTACACAGGTGTGCAAGAATGCGCCTACATAGAGCAGTTATGGTTAGTGGTCCGTGACTGATCCGGGCTTGCCTGGGAGGACAAGAGCTTGTGTGAGCTGGCTGAGCTCTAGAGGTCACGTCCAAGCGGGTGGGACAAAACCTCATAGTAGGTGAGGTCTGTCTGAAGGTACCACGTTTTGCAAGTTACAATTTATCTACAGTGACTGGCCAAACTGTTTGCCTGGAACAGTTCCCAGATTTCTTCCTGTTGGAAACTGGACATACATCCTGGATCATCTTGTACCTGGTAGCCGGGGCCTTAATTTTCCAAGAAAATTAGCCACTGTATTTTCAAATAGTCTTCGAAGCAGCTGTCACAAGAAGTTTTCAGTCACATGGCCTAGTTTCTTTGCCTGCAGACATCAACATTTTAGAGAGATTTTAAAGCAGTTTCTTGCGTTGGTGGCAACCTTCTGAAATGATGTGCTTTTCAGTATCTCGCATTCCCGTAGCTAAATGTCCTGCTTACCTTAATTCACAGCTTTGAAGCTTCTAAATTGCATCTCTTTCTAAAAACCAGAGGAACAGAGAAAGTGTGGGCAATTTCTGAGGCCACGAGTTTGGGCAAATCCTGATCCCACCCACCTCAGTTGCAGAACTTCCATTTGTTTTCCTAAGAGCAGATTTTACCCCTAGTTCTGCAGGTTTCCAAGACCAAAAAAAATTGATTCCTTCCACCGCCATGCTCCCAACCTTGTAAACGTGCTTGCAACACGTGTAGTAACAGGGGGTCAGACCTCCAAGGAAATCTTTTCAAGTCTTCGTGTTCCTATAAAACAGTGAAAAACCCCTGGATGTGAAATAGGGACCTCATCTCCAGAGTAGGTGCGGAGTGTCGGACTAAGTGGTCCACTCTGAGCCAAGAAAGCAGCTACATACCACGCATGAGAGGCGCTGGAGGAGTAACTGCTTAAATACTGGGGCTGCGTACAAGAGTGTAATGTCTCGAACGTCAGTTTTGCAAAATCTGAGCTTGGTCAAATCTCGGCAATGTCCAGTCAGCCTTTACGCTCTGCAAGGGTTGTGCCATGTGTAGGTGAGACCTTCTTGGAGTGACATTGTAGAAATATGCACAGAGTTCACGGCAGTTTCAGTAGTCACAGAGATCTGCTGGGATGTTCTGGGGGTGAAAAAGGTCTTCCATGAGCGTGGTGAGTACCTGCTGGCTCACACAGAGGAGGGGTCTGCCTCTCGGGCTTTTCTCGCACAGATCTACTTGATGAAGTAGTGACAAGCCCTCTGTGGGTACAAAGCACCATTACTAAAGGCATACCCAAACGAAGGGCCTCTTGTTAACGTTGCTGAGGACAGGTTTGTGGCTATGTGGCAAAACTTACTGATCCAAAGACCTGTGTCAGTTAACAAAGAGCAGAAGGGTTGTGAGCAGCAGCAGCAAGGAGGACTGGAGGGGGGCCCTAGGTAATCACAGCAAGGTGAAATTTCCTCTCTGAAGTGGTATGATGTCTCTAAGCTGACTTGGTAAAGACAAACTGGGCAAATCAAGACAAATTAAGGGTATGCGTGTGGTCAGCACCAAAAAAACCCCTGTGGCATCTGCAGGGAGTAGCACAGATAGTGGCCTTCGTCTAGGCAGTTCAGGGATTCCCACAGCTCTGAGCCAGCCATGAGGCAGGTTTGTGACCTAGGACAAGTTTTTGGCAGAGCAGTGAGTGGGAGCAGGCATGTCGGGCAGGAGAAGGCTCAAGGTACACACTCGTTTTGGACAGGGAAACTCATCTCAGCAGTCTTGATGCTTCGTGTATGCTGCCTAATTTCCCTCACCTGGTCTGGCAAGAGGAACAAGACTGCCACCATCCTCTGGTACAGGCACTTTCCTACTCAGCCCTGTGGTTGGTTGTGGGGTCGTGAGGATTCCTCCACGTGAGGGTGAGGAATCTCCACCAGCCGTTCCACAAGGGCCCTCCCATTCCCCATCCCATGGAATGGAAGGGGCTCCGCTTGGGTCTGTGGGTCCTTACTGCACATCATCAGCCAGGACTTGTCCTGGAGATGCACCTTTCTCATGAGCGTGATTAGTCCACACCAACCGGTACTGCAAATTCTCTCCCCACAGTCCAATCCTTTGCAGAAGCCTTGTTTTTCATAACTCAAAAATAAGCATCTCTTTTTCTTTCTATATACAGTGCACAGAATAGTTGTGACCATTTCACTCCGAAACGAGTTATTTTAAAATCCAGTTACATTATTCACACAAATTTTGAAAAACTTAACCTGATTTCTGTTCACACTTGGATCTTGTCCATTTATCACTCTTTCTGAGGAGTTCCTTTATCAGAATAGATAGGATCTCCTCCTTTAATAAATAAACACGGAAGGTGTTAGCAAAACAAGCCACCTCTCATAGCCTTTTATTCTTTCTTGCTTGTTAGCTTGCTTGATTTGCAGACGTTCACAAATTGTTCAATCTCCCGGAGTTTTGATCTAGAACATAAAAGGCACCTCAACACTCAGCTGTAATAGCATAAACAGCGTCACATTTGTATACTTGAAAAGAGATGCACATAGAAAGGATCAGGAGACTTTGAGAAAATGTACTAAGTCTGTTTTCTATGGAGAAGAAAAATTCCCATAAGCAATATATTTTGGGTTTACAGGTATTGGCCAGTATTTCATTCTCAGTGTAATCTCCTTTGAGGTTAAAAAATGAACTTGAAAATGTCAACGGCAGAAATAAATTACTGCACCTAATCAGTATGGTGGTATAGGAACAAACAAGACTTTCTCAATAACTACAGACTAGCCATTTGAAATGAGGGTCATACTCTGAAAAGAGACCAAATTGACAAGAAATGGGAGTAGACAAAATAGTGCCACTTCACTTTAATTGCTGACAGAGAGCGTGCGAGCTGTATTCCACTCCACAGCTGTAAAAAAGCATGAAAGATCGCTAATGGGAAGAGGTTGTGAATCATTTGGGGATCTTCCTGTCTGAAATATTTAATACAAATAGCCTGTATTATAAATGATCTATTTAGGTACGTTTATGGAAGCACAGGGTGAAAACAAAAGGATTCGATTAGAACAGTGAAAACTCAACTCAGACCTCTGCAGCTCTCCCGCACAACTTTGAAAACGTTCATTGAAATCTGATTTCAAGCTGATCAAATAGAAATATCCATAACCAAGAGATAAAAATAAAACATCCTTCGTGGGAGACAAAGTAAACTACTTTGACTGGCCTATTTCCTTGCTCGTTGTTACTCTCACCTCTCCAGATAACAGGTTGCTGCTCACCCAGCTACTTAAGATGACTAAAAACTCACCTCTGGGCTCCAGTTAGTTATCTTTCAAAAATGCTCTCTCAGAAGAGAGAGGTGTCCCTCGTCCTCTCCCTTCGTGGTCCCCACCTGTGGTTTCCCCTGGTGCCGCAGTGGCTTTTCGCCTCCTGTCCCCTGTTATTAAAGCCCCTATCCCAGTGCCCGGGACCCTCTGCGCTGCAGCTCCCCTCTCCTCAATGGCGTTGGCTGAAACTCAGAAAGCCAGAAATGAAGTGACATTGGTTCTTCAGCCCGCTCTCTCTAAGCAGTTTTGGTCCTGTCAGTCACTTATTTTTCCAAAGTAGCGTTACATGAGTCCTTCCCATTTTTAAGACAATAAAAACTAGGTTTCCCGAAGCATCTTTCTCTGCCCTTAATGTAGAATAATGGCAAGCAGGCGGTTCTTGTCACAGCTGGGCAGTGAAGTTTGCCAGGGAAAAGTGGTTTAATCAGCAAATGTGAGCTTCTCAGCTCAGAAATGATTTGTGGCGACTGGCTGAACGCAGACTCCTGCAAAGCCCCAAGTATTTTTCAAGTCCTGGGAGCTTCGATTCCAGAGCAGCACATTGGAAGCTTTTGCAGCTACTGAGGGAAAAATGGTCGCATTTGTTACCTTCACTGCTGCTATTCAGAAGTGGGTAGGTGATGAAGTTAAAGGAAATGATATCAATTTCACAGAGTAATTGCTGAGATGACAGGGAGGGCACAGATTTTCCAAGGGAATATCATGCGTCTATGAAAAATATCCGTTTTGTGGGAAGTTGCAAAACACAAAATTACCCACAACCTGGAGATTTTTCCAGTTCTCCCAGAGTGTTTACTGCAGAGAAGTTGTTAGCATTTCTTCCAGGCACTTCTCAACAAAAAAAGGAAACACAACGTGTAATCTGTGAGCTGTTACTCATTCTTTGAATAATGGATGCTATTTTTTGCAAAGGCCCCAAGCAACGCAAGGGCAAGTTTTCTCAGTGCCTGTAGGAAGGTGGTATAGCAACAGTTGTCGAAGGAGAAAGGACGGAGAAGTCTTCGTATCACTTTTGCGGTGTTTACTTTTGAAAAACTGGACTGAGTTTCCAAACATCCAGTGGTGAAGGTTTTGCCATCCCTGGGATCTGTCTCCCACATTGAGGGGAGCGACAGGCAGGGGATCAGCCTCCTGCTGTCGATAACTGTGTGTAAACGCCTGGCTTTGGGGATTTATAATGAGGTCTCAGGAAATGGGTTCTGCTATTACTAATTGCTATTACTCATTTGAACAGGGAGATTGGTTTAGACATCTGTGGTAGGGAAACGACAAAGCACTGCAGAGCTGTATGTGAAATTGTGGGAAGTGGTGCTGGGTGCAAATCCTTGTGCTCAGGTGAGTTTGAGCACTGATGATCAAAGGCGAAGGCCCTGACTTAGCAAAGCATGGGCGTGATGCTCAGCTTGTACTGAAACCCGTTCCCATCACCCCAGACCTTATTTCCCAGTACTGGGACCAGGGCAGCTGCGGCCGCAGCACAGGCACAGGGTTTCTCCAGCCTCCTGAGCACAGCCAGCGCAGCAGCCTTACCTGTCCCTTCCCAGTCACAAGGCAAAGCCCTGCATGGGGATAATGGACCCATGAGTTATTCCATAACGGGTTATTCCATATTCCATGTCTGAAGACATCACCGATGTTTGTAATAGTTGCGTATGCCCTCCGCTGGAAGTGGCAGGGCAGGCTGAGCTCAGCGCTTGCTGTTCTCCCACCATCCTCCCTCTTACAAACAGATGGGCCTCGTGTCCAAGTCATGTCTCAGTTGCATTTCACTAACAAAAGCAACAATCAAAATCACCACTGCGTCCACAAAGAATAATGAGGATTAGAGTCTTGTCCAGTGTGCCGGGAGGCTCATTTGTATTGCCCGATCTGGCTATTCCCCATTTTTCCATTTTATGAAAGGACCCCCCCAGCGTCTTTCTGTCCCTAAGACAAGAGAGCTAAAATGCTTTCGTTGATGGGGAGGAGGGGAAGGTCGTGTTCATCACTTCTCCTTTATACATAATTCTTACACATCATACACTTCTGCCACAATTATCATTTAATTCATGCCTCTCCAGAAAAATACACCCGTCGTCTCCGCGGTCGCCCTGCTTATCATCTCTGGCTGCGGGAGCCGGTGCCGGCCAGGTGCAAGGACAATGGCTGGCGATTCATTTCTCTGCACCAGCTGCTCCCCTCAGCATGCACTGAGTCTGGGTCCTGCTGATGACAACCCCGTTACGGCGGCTGCTGCTGCTGCTGCAAGTTTAATTTTATTTTAAGAGCTAATCCAGACTGATCATTCTGAAAGTCTGTGTAAATATAGCATGCGTATAGTATAGCGTAAGTATATTTTGTAGAAAGGCATGTATTCTACAATAGATAATAGGTCTGTGTGAGCTTTTGGGGTTTTTTTTCCCCAGACTCAGGGGGAGATGTGCACTGGTATGATTAGATAATGTCAGGTAGTGAATCACTATCCTGCTATCAGCATCCACCAAATTCTGCGTTCCAGTGTATGGGTCAAATCACGACCTAAGCCACCAGCACAGCTGTCACGAGTCCAGTACCTGATAAAAGCGGGCAGATGCCAAAGAAGAGCCCGCAGTACGTCTCAGCCCTACAGAGACCCTGGAGCCAGCATTTCCTCGGATCTGCTTGTGACCACCGGAGTCGGTCTGCACCAGCAGCTTAGAGGTCCGAGGACAGTGCTGCTTCTGGCTGTTTGTTACATGGACCCCCAAACAAGAAGTGGAGAGGAGAGGGTGCTGGTGTTGAGGAGTTCGTAATGAGTTGATGGTACAGGAAAGAAAAGAAAATTTCCGTACCAAATGTCACGAGGCCTCTGAAGCCCAGGTTTAGGATCCAGGACCTAGTCATTTGCTTTCAGGAGCATGAAATCCATGGTTTCCCATTTAAAAACCAAATAAGACTAGCTGGGCTTTCAGGGAATTTCTCGTTCTGGTTTCAATTCTGCTGTTCACCAAAACATTAGCTGGACGCTCTGTAACCAAGGGGGAGATAGAATTTGCAGCCGTATGAAAACAATGCAAAAAAAAAAAAGAGAAACTAAACTTGGAAAATCTTTTCTTAGCCTCGATAATGTCATTCACAGATCTCTTCCATCTAATTGTTTTTAAATTAATTTTTCAACTAATTGTTTTGCTTCCAAACCTTTTTCAATTATATTAAACAGAGACAAAACTGACTGCCTTATAGCTATGGCAGTTGTATTTAACTTCATCAATGGAGATTTTCCTTCCCCTCTTCTCCCAGCTCAGTCTATCATATTATCAGTCAAAATTCCCCACTGAAGAATGTACTTCTGCCTCTAAGATTTCTGCTTGCTTCCCTCCAGCTGAGAGGAGGAATTTGCCAGTACTTTGACCTTCCTCCCTCTACTAATCTAACTCCAGTCGGTAGATGCCAAAGGTAGCTTAGTTATTTCATACTTCCCCAGTCCTATCTGCCGATAGCCTGTCATTCTTCGTGTAGACTCAGGTGTCTGCAGAATAGTACATTCTCTTCTTCTACAGGCCAACAGAACAAGACAAATGGGATGCTGTAAAGACAGTAATAAAAACCCTGAATAAATGAAACTTTGAGAGACGTCACTGAAAAATAGCTTCAGTTCTGAGAGACCCTGTATTAGTGATTCAAGATTGTGTACACAGCCAATTAAACTAGCAGTAGCTCATGCTGAGATACAGAGATGGGGACTGCTGGCTATTTTTTGTGAATATTGACTTTCCTTCCAGGAGATCTGCACTCTCTTCCAAGCCATTCCACACGCTTACGGTGCGATGTTGAGAAAATCATCTTCTCTCTTTGGTTTAAAATTTCCCGTTCATTAGAATAAGAACTATGATATGGCTTTCCTTTGTAAAATGCCTCGAAACCCAGGGATGAAGTCAAGCCTTATACTGAAAAATCACCAGCAGTATGCATTTATACAGCATCTTCTAAGAGCCTTAGAATGCTATCCTGAGATTATACGAAAATGCATACATTAATTCAGGAGTGGTTTAGTTAGATAAAACTGCCTGAAAAGGCTGTATTCCCAGTTCATGGGCAATTATGCTTTTTTTTTTTAAAAAAAAAATTCAGTTTTGGCCCAAATCATACCGAACTCAGGAATGATTAATATTTCCTGCAAATGGAAAGTTCCAAGGGAAAAAAACCAAATATAATAATCAGAAATACCAAGGAAGGATGACTTCCAAAAGAAATTACATTCCCGAGTGAATCCTGCATTATAGACAATAGGTGCCTCGGGTGGGGGGTAAGGAGGAAAAGAAAATTAGTCTTGCAGGATGCCTGAAGTGAGCCAGACACGCCTTGTGTATTTAAATTACTGTTCCTCTTCTTTTTGTGTTTTAACCCTAACGCTTAGCCAAAATTCAAGGTTCTGTAGTCATTTTCTGTTAGGAAGAGAAATTAATAATAAGAGAGGCGGGTGTCCTTGACACAGCTCCATGTGTTTACAAATAACATACAAAATCTTGTTTCCTTGAACAAGGCAGAAACCAGCAAGCCGGAGACAGCTTCTCCAAAGGGGGTCCGGCATGGCCAGCCGCCAGCACTCAGCTCAGCGAGATCCCAAGAGATTTTCCCAGCACCATCTTCCCCAGGCTTATTCATACCCTAACTTAGGCTCGGCTTCACCTCCTCCCTCTCGGATATGCAGGTCCTCCGGGGCTGCTTGCACGGAGGCACCGTCCAGGCAACGCGTGCTGCATCTTGAGGTCTCTCTCAGAGCCTCGGCTGCTGGGCACAGCATCGAATTAAGAGAGTCTGCCTCGGATAATTTCAGAGAAAAGTTGAAAAAAAAATCTCTCAGGGCAATCTGAAAGCTCAAAAAGGAGAGGATAAGAGAACCCCCAATGCACTGCCTTCACCATAGAAAAACACCATTAATGTGAGGGCATTTGTTACTCTGGGTCTGGCTGCTGCTTTGAACAGCTGAGGTTGGTGATTTTCAGGAGCAGACTCCACTAGGTAACAATTCAGTACACTTCTGCCACAAGAAATAGTTGGGATGACGTGGGCAGGATGGGGATGGGTAAAGGTGATAAATAAAGGTGGTACACAGATGCCAACAGCATCTCTGCTTGGCACAGCCGCCACTGCCAGACTCAACCTCCTAACCATCCCTGTCACAGGCTGAAAGGTCTCTCTCGCTGTAAGAAGCAGAAGTCTTTTTTTTTCAACTCCCAAAGGAAAAGTGGATCACGTATCACAGACTCTCACACCAGGAAACATGCATGAATTTGGTGTAAATGAGGATAATGAAATTGTAATATTCATGTAATTTCCAGCAGCAAAAAATCTGCTACCAGTTGGGAAGGAGGGACTAGAAGAAAAAATAAGAGGTCTTTTTCATTATCTAATTTGCCATCATTCCTTGATTTCTCCAAGTGAGGCTGTGGGCTCTGCGTTACACCATTAAGGCTCCTTCCCTCTTTTGTGTAGTATAGATCTCTGCACTACAGAAAAGAGAAGCCAACATTGGAACCTGTAGGGATGCCATGAGCTCTAGCAATTCTAGTGAATCCATGAAGATTTTATGGATGATAGCCCCAGGCACATGCTCAAAAGAGCAGAGAGAGTGAAGGTGATGTTCAGTCTTTGGAAACACTGAGAATATCTGAAGTTTCTTGGAAGAAGTGAGCTTTTTTTCTAAGTTTCCTCATCTCTAATGAGCAAGAGTACTTCTGTCAGGTATTGAATTTAGATTTAGATTGCAGTGTTGTTCAGTACTCTGTTACAAAAGTCAGATAGGTTTAACGTCCAGACCTGTAAATCCTCTGCAGTGAAACATGGAAAAAAATGAAGTTACAGAATGAAGACCAGTTAATGGGAGTGTACGCATGAATGGCCTGTAGGGTTTTCTCATTAACTGCTGTGCTGATTTATATTGTTGACAACCCGATCATTTCGTATTATGTTTCATTATATTCAAATAATATTGCTACAATTAGATTGATATTTGTCTTCATGGGAGGCAGTGCCCTCACTGAAGTACAAGCATGATATTCCTGGGCAACCTGTAATGTAATGTATCCCCTACAGCTGCCAGCTCACGTCCACTGGATCTTCATCATGATGCCCATGGCCAGCCCAGAATCTGGGAAACAGTTAGCAAAGTGATTTCAAAACACTCACGTCTGCGCTAAGCCTTCAGGTGAAAGACAAACAACCACCTTTGTGCAGGACTGAGGAAGGGAAAACCCAGGCACCTCCCTTCCTGGTTCAGGGAGGGTTGAAAGCAGCAGCTTCTGCTGGGGTTCATGCTGATGCCGACAAGAGCAGCCCAAAGATGGCCTGCTCGGGGGGATGTGTGCACGCATTGCAACTAATAGCACTCTGCACATCAGTCTACAAAAAACAAAGACCAATTAATCATCATTTCACCTTGCCAGGTAAGTGAATACTACTACCCTCATCTTACATACAGGAAGAACGAGTCATCAAGATATCACAGAAAGAGCTGGGGCCAACGCCAGGACCGGGCAACAGGTATCCAAACTGTCCAGTTTGCTTTCACCCCACTTCTTGCAGGCAACAAAACTGATTTCCCACGGAGTCAGACACGAGCTGGCTCCTCTGGAACAGGGGAAGGCAGAAGCCAACCTGTCCTGAAGTCCCATGGACCATGATGGGCAGCAGGACCCTGTTCTTTGCCAGGAGCACATTGCACTTCCTAACTTTTGGCTTCTTGTAACTTGCTCTTTGTTTGTTGAGAGGAACTGGGGTCTCGAGGAGCCCCATGCAGCAGTTCTAGGGGCTTCTGGTTGCTTCTTCTGGTTGTAGCAAAATAGCAGGCACAAAAAATAACAGTGACAAGCTTTGAAGACCAGATAATGTTTCATTTCCATTTAATTTTCAACATTTCGGATGTATGCATACAAACACAGGTGCAAATTAAAAGTTTCTTATATAAAAAATAAAACCAATAGCCTGGACTTTCCTTAAACTCAGAGGCATCATGATAGATGTTTCACAGGTCCCAGGACTCTGTCCTTTTCAAAGGCAGACCAATACAAGCTTCTTGCTCTTGTTATAATTCAGTTGATCCTGTAGACTCACAGCTTGTAGGCCCATGAGGCTGCCTGTCTAGCAATAAGCACGCAGGTATCATTCAACTTGCCGCCCTTTCCTCTCATAACAGAACAAAGAAAGAAAATATAATAAATAAATACATAATTTTACACACACACCCACATCAAACTTAGCAGACAAAAGAAGATGCTTGGCCAAACCTAGTTCTCTGGGGGAGCTGACAGTTGATTTACCCACCAGTAATTCTCTGTACTACAAAAGAACTATGTGGTTCAGCTTGTTTGCTCTTGAGCTTGGTGCTGAAATCCCCTAGCCGCGTACTCGGGAAGGGATCCTTTTATCAAAAAAGCTTTGCTCTTTGCATCACAAGTATTGTACATCGCTGCTACTGCCCTTCCATTATACTCTTGAATAGGAGTGACTGTAGTGATGTGGCAGCAATGTGCTGACAGCAGAATTTAGCCCGTTCAGGATAAGGCAAACGCAGAGATTCGGGCACTTACTTTTGGGAGTGCTGATATCAAGGTGTAGGTCTCTGTGGACATTACTAGCCCAGTGGCAAAACTCTGCTGATCCAAATTCAAGAGACTAGTCTCAAGGAGGGCATTGTATTAGGATGCTGGGAGAAAAGGAAAGAAGGGTTCAGAGGGTGAAGTTGCTGGCCCAGCAGCAGCAATTAGAGCTCACCATAGTTCTGAGGTTACATATACCAGTGGGGACTCCAGCTGTATGAAAAAACAAAAGTGCAGTAGAGCAAAAGGAATATGAGGAAGAAACAAGGATTTGAACCTGGCTGGAGAAGTTAATCTCTAGACAGACCCAGCATGCGTGAAGGTGGTGTTTATACACACAAGGATAGAGGGGACAGATTTCGTGCATGCAGCTGATTAGGGAGGGCAGTAAACTCTGCCTTTTTCTTTCTGGAAGGTAAAGGACGCCCTGTTCTGCATTAAAAAAAAAAAAAAAAAAGGAAAATAGGAGAATTTCCACACTGGAAATTCTTACACCACCTGTGCAAATACCTTTGTATCCATTGGCAACAAATCTGGAAGGTCCATCTGCTTGCAACCGACACACCAACACCCACTGATCCATCCTCACACGCTCTTACTCTATGTCCCCTCATTTTATCAGATCATAGAAAGGGAGGAGGAGGGAGAAATCCGGAGGATTTACTCTAATCCCTGAATGCAGCTTTGGATCTGCTTTGTATGGTCTCTGACCCACTCCTTTGTCTATATAAACAATACCCCGTGCTGAACAGGCGATTCTGTGCTGCTCGTGGAGAAGAAAAAGGAGAGAAGAAAGGGTAGTGAGAAACAGAGACAGTATATAGTTTAGGTAAGCACAATATAATAGTGGCAGAGTTTGCATTTTGTGCCAAAAAAATCCCACCAGTTTCCTTGGCTTTCTTACTAGGACTTGCTGAAGTTAAGAGGCAGGGAGCAATTTTACAGACTCTGAGCCATTTAGCCAAATGATAAGAGCAAAAAGCTTGGGAAATACCTTTCACATTTGAATGCACAAAATAATACATCTTGTTGATTATATCAGCCTGGCTTTCTACATGCCTAGGATTTAAATGTAAATCTTAGCCAAACATAAGGAGTTTTTAAGGGTGTTAATCACATAGCCCTTTTTACAGTGTGTGAAGTGATTTGAAGTCATTGGGGAGCCTTAATACCTTGAGGGGAGAGTTCCAGGTTAGAAGACTGCAGTTTGCAGCACTGCTAAGACATATAAATCACTTCAGCTATGGTGTAATGTGATGATTTGAAACCATTGGGTTTGGAAATGGAAAAAAGACACGATCTTGAAAGATTCAAACTGCTTTGAATATGCTGAGCCCAATCCTACAGCTCCAATCGAGACATATTCAACAAACATCAAAGTACAACGTGCAAGATCAAATACTTTCTGCTGGAAAACTTCCAGTAAAACTTACCCTTTCTAGCTCTGCATATATTTAGAAACACTGGGCCTAACTGTACACCAGTTTGCATTTGGCACAATCACCTGCTGTTGTGCAAACTGAGCATAAAACACCTTTTCTGATCTAGTAATAATTGTACATCATTTTGCCATCTTTGTGAGGTGCAAAGCCACAGCGAACGGATGCTTTGTTCGGCAAGGAGAAAGAAGTTGGAGAGACAATGTTTTTGCTTGCACGAGATTGCAAGGCTGCAATAAGCAGAAAAAGATGGCAAGATGAAGGGCACCCACAAAATTGTGGAAGTTACATAAAATGGAAGTAGAAAAAAAAAATGGAAGCACAGCAGCTTCATTACTACAAGCAACAACAGCTGGAGAGTAGGAAAACATTATCATCCTTACCATCTTGTCCTCTAACCTTGCTCACAGGCAGTCTTGAGGACTGGAGGGAAAACACAGCTTGCATCCAGTTTATGTATTATTTATGCTGGACCTGCACTGTTTGAGACCTAGTACTGTGCTGATAGGAAATTTTATGAAAAGAACACTCTAAAAAGGATTTAGGAACAGCTGTCAATTGTTGATGCTCAGTAAGATACTGGATCAGACGGGATGTGTTTAAACATTACACGCGCTCCTAAAAGCCATTGTGTATCCACAGAGAAAAGAATAAAACACATTTCTAAGTCTACCAAATTTCTAAGCATAGCAGAATCATTCTTCTGAAGTTCCCCTGCCTTTTGCTATGACTTAGTTTAGCAGTAAGGATGGTATGAGAGAGTAAGCTGGACTTGTATGTGCAGGTTGTGAGAAGTTGCACATTTAGCTTGATTAATATTTGCTGTTGCAAAAGATATCTGACCTTTTTTGGAGGAGCTCAATTGCTACCTCTGCCTCATAGCAAGCCTTTGCAAGTCTGGAGGGGAGTGGTGACAAGTGCTCTGCCTGCCTTCCATGGAGCTCCATTCAAGCTTGGACGACAAACAGCGTTTTTCAGGTTGCTGCGGTCCTTCTGTCATCTGCATCTGCATCCCCAAGATCCTGCCAAAATAATTGAGCACGAGCCCTTCCGAAGGGGAGGACAGAGTGTGCTACCAGGAGCAACTCATACGCAGATCCAGAGTGGAACCCTGCTTATCCATCTTCCTCACGGAGGACTTGTACATATAAATGCCTAGCGATACGGAGATAATGCTTATCAATATGTATATATGCTCGTACATATCACACTTACATAATATGCTCTAGACTGAGGTTAAACACTCCAGAATTATCAATGACACCTTCCATGCAGCCTTAATTTGGTTCCTTGTGTATGTGCAATGGAAGATAACCTTTAATTAAATGTTGGGTTTGGTTTTTTTTTTTTTTCCACAGGGATCTTGTCATATGGTGAGAACAGTGATAAGAAAAAGAAGCAAGATTGGGAGTTAATGAGGCTCCTTGCTTCCTTTGCTCCACCATGTAGGAAATGAAACTTCTGCAAGGAGCAAAGGCAGGAGACGGCAGGAGAGAGCATGTCTTTTGGAATAAAGCAAGTGAATATTACAAAATAAAACTCAGTCGTGTCTCTGCTGCTGCTACAGACTTCCTCCCTGACCGTAACTGCGGTTCCCTCAGTCTGCTTCACGGGCAGTGAATCGACAGTTTAGACACGACGGGGTGGAAAGGAAGAGTGCAGGTCAGTATAAAGTGGGCCGACATTAGAGTGCCTGGCAGCTTTGAAAATCAGAAAAGACCGAATCTTTGTAAGAATAGGAAGGCACAGAAACAGGACATGACTCCTGGTAGGATTAGGTACCTATTAATATCCTAACTCTATGTGATATGATATAGTTCTTCCATAATAGAAAACCTGCATTTGGCAAAATTCCCCTTGGGACAGTTTTTAAGCTCCACTCCAACACGTGAAACACCCAAGTTTTCTGAAAGACCAGTTACTCAACTTGAAAACAACAACAGAAAGTACTTCCTCAACTTTTCTTCCCATTACCACCGGCACGTTAAATGACTTCATTTCGGAGGTGAGCCGAGGAGTAGCTTAGCAGCTTGTTAGAAGGAAGAAACTAAAGATTTGAAAGCACCTGTGCAGTGATCCTGACCAGGAGACCACTGTGCATCGAGGAACCAGTCAACCACATCACAGCGAACCTGAGCGAGCAGTCCCAGGCCTGTGCTGTGCTGTGACGCGCGTCCAGCGTGGCCTTCAGCCTGCGTTGCGCTGCGCAGATCCGTTGGCCGTGGGACAATCTCAGCCACCTCGTTACCAGAGAGGAGCCTGCCGGCACCTCCCGCTTGGTACCAGTGATTATGCCACCCGCCTGGCCTTGCCTTTCCTGGGAAGTGCAGCAAGAAGTTCTCCTCCAGCTCTGGAGCCCTCAGCACAAGAAGGACATGGAATTGTTGGAGTGCGTCCAGAGGAGAGCCACAAAAATGATCCGAGGGCTGGAGCACCTCTCCTGTGAGGACAGGCTGAGAGAGTTGGGCTTGATCAGTCTGGAGAAGAGAAGGCTGCAGGGAGATCTGATTGTGGCCTTTCAATAAGTAAGAGGGGCTTGTAAGCAAGATGGGGACAATCTTTTTAGCAGGGCCGGTTATGATAGGACAAGGGGTAATTGTTTTAAACTAAAACAGGGTAGATTTAGACTAGATATGAGGAAGAAATTATTTACGATGAGGGTGGTGAAACTGGAACAGGTTTCCCAGAGAGGTGGTGGAGGCCCCATCCCTGGAAACATTCAAGGCCGGGTTGGACAGGGCTCTGAGCAACCTGATCTAGTTAGCGGTGTCCCTGCTCACTGCAGGGGGGTTGGACTAGATGAACTCTAGGGGTCCCTTCCAACCCAAAACATTCTATGATTCTAAATGGCTATTTTATTAATCTGTTTCTTGTTGGGCCTTTCTTACTGAGATCCACAAAGAACCCTGCACCGTCCGTCTCTCCGTCTCTCTCTCTCTCACCTCATTACCACCCCTGGTGCAAAACAATGCCTTTTTTAAAAAACTTTTTGCTGTATTTGTGGGAAACAAACTCTGACAGGGACAAAAATATTTGGAAAGCTACTCAATGCAAGTTTAGATTATATTATCATTTGCACCATTACATCAGTAAAGCAGATGTTCCAGTCAGGGCTACATTAGCGGTGCATAACACCCATGGACAAATTCTAAGAAACAATACTTACTCTAAAGACTTTCCACCAAAAAGCCCTGGTGCTATCTGGAAAGCCACAGGGATGGGCTCCGTGATCAGATGCCTTTACAAGGGCTTTTTCTAGGATTTATGGGCTAAGGCCTCTCCAAAAGTTATACTGTCTACCCATTACGCAAAGATGGAGATATTTTGCAGTATAACAGGTCGGGTTATGCTGCTCGGGCTTTAGGGGATGGAAGAGAGAAAGGAGGGATGTAATTCAGTTTAATTTAATTGTTTACCCTAGAGATATAAACTAAAACAAAAAAAATGGAGACCTGTAAAATAGACTGCTGTTGTTACAGAGACACAAACTCACACTTTACTTTCTCCAACAAGGGGCAGAGATAGTCACCCTTTTAGGTAGTCGCCCAAAATGCCACGTCTCAGAGCAGTGGAAGGGGGAGGCAGCATGCCCACCCCCCATCATACTACAGACCGCCGAATGAGAAGGAGCTATGTGGGTCTTTCCTGGGCAGAGACGGCAGTGTCCCCGGATCAGAGCCCCATCTTGCAACCATGGGCAGGACTGGGCTGAGCACCCGGCAGGACCTCCGGCTCACTTGGGACTTTCAGCCTGCGCTTCTCCCCAAGGATTGCCGCCTTCCTGCAGCTGGGGGACCAGGTCGCCCAGCAGCCTTCACACCTCTACTACCCCAGTGAACCTTTAAACCTGAAACATATCTCACACCAGGTGCACTTTTTTAAACAGTCATGTTAGTGGGTCAAAATGCTAATATAAACCTCTCTCGTGAAGCAAATGTATCTAGAATACGATTGCATGTCCAGGCTGTGGCCTTGGTGCCATCTGGTCAATGGTATGGTATCACTAACTACTGGGGTTGTGAGGCCACAGGATTGTGACTTTATGCCCGAATGGCTCACAAACTACCAGTGCCGGCGATGGGAACGTGCGTAAACAGTGAGTGCAGCGGCGAGAGCTGTGCTGTTCACACTGATTGCCCCCTTGCTTCTACAGCCGCAGCCATACACATGGCCTGATCGCGTGTGAACTGCCCCACTGAGTCCTAAATAATTGCAAAAATAAAGGTCCTACGAAATGCAGAAACATTCTAAGAAATTTGATGGAAAAAAAATCTATTTCTCTTGTGGCCTCACCTTAACCATAGAATACCCTCGGATTTTAGATTTAATAAAAACCTTGCCCTTGTACTGCAGACAGTGGCTTGGAAATATGACCCATTCACAGCCAGAAAAAAGGAAACCAAAGAAAAAGCACCTCAAGCATTTTCTACAAAAGAACTTTCCAAAGCCTCATCTTTACATCAGCCTCTTGATATTTTTGCAGCCTGACTCATAAAATGCTGAGTGTGTGTGGGAGAGGTAGAGTGGGTGTGAAGGGATGGCACTGCCATTTCAAAAATGATTATAAATAGATAAAATGCCAACTGTCTGCATTTTACCCTCAAGACATCATTAACTGGCCAAGATTATTGCCATCGTCTGTAACTAATAATGCAAAGATGATTAGTTTTGTTTCTTAAATTTGAAGGAGAGTGTCATAAGACTTGACAGCAACACATGCAGCTTGCAAGCTACGGCTCAAGTCAGGATTTTTCCAGACTGTCTCAGTGATGTTTCTTTTTTTGTTTAAAACGGAGATTATCAACATAGCAATTTAAAATATGGGCTTGCATGATCACTAGCAGCCTGGATTGCAATAAACCAAAAATTTATTTACTTTGCACTGTTTATACCATTTACTTCCTCTTGCTTCTGCTGAAGTGAATTGGTTTCGTTTTCCCTTCTGCAGAAGCCCAGGGCGCATTTCACCCCCGGCTTTCACCCACTGCCACATCCTGCCAGCGCTCGGGCTGCAGACCGCGGAGGGGAAGGTCTGACTTTGACATCCAAATGCAAAGCCTGCTGTCTCTGGCTGTTTTAAAAATGTAAGGGAAGCATGTTGGGTACAGGCCTAGACTTAGTGATGACAGTGGGACTGGGGTATTGCCATTTTTTAACCCTTTGTTTTCTGGGCCACATACTGTTATACTTTTAAGATGAGAAGTGTTCAGTAATATCAACAAAGCTGTCAAGACCCTTACTCGGGCGTACATCTATGAACGGGGTCCCAAACGTGACTGGGAGCCCTTTTTCTCACTGTATTTGAGAGGGAACCAAGATGATGTGTGCTACAAACTTACGGGTCCCTTCCAACGTGAGATACTGTATGATTCTATAAACTGCCAAATGTGTTTATAGAGAAGAAAACAATTCTGAGAAGTCCCACTACGGCAGTTCCCCGCTATTGGGCCAGCTGGCGGGACTGGCTTGAGTGTAATACAATACAAATGTAAGCACACAGAGCGTGCATTGTTTTCCACAACACAGAGCAAGTCGCAGGTCAGGGAATCCCACCCTTCGCTCTGAGCGAACCGTCCAACCTCAGTGTTGCTAACACAGCAGCACAGACCAACTTCTCAAGGAGCCTGAGGCACAGGTTTTTACACAGTGATTCCTCTTCATCAGCTGACATGTTTTTCAGCGCACCACATGCCATGCAGGGGTAAGCACGCAGGGCCTAGCAGTGACCCACGCTCACCACCCCCTTCCAGTCAGAACCATTTGCCGAGATAATGAAAGGTCTCTTAGTGGACTCTTAAGAAGAAAATTCCAGACAGGGAATTTTGTACAGGGCTGAGGACTACTCAGTGTCCATGCTTCCCTGCATGGATCCTGAGGGATTTTAAGCATGAGTGTGTGCTGATCCCCTGTGGGGATGAGTCTGGGACAGGCACTTTGGTGTTTGGCACAGACAAGGTGGCAATGCCTCTGTGTATATGGAGGCTTGCATGATCTTATGTTCCCAGCTAAGTTTTCCAGTCAAACCCGAGATGCCTGTGAAGTTGGAGCTACCTGAGTACCCTGCAGATGTTATGAATCACTTGAATTCAGGTACTCAAATGCCACCAAAGGTGCCTATAATGCAATTATTTCCATCTTTGGATCTTGACCTCTGTGTCAGCTGCTACG
>NW_009260493.1:5540504-5546199 GCF_000687185.1 Egretta garzetta
GAGTGTCTTCAACTGCTGTTGCCTTTATGTCTTTTTTTTTTCTAAGAAAACTGAAAGCAGATTTCCAAGAAAATCATATTGTGCTCCAAAATACAACTTTATAAAGGGAGCTTTTTAGGGCATTAGCTACAGAGACAGACCAAGGCCTCCAGACTAATAAAGGCCTGGCAATAATATGTCTTCTATCACCAAAGCTTCACAAAAGACCTAATTCTGCAAGATACAAACTCTCAATTATTTTAATGTGATCTTCTGTGGCATTTAGCAGACTTAGCAAAGACCAGAAACCGCAGCTTGCTATATTCCCATTCAAACATAAGTGTCATTCACTGAGTGTTTCCCCACTGGGAAAAAAATAGTCAGCTTTTGAGTACACATTGTACCAATATGTATGCATAATATGCATATACAAATACATGGTACATACTATTGTCCTCTCTGGAGAACAGCTTTAAGGATGGCAAGGTGGCCCTAAGACTCTTAGTGTCACTCAGCTTGCAGTGGTTATGCAGGAATAAGCTCCAAAAAGGAGCAAGGTCATGGACTACACTGGAAAATGCCCAGGTCTGACTCTAAGCATTTCTCTGAAAGGAAGTTTGGTCTGGGTCTGATCTGACAAGACTCTGGACCATGTTTGCAGATTGCACTACTCCCTCCCCAGGTACCAGCCTCGTATTTAACCCCCCGAAGCCGCTCAGATGCTCTGGCGGAGATAAGTGTAATTTGTGATGATGTCTAGGCTACACCACAAGATAATGCTTCTTCTGGTGTGTTATTCAAAATACCTGCCAGGAGACTAGCTTCAGCTGCTTAAATATACATCTGCAGTGCATTTGTGGCTAAAGCTGTACTCAGAGTAGCAGAACTAAACTGAACTGCCACCCTCAGGAAACCTTTATTAGAACAATTTCACATTAAGCAGTTTATGTAACTAGATCTTAAATACACCAGCTTTCTAGAAACAGTCAAGCTTTTATCCTTAACTAACACAGTCAGTTGTTTGGGTCTTTTTTAAAGGAATACCTGGAAATATTGGCCATCCAGATTCCTTGAAAACATTGCACTGGAGCAACTCTTCAACCTGCTATTGATTTTCTTTGAGAATGCCATTTCAGATCAAAACGCTGAAGATATCTTGCCTTGCAAATCAAATCCTTTGGAGACCGAAATTGGTATGGGTGCTGGACCTTTGAGCAAAGGCAGACCGTTGTTTTTTAGCATCATCTGTATCATCAACAGTCTTGACTTGGATCCTGCCTGCATGTACTGGAGAGCACTAAGCAGTTCTTTTGTCTTTGTCTTTTTTTCTGATACATGACAAATGCACCAAAGGGGACAGCTTGGGTCCTTTTGGTTAATGGACAATTTCCAAAGTAAAATTTGACTGGTCTGTAGGGAACCAGAAAAAAAACCAACAGAGTATTTTGGCATATATCACCATCTTTTGGGTTGCACAACAAAGTATGTCATACTGACTTTTGTCCTGAAAGGTATTCAGGCTTAAATATGTCACTGGGTCACCAAACTCACATTCTTCAACCTTGCCAGATCACCTGTTCCAAACAGCTGTCAGAGCACTGAAACATGTTTTTTGGTCTAGGGCGTTCATTTTCCTTCAAATTGTTTTGTTTATATTTAGTTCTGCCTTTTGTGGCTGGCTTTAGAATGAATTGCTTTCTTACGCATCAGAAAAAAAAGATCCATTACAGACCAAATGTCCCATATTTGCTTGAGAAGGACATGAACAAGAACATGAATTTTGCCAAATTATTGACTTTGCCAGCTTCCAAAAGAAATTCATGTTGGGCTTTTTTGCTTTTTTTAAGTCCTTGAAACCATGATTCCCATCATACAATTACCAGACAGAGGACTTTCAGGCAATACTGAACATGAATTATGCTGCAGGGTGTAGACCAAAGCTTTAGGACTGTTCTTTTACACTAGCTGGAGGTAATACAAAAATGCCATCAATGGTTAGTGTTTTGATATGGACCCATCAGGCCAGTCCTGTGGCATTCATTGGTTCATGCTACGTCATCTTAGTGAAAGCTCCGCAACTGTTTAAACATGCTTAATAGTCACTTTGTGCTGCTGGAGTAAAAGAGAATCTCAGCCCATTTCTGAAACATCCAGCTATTTTTAAATAAAACTGCTAAGTATCAGTGGCAATGTAATCGGTTTTCAGCATGTAAGAACTTCCTGCTTCTCTTACTGTTGTTCTTTCATTCAAGTGTTTTTTGTGACAAAGAAACTAAGTAAAGCTAACCAACTTTACACATATATGAATGGCAAAAGTGACATTTCTGCCACTGAGAGAAATCCCTTGAAGCGGAAAGAACACCTCCAGCAAAGCTTTGGAAGGGAGACAACAAATGAGCAAAACACAACACGCATTTTCAAAATTCATTCCGTGAAAGACGCATGGAAAAGATAGTATCGCATACATTTCAACCCTTCCTTTGCTCAAGTTCCCAGCAAACTCCTGTGCTCACAAGAGAAACAGCTGTTAAGATGCTACCACCCCTCACCAGAGGTTACACCGACCTGCACCTCAGCGCCTTCACAGCTTAGTCAAAACCGCTTTGAAAAGCACATTTTATCTCATCTCCAGTCACTGGATTTTGCATGGAAACAGCTGAGGTGAGCTGAGTGCACACACTCCACTCCATTGGTCTCTAACAGTCCCCACTGAAGGCATACAACGGCACCATTTTAAATTGTACCAGCTAGATTTGCCTGGAACTCATCTAACCTCTTGTCAAGGTTCCACCATGCTCTCAGATCTTACATAGGTGGAGACCGAATTAGCTAAGCTACTCTTTCACTAATTTCCCAGCATCATCATAGCCGCCCTACTGACAACTCTCTTATGCTGTTGACAAAAATCTCTGTATCTTCCTTCTTCCCACTGGTCAGGAGAATGACTTGCTATTTTGGAACCACTGGTGCTCCCGGCAGACCTACAAACTTCCTTCAGGCAGGCCCGTGGCTGGTAAGGTCATGAAGCCGTCACAGGGGGCTGCTGATTGTCCTACTGTTCACAAAAATTGTTAATGCCTTCCCCTTAGTTAGCCTCTCTATTATTATGTCAAGTCCTCCAGGAACTACATCTTGTGTCCAGGCCCTTTGCTGTTGTAATTATTTCCTTCACAGAGGTGTGGTCCCACACATGTGAAGCAATGTTAATATTTGATTTTCTCTGAAAAAAATAATAATTTAGAAATAAAGTCATCAGTGCTTGTATATAACCTGAAGAAGACTACACAATTCTGGGGCCAGCAGACACATTAAGCGCTGCACTGAGGTCAAGTTCTTGGATACACATCCTTGTTCATGTTGTTCCTCTTCTGCTCTCAGAGGGAAAACGAATCTCAACTCCCCTGGGCAGTACACAGTCACACTCTCCTCTGTTTGTAACAGATTTGTTTTCGTGCCAAGTTGCTCTGTCTCTTGCTACACAAGAATACATTTATTAGCATTGTTAAGAGGAGAAATCCAAAATGAGAGAGACATAAAGGTCTCTTCATAGTCCCATCTCAGCTGCAACCCAGCACCGAGCCTTAAATTCACTGGTACCTAAATTTTCCAAGATAGAGGCTGCTTCAGTGCTGAAAGAGCCGTTGTGAACAGCTACAGAGAACTGTATCCTGGCTGGGGCAGGCTGGTGGTCTCCCATACCAAAACTGGCATCTCAGACAATCGCAAAGCGCTCGGTATCTGTCGGCATACTCGGGCTATCCTGCGAACCCAGACAATGACTCAGGCTGCCAACAAAATAAGAGGCAGAGTTAAAAACAACTGCGGCTATCTGGTAACGCAGAACTGCCTGGTCTCACCCCTAATGCCCAAGGCCTGGGTCTCGGTCCGCCTTCTTTCCACCTGTGGGGCGCAGGGGTGCAGGCACTTGTCGGCTCAGATCTGGAAGCAGAATAGCTGCATTTGAGCGATAGGGCACTGGAGCCAGTAAAGCTGTGGTGAGCTCCTGCTCTGCTTCTCTGCTCCAGCTGGCTTGGACCCAGACAGCTCAAGTTTCTCTGCGTATCACTTCCCTGCTCTCCAGATTCTGGGGCCAGCACAGGCAGAGGCAGCCCAGATCTGCTTGCACACAGGATTTAAGTTGTTTTCCTGTTGCACAAGGCAGAGCAAACAAAGATGAAAGGGGCAACAGCTGGAATTACACAGCTTTGTAGAGATTCCATAACCCTGCCTGCATGTCCTGTATCTGGAAATAAGACGACACTTTTCAAGCATTTTGTACTTGTAAAAGGCAGCTAAGTAAAAGGAAATTCACCCATCCTGCAACTTTAAGAGCCGCAGCCACAGCCCGGAAGCACAGAGCAGTAAGCAGTTTGCCTACCCACTGCTGCTTTCCCCATGCAGCAACTCTTTCTTCCTACCTAGAGGAAGCTAAAAAGAATTAGCACTAAGCTGGAACACAATCAAAAGGACTTTTTTTTTTTTCCCTCCCCTCCTACTTTCTGCCTGGAGTGATTTAGAGAGAGTATATATTTCTGTGAGGAAAATAATCACAACCTGAAGCTGCTGTACCATCTTCTGGTTAACACTGCATGAAAGCATTCAAGGGAGCTCCTCACCCACTTCCTTCAAAAATCTAGAGGACAAAAAAACGCCAGAGATGAATGCATTACATCTATCATTCATGGCTTTTTGTGCGCAATCTGGTCGCTCCAAAGGACAGTCATTCTTCAATTGAATCATGCTGCAAAATTATTTCTATCTCACTGTCATGCTTTCTGAACAGTTACTTAACTATGTTCCTTACAGGAATTTGGGTTGCTTTCATTTCAGATTGCAAATAAAAGAGAAGCAACAGCAATAAGAGTTGCATAAATTTAAGTATGTGCTTTTATTTTATACTTTCATGGCACATTTTGATTTGTAAACATTAAATTACCAGTCCCCTTCTGCTTCTTCATATGTTAAAAATAACCACCAGACATTTGAGAGCATTACCTGAGATTAAAAAAACAAAAAAACAAAGGAAGATTGAGATCTGGCATCTTTTACCTTACTCATGTACAGTACCATTTTAGGAAGAATTACAAAAGGGAATGTTTTCCAAAATAGGACAGTTTCCTTTTGACTGTAAAGATATAGAAAACACGTAAAAACATCTTAGCATGATTGGCCTTATTCAGAGGATGTTGCAAGTCACTGCCTCAAACAATTCTATTAATGCATAGCTGAAAGACTGCATCAGTCCTGCAGTAGCATGATATCAACGTTGTCATGAACGCCTTGTAAAAGTAGCTCCCCTTGATAAGTGACAATCTTCCGTCGTTTCGCAGCCTTAAGAGTTCCCACTAGGGCTTCAAAGAGGTTGGCACACTTTTCATCAGCAAAGAGCACACCAAATTTCACGCTCACTTGTCCGTCAGCATCTAAATCAAAGATATAACATGAAAACACATGCAGATTTTCTTTCAGTTAGGAGATTACTGAGGAAACAAAGTGACACGCAGTCAGAATGCTGAAGGTAAATCACACAGTGTTTTCCAATTTATTGGGGAACATACTATGAATGCTGATGATAAATAGTAGGCAAAATTCCTGCCTGGTATGACTTCCCCTTTTTATTAGAGACTCATATCAAGGACCACATTATCTCCTATGTTTATTTTTACTGATGACTTTCTGAAACCTATTACCAGCACAGTCTGCTGAACAGCTTTCA
>NW_009260493.1:5546335-5549430 GCF_000687185.1 Egretta garzetta
ATAAGAAGGAAATTAGTTTTAAATAATTAAAATGTTAATTTATTGGGATTTTTTTTAAATAATTTTTTTTCCACTTACAATATTTAAGGTTCACATTGAAAAAGGTGCAATATCAATTCATTTCTCACACAAAGCAAGAATCTGAAAATATATGTTAAAGTTAGCTAGGTTATTCCTAAAAGGCAGATGCAGTCATACAAAACGCACGTATCCATTTAGGCTTTGAAAAACAAGTGGAACTGAACAAAATGGCAACAAAACTGAAATATATGAGCAGGTAGCACATCCACGAATTGCATAAATATTTGTAAAGAAAAAGGAGTTTTAACAATGAAGAACAATCTTCAGAGAAAAGGCTACCTACTAAGCAAGTTCAAGGAAGGTTGGGACTACACCTATAACTCCTGGATTAGTTTTAGGCACACAGATCAATTCCTTCCAAATAATACCATGATGAACAGAACTGAAGCGTATGAATTCTAAAGTTCAGAAGTTACCAAGGAAGGAGTGGAAGGAAAAGGTGCAACTTTCTTCTTTGATGGCTGTAGCAAGTATTGCAAGCCTGAAGAAAAAGGTAATTTTGCAGTTGACTTTAGTGGGAGCAGGATTTCAAGCCTACATCCTCTCTGCTGCAGAGGCTTAAATGTTTAACTTCATAACAGAACGACTTTAAAGGATGGGACATAGGGAGCACCATGCAGTCCAACATTAAGTATATATGCAAGTTTTCAGGTTACCTGAGCCTGCTTAATTAAATTTGCCAAGTTCATAAATTAACATCACATGACTCCATCTGTATGACATGTATGTCATATACATACATGTATCTATAACACAACTATATCTGTATGGTCAGAGATATTACAATACTTACTTTTGGTTCCCAACCGCCGAATCTCCTCAACCAAGAGGCTAATTTCATGTTCCACATTCATTGTGGTCTAAAAAGTAAAATAAATTTTGACAAAGTTGTTAGGAGACCTGTAAATCCTTTGCACCATCCTGGCCTGTCCTCAGTTCATCAGGAACATCAGAGCACTTGGTAAATCCTGGTAGCCTGGAGACGCATGGCTACAGCATAATCTGAGATTTCAGTCTTGAACAGATAAAGAGCCTCCACATTTGATGGGAAGTGAAAAGAAACTACAGCCTAGGTACATTCTAAATACAAATATAAGGAGCTAATCTCAGCATATGAAAAACACGGGAAGGTTGGGGCGAGGGGAGGAGGGGGATGGTTTTTAGAAAAATGAGCTTAGGCTGCCACAGAATCAGAGCATCCTGGTAACGTCACGGGTCTTCAGGGGCTTTGCCACTTTCTGTCAATGCCCTCAATAAAAATGGAACATCCTCCTCTAAATTCTTCTCTAGGATATAGGATATGTGACAGGTTTGGTTTTTTTAAGCCACACCACAGCTTTCCACTTACCCTGGCCAGATACCACAGACGTCCAGCTGGTTACAGCAGGTCTACGCATGTGGTGCCTGAAAGGACAGCAGCTACCGCATGCCGGCTACTGAGAGCAGAACCGAACCAGAGACACAGCACACAAGTGTCCTAAGGCGGCCACCATTTATTGCCATTCACAGCGATCCCAAGGGACTGCTACACCGCCAAGCATATCCTGCGCATCCCTTTGCTGAGAAACACAGAAGTTCTCACCAATCTGCACTAACGCCTTGCAAGTTAGCAGATGGGAATGCTACAGCCACACAAAACACTATTTGGCTACAAAGCGTCCATGGTTAACAACTGCAGGCACCTGAAAGGTGTTCTGGGATCTAAGCTATGCAAAGCGGCATCAACACAATGAAACCTTTAGATGTGAAACTCCTTCAGCAAAAACTGGCATCGAGGTAAGCGCAAGAAACTGGGCCCCACAGGCAAAGCAAAGCATCAAATGCATCTTCCACAGGTGCGAGCAAAACATCCTGGAACAAAAGCTGGAGAGAGCGCTGCTGGAGCTGAGCACTGTCCGAAAAGGGTTCGGTGAGCTCTGAGATCATCTCTGTTGTTCAAGAAACCAGGATTTCTGCACAGATCTTGTAAGTAAGCAGGGGTAAAAAATTGACATCTGGATGCATGACAAACTCTTCCCGAAAGAAAATCTTCCTCTCCTTTCTTTTTTTAATTGAGTTAAAATAGTAAAAGTGACAGTTCCACCTCCTGACCCCTCATGATTCATCCAAGAGGCAAACCACTTAGTAACAGAGTCTGATTTTCAGGTCCCAAATTCACTTGCAAAAATCTGGTTTTTTAACAGGCAAAACTGAGCAAGCTTAGTAACAGCACGGATTTCGGGCAAAGGCCCATCCAAAGCCCAGTTTCATCCCTAACGTGTGGTAACAACAAACACTCGAGCAGGTATCAACAGGCTAACACGTAACTGCAACAGGACGCACGGCCGTGGTACCACCCCTGCAAAGCTGCCTTAGCAGGGCACGGCGACAGGGCTGCAGAATTTTAACTGCCTTAGATGAATTCTACAAACTTCTAGGCCTTGTTTAACTGAGCACTAAATACATCGCTACAAGTCACCGAGGAAAACATGACCCATCTACCAAAAAGCTTACGCTATCGTTATTCATTTGTCAAACTGCCAATTTTTATGTTGGTCGTTAGAGCGGCATCATTAGCTTCTCTTTAAAAGATGTTCTTTTAACTTTAAAGGCTTTTTTTACTTTAACTCTTTAAATTCACGCTAATTTAAAATTCTTTTCCCTCATGCACATACACTGTCACTTTCAATGGCAACATGTGGAATTTAAAAAAAAAATAAAAATCTGAAATCTGCCTTATTACACAACATTTTGGGGATCAGAGAACCGTGGCTGCGTTAAGGGGTAAGGAAGAAGGGACTCCAGGTATTTTAAGAACACTTAAATATTCACTTTATACTGTCATCCGCTCGACACACCAACTATCAAAAGCGCATGCCAGCCCCTAAGCTCTAGTATTTCTGACGCCAGCACGCTGCTGGAAGCCAGCGTGATGTTTTCGGTACGCAGTACGGAAACTAAAACTTCCCGTTATTCGCCGGAAATTCGCCCGCCCGTCACCCAGCGCCCACGCCCCCCGCGCCCACGCCTCCCGC
>NW_009260493.1:5550105-5567701 GCF_000687185.1 Egretta garzetta
TCACCCCCCGGCTCTGCAGTAGCCGGCTCTCAGCGTGGTAATGCGCCCTGTCGCTTCAGCCGCCTTCTGTTACCCCACCGTGCTGCCTTCTCTCCGTCTCCGCTGGTTCCCGTCGTTGTCTTCTTATGCCCCCCACATTTGTTTCCTCCTGGAAAAACAGTTCTCTTTCCAGAGAAAGTGAATGAGCTGGGCCAACATCATTTACCTTCGATAAAGTCACGTTGCCGCTTACCTAATTCATTCAGCGCCACGGCCTTGCACTCTACACGGTGGAGAGAATGCAATTTAATTTTTTCCGTCTTGTATCCTGGTATTTGCTACTGCTCTTTGTCTCTCTTGCCTCCTCTTCACCTCACAGAAGTGTTTACATCTTCTCTCAAGGACGCAGGCATTAAAACTGAGAGCTGCATAAACTCCTACTAAGCAATGAGGCTGCCGCCAACCCGCTAGTCGGAGGCTAGGCTCACGCCAAATGTCTCCAGAAAATTCTCACTGGTGCAGCTCAAGGCGTTGCAGTTCCTGCCTGTCTCTCCCACCTCCTTATCAGGCATGACTGCCCGTGAAGCAGAGTTGGTATGAGAAGCTATTTCCAGCCCTTGCAATTCACATTTCCGTGCACTACCTTCTGAAGGTGAGGCTGAGATACCTTCTCAGACTGTGAGCTGTGCCAGTTAGGTCTGGTCTCTTACTACATTCTCCCATCTCTGGTGTAAGGATGAATAAATAGCTAACGGCACCGTAAACCACTACAGCAAGCTCTGCTAGGGCTCGTTTGGCAGAACCTGCAGCTAGATAAATTGATTTGTGCAGTGGAAATGATGCCAAGAAGATCACATTTATATCACTCCAGGGACGTATAACTGGAGTCCAAGCCCTTTGCTTTTCTGACGGTTGTTTTTTTTATGTTGGTGTTTTTATTAAAAGATTAACTTTTCCTTAGAATAATCACTATTTATCAGTAACAGAGTCTTTGGTTAGTCAAAAAAACCACCCATGCTGCTTTCTGCTGGAGGAGCTATGCAGGTGACAGCTTATCAAAACATTTTCCCTGAGCAGATTAGCTGTATTTAACATCAGTAAGGGGTGCTCTTTTCAAAAAACAAACACTGATAGGTAGGAAAACAAGATTTAAAGGGCTACCTTCCTAAGTCGATAATGAAAGTAATGAAATTTAAATCAGCCTCAACTGAATCAAAAGGCAGTGGAGAAGTCTCAGGAAAATGTAGTATCTGAAGAGTGTTGATGCTCTGTGCGTATGAATGCGTATGTGCTTGTATTAAGGCATCCTGCTTTTCCTACGATCTTCCTTTTGTTAGCCAACACAATGCTAAGGATGTAGTAAAAACAGTAGCCTTTTAAGGAAAACCTGAGATAAACCTTTAAAAAGAGAATCTAATTAGTATGCTAGCAAATATGGCAAATATTCCAGTTATTTAGCAGTATAGAATAAAGGAGTTTATATTCTGTTTTTATTGCTAACAACGCGCTTTCAGTTGCATCCTGCACACACTCTGGATTTCTTAATCATCAGAACACCATTCCATTCGCACAAATAATGTAGGCCTTTGCTTTGCATAATGTAATTGTTATTGTGGATAATTTATTTTTGATCGAGTAATAGTTTGGGACTTTTCAGACCAAAGGTATTATTATTATGATGATGGAATCTATGTTAGAAAGTCTTTTCTGTTCTGAATCCTAGCCCCTAGTTTATAAGAAGCGAATCAACTATTCATGTGGGAAAGATGGACACAAACCTGAAATTCCTTACCTTATTTTCTTTTTACCCTTTTTTTTTGAGGAACTAGAATTTTTATTTTTTTTTAAATTCTGTCTTCTGAAAAGAAAGTGTTATGCACCCAAGTATTGGTCCCCAGGAACACATCAGGAGATTATCAAAACACTGTGTGCTTTCATCACTATTTCTTTCATGGCCCTTCCTTGCCATGTAATGTTAAATAGTTCTAGGTAAATAAGTAATCAAAACCATCTGTTACCATGACAATGGAAGGAACAGTGATGCTGCCGAAGTATGAAAATGAGCTGGGCAGCATCAGGACTAAGTGACCGATTACATCCTTACAGGGGCAGCAGCAGAGAGCAGGAAACGTGAAAATGAAGGAGATGGTGATTTTCGGTCATTCTACTTCCCCCAAATGATACTTTTTAAACACAAAAAGAAGTGCAAAATTGTCCTTTACAAGCTCACAGGACAGACATGGAAATATTGGCAATAAAGATTTCATATCACTGGTTAAGGTCATCATCGGGCTCATAATTCATTACGCAGTTTAGCTGTACCTAATAAGGGCGCTCCCCAAAAGTCGTGAGATTCTGCCTTAAACCAGACTATTCTAATTTGACCTTCCTTGGCATCTCACTGTTCTGTTACTGTCCCCCCAGATACACAGTTTTACATGAAGGCAGCCAAACAGAGCAATTATGCAACGCAAGATTTAAAAAGCATAGCTTGAGAACAGCACAGTAGACGTACTGGCTCTGATCAAACAATCAGTTTAACCCAACATTTTGCCTCCAGCAGTGACCAAGAGCAGGCATTTGGAAAACAGTATCACGCACAAAAACTGTCGGTCGATCCCCTGGTTTCTCTCCTGGCTCCTGGTACTTATTGGAGCAAGTAATTATTCCATCTTCTCTTTTCTCCATCACATTCATGCCTATAGCTCTCCCATCACTCATCTTATTTTCAAGCTGAAGAGCCCTAGTTTTATGTAATCTCATGTAAGGTAAATGCCTTTCCAGGTTGCTGATCCTACTTGTTCTTCTTTATAATTTTTCAAATAATTTCATGTTCTTCTCTGGGACTGAGTTAGTAGAACTGGCAGCATTATTCAGCACGTGGGTATAGCATATACCAAGTCATAATGACGTGTTCTGGTTTGTTCTCACTCCTAGTAATTCCCAACATTTTACTTGCCTTTTTGAAAAGTGCTGAGCACTTCCCACAGTGGTTTCAAAAACTATTTCCAAAGTGGTAGTAATTAATTGCCCTGTTACAAATAATTGGGGTTATTTCCCCCCAGTATATTACTTTGCATTTATTCAGTACCATCGTCTGCTTTACTGTGTGATTTGAAATCGGATTGCACATACTTTGTCACCGCTTTTCCCATGTCCCATGTCCACGACTGACTTGAACAAGCAGGTACTAAGAGCGCACTAGTAACCCCTCTCCTTCACGAAAGCTGACCATCAGCTCTACCACTTTTGTCTCCTCCTACCTTTCTGCTGTTTATTGATTCTGAATGCAGCCTGCCTTCTTACCCCATGAGAAATCAGTTTTGTAGAAGTATTTAATGTTTACAGTAAACATGTTCTAAACGTATCTGTTGTAACAGGTTACTCCAGAGACAGGTGTGTAGCAGCACAGGCCAAGCCTGAAAAACGTGGGAGAAAGTTACAAGGTCATCTGCTAGGTAATGGCCGGGTTTTATGTTTTCCAGCACATATTAACTAAATATTCTCACTTTACCAGTATGTCTTGATAAGCCATGCTGTTCTTGTTTTGTACAATACTGTTCTCTTGAATTTTTGTTGCATTATATGTGCTTGTGAACAGGCAGACATATGCACCACACGTGCTTACACACATTTTTCTGTTGAGATCCTCCCTCTAAAAACCACTAGAACTGCCACCGTGACTTGCAGATTTCACTGCTAGAAGAGATCATCTTATCTGCTTTCTTACATAGTCCAGATCTTCCTTTGTTCTTTCAACACATTTTTGACTTGTTGATTTGGTAGACACATGAGTTCCTGCTGCCCGTGCCTTGTGTCCCATCCCTTTGCTTTAACACCAGCAACTTACACCTGTGCGCAGCGCCAGAGACTCTCCCTACTGTCCCCGAAGCGGGACAGAAACTACAGTGCTGTGATTCAACCAGGAGCGTGCCTATGTGTCTTGTCTTAGCCCAGCCCCATCACGTATCTGTGCCGTCGGCCTGCCGTGAGTCACTTCTCAACATGGGTGTGTCGTATTATGCAACCCACTGTAGGGTTATGACTCAATATGAAGTTGTAAAGCCACTTCAGCCCAAGCTAAAACAGGCCTTTAAAAATATGTCTTCGCATGATTTAAAGATTTCAAGTGGTAGAGGATCTACTACATTCCTTATTCCTGTGGACTTTGTAACACCACAGAAAAAGTAAGATTTTTTTCTTAGAACAAAACAGGGTCCTTGGCTGCAGTAAGACATTAAAAAACACAGCAAGTCAATGCTGTTAGAGAAATCTGAGGGGAGTAAGCAATATTCAGAAAGTATGGTTATTTAGAGATAGTCAGAAGGACAACTATATTGTTTGAGACAAACCAATCAACCAGGAAAATAGCACTCTATTCTCTTACGAACTCCATATCCAAAACATCTCCATCATTCTTGGTCCAATCATTAATGTTACTTGGCCACTCGCTCTGCCTTAAGTCAGCAGTTGTTTCAAGGGAGAAAATTATTTTACCAAAAATGAAAAGCATAGTGATGCTCTGGAAAACTTTTCCAAGGATTTTCCTATAAATCCATGTTTTAAAATATTAATTGTATAGGCTCTTAGCTTTACTTTTCCTATAATGACCAAAAAAGCCCAAACCAAAACGAAAATGGAACAACAAAACCCCCCACTTCCTCTTTTTTGCTCTCTCAGTGAGTTGAAAGAGTAACCTAGCAAAACATAGACATTTCTTTTAATGTAAAAGCAAACACGACAGACCAGCCTCAGAACAAGAGACACTACAAATCCAAACACAGTGACTGCTGTAAGACTTGGTGCTGGAACAAACACTTCCATTGAGGTAAGCGGAGTGATTCACTTACGCTGTTACTCACCTGTGTCTGTCCAGGAGAGGGGACTTATTTCAAAAATGGCCTCAGCGCGTCATATACCCTTCTTGCTATCCACTAGGTGCCTCAAACAACATAATGCTGCTCCTTCCTAAATTAAGCATATAAATCTTTACTACAGTTGAATAGAAAAGAGGAGTACTTAAAGTCTTGATGTAAATCACCAAAATGACTTGCTCTATCCCTAACCCAAGAGTAAACCTCTGTGTGGAATGACAGAAAGATGCTGTATCAGTACAGGCTAAAAGACTGGGCCCATAATGTTAGTCATACAGCATGCACTGTAAAAAGAACTACAGGATGACCCTAATCATATGTCTGAGAGTGGCTACTTGAAAACTGTAAGACTGAACTCAAACCCTCCTTAAATATGCACAAAGTCAGAATTAGTGGGGGGTGTACTTTGAGCTTGGGTGATGGTTTTGTACACAAGAGGATGTGAAGGAAAGAGGATGTACAGTAATGTCTTGAGGGAACAGAGTATCAAAGTGTTTGCAGACAGTTTACAAAGAGGAAAATAAATATATAAATAGCTGATGTTATTTAATGTGTTTTATGGTCGTCTTTGCTATAACAGATGAACAGTTGAGAGAAGGGAACATGAAGACTAATTACTTTCTCAGATTCCTGGTATTGAAAAATCTCTTGTAGCAAGGAAACAGCAGTACATCTCCTGATCTTCAGACAGCGTGGTAACAGCTGAATCACCCAGTCCCTCTGTCCTCTTGTTTGGTATGCATCATGAAAAATAATCACCTCCCCTTCTCCCTTTTCCTCTACACTTAGGCATACATAAACTGACGTTTTGGGGACTTTTTCAGAAAACCAAAAATACTGGCTTTGCATAAGGATGTCAAATAATGGTAGCGGAGATGATAGTTACATTAATATAGAACTACTATTCACATCCACATCAAATACAGCTCTAGGTGTAATATCTTTATTTATTAGTTTCATATCAATTTCCTTCCTAAAGCTCAGGCATTTATAATGACTTATGACAGAAATACATAAAATCTTTTCCTGAAGGAAATATTATTGAAATGGAACTCTGGATTGGCATTTGTCAGAATGCATTTACTTAACATGTGAAATCTTGTCATGGCAAAAGTCATTACATTAAATTTTTTTTTTAGTGAAATGTCAAGACCTCCTGCTGGCCATGCAAGCATGGTTCACAGAAGTTTATAGTTGGCTAAAAACATAAGAAAGCTTTCTTTATCTCTGGATTAATGACAGTTAATAATCATTTAATGCAACAATCCTGTTTATAAGCGTTTTTAGGGATAAACCTGTAATTTTGCTAGTCTACGTTCCAGGTCCTCAGCTCAAAAATTCTCCTTAAGGTGCACATTGGATCATTTGAATTTGATAATCTTCAAAATGACACTGAATTTATACTATATATTGAAGTCAAGTAGAGGAGCACTTTATTGGTTTCTGCATATGGGGAAGTGTATTTTTAGGGCCAAATTTATATATAAACTACCTTTTAAGAATTCCTTTCTGGTTTCAACAAGAAATGCCAGCTCTAAAGTCCAAATGAGGTTCAAATTCATAACTGAGCAAACTTTCTTAACTTCACTGGCACTGCAGCCCCAAGTCTTCTGATCCTAAATCATTTGATTTCATGCTGTTTGAAACTGCAACACAGAACAATGATCAGACTCCCAACACAGCTCCACACAGCGCACTGCTAATGGTCTCACCTATTGACCTAATAGCCTAGGAGGAATTTCTGACATGGTGTAGAAGGTCAAACTGTATGCTGATTTCAAATAGTAGACAAATATCCATCAGGGAAGTACTATGAGAACATTGAATTAATTTAGGCTTTTAAACACACCATATGGTTTGAATACAAATGATGTGCCGGTTTTCTCCTTCATCTAACACCCAAGTTTTATGAATTTTCATGAATTTTTCATCTGCAGAGTTAATTGTAATTGTGAATCCCAAACTTCTGGGATAAGTCTTACCCTTTTTTATTCTTCCTCATGGAAATTATGTCCAAGCATCTCTGACAGTTAAGAAAATTAAGTATAACCATCTTCTTGTTTGATTCATAGTTATCCTATGTAATTGTGTTACATGATATAAATAATATTTGCTTCTCAAAGTGTTGTGACATAGTATTTTGAAGGAAATGTTATTTGTTCTCTGTCACACGACTAGCAAAAATGAATCTCACTTCCCTTATGTTTACTGAAGGAAAGCACAAAAGCTGTCTTGCACACAGACAAGAGTTTTCTTTGTGAACTGTTTCAGAAACTTCCCAATGCACTTCCTCTGAATCCAAGTCTTCCTTATGCAAATTTAGATCAGCTTCAACTTCCTTCCACTATTAGGAACCAGGGTATTACTCCATTTTTAAAAGTTCATTCTGAATTTAATGGAAGATTATAAAATAATATTAGATAACATCAAAGTATGTTTCTGATAGTCTACAAATTTGGCAGAAACAATGGGGGACTGATGATTACAGAATTTATGTCCATATTTCTGCTCTAAAAACCATAAATAACTGTGTAATTACAGTGCTATCAGGAAACAGAAATGGGAGGGACAGTTTATTTTTTCTTTAGGCAATCAGTTGCATCATAGATTGGGTAAAGTAAATCATTGTAGGGTGAGGAACCTCCCAGCTCCATAAACAAGGTAAGCATGTCCATCAGAGGGAAAAGGTACAGGTGGGCAAAGGTACAGTATTTGGGATAAGGTACAGAGGAAATAGTAGCTGTCTTCCTCAGGAGTACATTCAGGAGAGGTGGGGGTCTTAAAATGGAAATAAAGAACCAAACAAGGACTTACTCTCAGTTATTTTGCAGTGACATAACTGGAGCCACATCAGGACAGTTGACAGAAGTCCTCTGGGTGGAGAAAAACTGGAGAAATGGTCTCTGAAACAGAGGCAACTGACCACTAGGTCAATCAGTGGATTGGTTCTGTCTAGAACTAGGAAGACAGGCAAAGCCAAAGACTCCAGCCAGCCAGCTTTCCCTCTTTCCTCCTATTGAATCATTGCACTTGCCAGGGGAAGCAAAGGAGAAAAGAGATAAGATGGGAAAATGTAATGAGAGTCTAACCTCTTGTTTTGCCATAAAAGGGTGGGTTGTGACCCTTCATGCTCTAATCTTTTAGAAGACTTCCCTTGACCTCAGTTGGCATTTTCTTAGTGCACCTTTCAGAAGAAAGACTGACCATGATGCACAGTTTAAAATGGCTGGCATTGCACTAGGATGTACATCAGCTATGGAAAACTGTTAATTTACAGATGCTAGCAAAGTAGAACTGCTGTGAACTGCGTAGACAACAATTAGCATCTCCCCGAAAAGTCAGCAGGCATTAAGAAATCATTGGGTAAAGTGCAGTGGCTAAGATTTTGGTTAGGAGTTGAAAGATCCCTAATTTTCAGTCAGGCTTTTAAATTGTATTATGTGTGCGTACATCTTACATCAGTATTCATCTCACCAGACTTTAGCTGCCTGAAAGTAAGGTGTCTATTTTAAGTTAGTTACTTGACTAACTTTGTGCGTGTCTCTATAGTAAAGACGAGAGATAAAGACCTCACCTTCCAAAAAGCACCACTAGAGAGAGAGCTTCAATAAGTAGGTCAGAGATGACAACAAAAACACATGGAACAAATAATAGTTCTTTGGTCACAGCTGTAGGCTGAGAGACATATAAACTAAAGTACCAAGGCTGTATTGTTGACCCCATTCTATCCATTAACCAAAGATTCTCTCAGCAAACACACAAATTATCCTCAATATTAGCAGCTTCTCAGAATAGCAAATAGTCATCAATAAAGACATGGTACATCGGTTAATTGGTTACTACAGATCAGAATGTTTCCATCACAGAGGCAAACGGAAGGTGGAAAGACTAGTACTTCACACCAGAAGAAATGCAGGTGGGTTTTTGTTCACTTACTTTCTAAGGAATACACATCCTTTATTTCATTACTGGGAAACAGAGTTTGTATGTGTTCCCAAGCTAAAAGCTGACTGCACAGACTATTTTTCTCACAGGTCAGATGTGAGGAAACAGAGCCATTTCACTTCCTTCAAAAACTCTATATAAAGAGAAGAGGAAAATGGGACCAGACCTATTGTTCTTACCGTTTCCTGCCTCCTTCTTCACTATGCCTCTTTCGAAAAAGCAAGGGTCTGCCACTGTGAGTGCATCATCTCTGTTTAGTGTATTTAGATACCCAATAATATATAAATGGCTCTTGTAGTACACAGACAATATCAGAAAAGCCTTGATTTGATAAGAAAGTCGTATGCCAAAGCTGCTGCCTCTGTTTTTCTTTCATACAAAATATAGTAGGTCTTCATTCAAAGTATTCTCTCTCTTCCAAGAGAACAAGATCAAACTATACAAGTAGATAACCTGCCCACAAAATCCCAATAAATTGTTTTTGGGGTTTCTTCTTCTCAGCTGTTTTTCCTAAGTCTAAAGACTTTTGAATGGCTGGAGTATGATGATCAAATATAACCAAGAGAAAGGTCTGAGTTATGAAGCACATTTGGCTCACTCTTGGCTGCCCTAGTCCCAGGCTTTTTGCCAGGGCTGCAACAATTCTCACTGGAATGAAATGGGAGGTGGTACAAGAAGTTTCTGCTCTTGGTTGGTGACGAGCTGTAACTGGAGATTTGGGGAAGCACGCATGAGACCACTGTACGTTCCCAGCAGGCCCTGCTTTGTGGTCCTTTGCTTGGATTCCTGCAACAAAACAGCATTGCCTTTTATCACAACCATGGTTTGATCTATTGGGGAGTACAGAAGAGATTCTGGGACAATTCGGGGCACAACTTTTCAATCACAGGGGCGACTATATGTTCTAATCCCTTCCTAACTAAATTATTTTCTCTATAAGACAGCCAACTGCTCTCAGCCTGAAAGAAAAGGCGCCTAGGATGAGTAATGATGCAAGGAGCTGCTTTTCTTCACCTTTTATTTCACCGTCCAGTAAGAGAGAGATATGCACTTTGTGCACTCAGAGCATTCTCTCCCCTCTGTCACAGACATGAGTCCTGGCAAAGGACTTTGACGCACAAGGGCACACACAAGTTAAGAGTTACATGAAAAAAAATGTGTGGGTAGCAAAAGACGCAATTGTCTCTCTGTATTTATGCACGTATATTCATTCCATCCTGCCAGTTTCTAATACGCTCATTTTATGCTTCCTTTCAAGAACTGTAAGATCTGAACCTTTTTCCAGAAGGCACAGGGAGAAATAAAGTACTTGGCAATGATTCCACTTAAATTCAGAGAGCCATAGCACTATGTAGGCTTAGCACCCATTCTACCAAAGATAGTCCCTCTAAAATGACTGGAACAGAACATGATGTTTCAAAAATAAATAAATGTCATTTCTTTAGAACATCTGAATGTGTGTTAATTAAGTATATTTCCACTCTGCTCAAATAACAGGTTCAGTTCAAATAGCATTTATTGATTTTACATTACAGAACTGTCATTAGCATTTGCTAACTGAGTCAAGTTTAGCAGGAAGTTGTGATGTTAAGAGCTTTGCTTTGGGAATTATTTATACACCAACAGGAAAACTACATCTTTCTTCTCTGGCATCTTGAGTGTCTTAATGCAAACAGAAGTTTCAGTTCTGTGTATGTTGTATATACCTTACTGTTGAACTCAAAAAAAAGGGGGGCGTTGCGAATAGGAATGGTAGTGCAACGAAAATGCTACCATATTTCAAAATCAGTTTCTGCTCCCAGGTACACTAATGTAAATGCAAAGTTATGCTCCTCAATGTGATGGAATTATTCTGACTTTTACAACAATTATATGTAAGCTGGGGACATGGAGGCGAGGTCAATGACTTCAAGGTAAGTGGGAGTTTAGCTGGGGGGATCAGGGCCAGCTGCGAGCTGGCTGCCCAAGTGTTAGCCACAGCCAGGGCCGACCTCATGCCATGGGAGCTGCCTTCATCTGAGGCTCTGCTGTGGGGCCTGGCCGGACCTCCAGCCCCACTGCATCGCAGCCCTGCCTGTTCCTGGCCATGAGCTGCTGGTCCAGACCTCCTGGCCCTGACTGCTGCCCGGGATGGGTGGCAAAGATGACCACTGTCTGTCTTGTCATCACGCTCGGCTCCTAGCTTCCCTTGCTAATCCCTGACAATAAATGTGGTTAAAGAGATAGAATTGGAAACAGATAATCAAAATAAGTCAAGATGTTTGGAAGAAAAAAAAAGGAAGAAAAAGATCATATAATAGAATCATAGAAGCATAGAATCACTTTGGTTGGAAAAGACCTTTGAGATCATCGAGTCCAACCTTTAACCTAACCCTGCCATCCCACCACTAAACCCTGTCCCTAAGCACCTCATCTGTCCTTCTTTTAAATACCTCCAGGGATGAGGACTCTACCACCTCCCTGGGCAGCCCATTCCAGAGCCTGACAACCCTTTTGGTGAAGAAGTTTTTCCTAATGTCTAGCCTAAACCTGCCCTGGCGCAGCTTCAAACCATTCCCCCTCGTCCTATCATCTGTTACCAGGGAGAAGAGGCTGACAGGGAGATAAGGCAGGCGACAGAAAAAAAACCCATAAAAAATTAGAAAGTGTGAAGAAATGAGAGTCGGTAAAACATATTAAAAGCTATATATACATACAGAGAGACCTTTAATTATTAGACTCCTTCCTACAGCCACCACAGATGGAGCGTACAGCATTCCTAATATCCCTCCTATACCTGACTCAAACATCAGAGAAATGTCATTGTAAGTGTTGTCTTTAACAAAAGAAGCAGATCTGAAAGCACGTTGGGGTGGTTTTGATCTAGAGGACTTCAACAAAAAGAAATAAACTAGATTACTGCTACCTTAAACAAATATAAGACACAGAGGCAGTTTTACATTTTATTTATCTTAACATATCAAGAGCAGTCCACATCACCATGGAGAAAAAGGAAGGGATTAAAATCCTTGGGAAATTTATCTTAATGGAAAACAGCTAAAAGAACTGGCTGAGTCAAATTCTGACCATGAGGCAGAATCACACTGTGAAATAACAAATGGGTGAATCCAGAATAGAGAAGGTACCAAAGCACAAGGAAAAGGGGAGTTGGAGTACAAATCCCAAGACTATCAATATTGTGGAGAATTGTATTGCCAGTGTGAGGAAGCAACATGTAAAAGGAAAGGTTGAATGGGAAAATTAAAATCCTTGCATAACTGATTATAACTGAAAACTCTTAAGGAAAAAAATAGTACAATGGAAACTAAAAGATAAGTGAAATGGAAAAGGAAAGCTACATTTTTATATATAGCTAAAACCAGATAATAGGAAAAGGAAGGAGGGGTGAGTATGTGTGTAATATGGGAGAGATGTGAAATTTTGCTTTCAGCACTTCTTCCCACCTCATTTCCAATTTCTGAGAAATTCAGTGATGTGCCAGAAGGTTCCTGACGTAGCCATTAACTGCCCTCCCAGATGGAGACCATTATTTAGTGGAATAATGAACCATTAGGAAGGGATAACATCCTCTTCCATCAGCAACTTACAGCACACTTCCACTTTCAGGGAGCAAGGGAAAAGAGTAAAAAGTATGAGAACAATGAGAACTGCTCAAGAATCCAGGGAGACGGGAGCCAAGTAAATAAAAGTAGTGAAGGAGGTATAAGACTGTTTTCAGACTAGCAGGGGCTTCGGTAATATAAATTTTAGGGCTTCAAAACAAAGAAAAATATTGAGGGACTGCAAAGGTAACCCAAATCATTAAGGAAGAGTAATCTGAATATAAACTTATCGTACTTCAAGGCAGTTGTTACCAATATATAAATAATTTTATGAAGAATTATGTATGTTAGTGCCAAAAAGTACAAAGAAAAGTTAAACTATCTTGCCCCTCCTGACTCTACAAAATTATAGAGAATATATTTTTAAAAGAGGATGTAGACACTGTCATGAATAATCTGTAAATAAATATAGCAGCAAGACCAGATGGATTTATAGTTAAATGTTGAAAGGCTCTAAAAGGAGTTTTAATTGCTCTAAGAAGAGACTTATTTGATAGCATCATGCAAGCAGGAGACATTCTCTTCTTTTGGAAGAAACCAGGGTAGTTTTAAAATCTGAAGAGAGGTGGGATTTGACCAGCTATTCAGGCTTTCAAGATGCTGAGGTAAATATGAAAAGTCACTCTCCCTTCAATCCATTCTCTGAAGGAGTTCTTCTCCGGAACCTACCAAACACATACAGCTGTGCTGGGGTGAGGGTAGGTGCCCCCCACCTTTTGAGATGCAGAGATGAAATCTCATATAGAAATCTGCCAAAATCATAAAGGAGTAAAGGTTTCTCCTTTCCAGTATCTTTCACTTTGATTGTTTTAAGAGAAAAAGTTTTCCTTTCAAGGCTTTCATTTGACTTTCATTACTCCTTTCAATCAACTGACATATGTGGATGAACGAGAAAATGGGGGAATTTTTTAAATATGTGTCACTTTTAGAAGGGCCATGACAGATACATACACACTGAAAGCTTAAAAGAGAGACCGGGGAAGGCTGAGCAGGCACAACGATGAATGATACGGAAAAGGCATTATTCATTCTCCTCTGAGGAAATTTACAGAGAAATATTATTAAATAGTCCACAGATAGTAGGTGTCTCCAGCCAGGATCCCATACATGTTTCAGTGGTGACACAACACACTAGGGAGGCTGCTGAGAAAGAAGTTATTACTTTCCCTTACGGGATGTGCCTGCACAGAGGTGCAGGAGGGACCAGAATGACCACATTGTAGTGAGTAACAACATTGCTTTAGATCCACCGTTTGCTTGCTGAACGCTCCTTGCAAAGGTGCTCTCCTTGTGAAGAAGGAAAAAATGACACCCACCTTGTCATTAACTGTCTGCTACGTGGCTCTGCGTGGAAAGGATTTTTTCATTCCATCATGGAAAATCTCATAGCCTTAAACGTGGGACGCCCTTTTGATGGAGAAACAAACCCAGCAGGACTGGTAGAACAGAGGGTGGGTTCTTTGAAATATGGATGCCATTTTGTAGGAGGTAAAATCAGCAGCAGGTGAAACCTGACCATATGACAAAACTGATATTTTTCAAAATTGCAAGTATGTAAAGGTCAAGGTTGGAAAGAGGCTGTAAACTGTAACACACAGAACATAGATGCAGAAATTTACAAAAGTATGGGTGCAAACATCTCTAAAGTGGCTATATTCGCATTAAAACGTTGCTCCTATACAAAGGAAATAAGGATGCTTTTAGAAAAAGCAGAACAGGTGCTTCTTTAATTTGTAAGTGTAGCAAGTATTTCTCAAAATATTCTTCTGTCTGGGAATAAAGTACCCTACCTCCAAAGGTGTCTTCTTTTTTGAAAAGATCAGGCAGTGGCAACAAAACAGCTCCAACATCTGAGACAGCATTTTTTTTAAAACATCTCCCATTCATTTCTAGCCTTAATCTGCTTGTCTTTCCACTAAGGAATCAGGATAGAACAAGTTCCCGTAACTCCTGATGAGCTGCAAGTAAAGGAGCATATTGACAGAGATGGTAAAACCTGCTCCACAGCATTATGTATGTGGAAGAATTTAGAAAGTCAGTGACAAATAACCTCAGGGCCATTTTTCTAAACTTGGGGAACCAGGTGCAAGATGGAAGGTGGCCCCAAATACATACTTTATAAGGCTGAAAGTTATTTGAAGGTGTTTTAATAAAAAAAATAAAATCTGAGCATGTAACTTTAGTGCAAATAAGGTAGTACATGAGACCCACTACCTGCAGTAAGAACTCAGAGATTCAGAGGCCCATCAAAAGCAGGTAGGCTTGGCATGGCCTAGGCATGGCACTCGATGACACTTGATGAAGACTAGACCCTGCATATGGGTATGAGTGATGTTTATTTTTAGAAATGAGTCTCAGCATGTGTAACAACTAATTTTTAGAAACGAATAGTAATTTCACAGCTGATAAAAGATACTGAAACCTGAGCAGTGTTTTAACTGGCATTTCCCTTAAATGAATAAAACATATTTATTTTTTTTTAGTAGCAACAGACATACACATTTCTGGTCACATACCAAGTTCTAGAAGTTTCATTGCTTGGGTCTTTTCTAAAAAAAAAAGCATTTTATTGATGTATAATTTGGCTCTGATTGTAAAAGTTGTTATGGGCAGCAAAGTAACCTCACACTTCCTTCCATCTGGGTCATTAGACTTGGCCTTCCCATGACATTGATAATTTTCTCTGATGTCTTAAAAGGATGACTGCTTTGATATCAGTATGTCATCTAATAGTTGCTTCACAGAAAATAAAATACAGTAAAATTAGGCACCATGTGGAGAACAGTTTAACTCTTAGCTATTCAGAGAGCTCGAAATTCTAAGAAGGTACACTAAAAAGAGAGAATAAAAAGTACAATACCTAAAAAGCCAAGAAATGTTCCTCTTCTTGCTCTGTTTACATCATAATTCAAGGCAGTTAAATCAAGTTTTTCATGTACCAAAGGCTGAACCTACTATATCATCAAAAATGTATCACTAATGATACATTTTGGTCAGTATTTTGCCATAAACCCTCTTTGCCTAACTAATATGAGCTCTGGGAAATGCTGTGATACAGATCTTTCCAAACCAAAAGAACTAAAAATAGAAATATGGTTTCATTGCTTGGGTCTGTTGCACTGAAAAGTGCAAAGACGGAGAAGTTAATATATCTTACAAACATGCAGGAATCCTATTTTCCTCACTTCATCCTGTAGCAAACTGCATATTCTCCAGCCAAACAAAATGAATCCTCATTGAGAATCCACTGAAAAGATTCTTTTTTTTTAGTCTCAGTAGATGCTAAGTCTGGCCTGATGGGAAGAGGTAATGTTATGAACAGCAGATCCCTCCTCGGCCTGGAGGCTTGCAAGGGGCTGATCCAGGCGGGGGAGGGAGATCCCATAGCCAAACACAGAAACATTGTACCAGGACTCTCAGAGGCAAAGACGCTTTTCCCACATCTGGATCTTGGGAGTTAGAAATAAATTTGCTACATGTCATGTCATTCTTATTCTTTCTGCTCAGACTTTGAACTAGCAAAGCAAGAAGGTAAGTTTATGGTACAGGAGTTGGGAATGAGGCTCAACAACCTGTTTTCCAAGATAGCTACGTGGATGGTTTCAGAGTGGTGCTATAAATGGTGAAAAGACTGGCATATCCCCCAAAGCATTCAGCTCTCCAGTAAGCAATGGTGTGACATTTTCACATGACACATGATGAAATACACAGTTACTGGACTTACTTCAGAATTGTTTGGCATTTGGACGTGTGGGAATAGTCCATTCTAGGGAACCTCCTCCCTGTATTATTCTTTTGTGTCTTGTACAAACTGTTGCAGCCAAGTGATCCCCATTAATGGCAAAAGAGTGCTCCTACTGCAAAAATACAAATAATGAAATAGCAAGTCAATTAAAATAATAAGATGTTCAGATTGCTTTTAGACATAAACCCCACATTATTTTGACAGTAAAAGTATTTTGGGGTCCTTACACTAACTTGTGTAGAACTTCATAGCTACAGATATATACATATATTAATCTTTCAAACTCCAGCGCCCGGACTAGCATACAATCACTCAACCTGCAAGAAGCAAAGGCATTGAACCCAATCATCTGCTAATAAGTGATTTAAAAGCATCTTCTACAAATGGCTGTGCATAACTAATAGAATTGCAATATGCAATTTAGCTCTGGAGGAAAAGTTACATTCATTTCACTTGCAGAGATACTGGTGTGACAATAGCTCCAATTAAGTGACCTACGATGCTATTGGCCTTATCTAAGTCTATACAATCATAGTAAGTAGATATAATATAAAAATGTTTATTGCTTCAGTATAGCCTGTTTTGAGGAATTTTAACTGAGAAACGTGATCAATCAGTGCGGTTTCATCATTAATAATGTTTGGGGTTGCAAAAGCTTGATAATGCTACATTTCTGGGAAGATCCTTTTGTCTGTTATTTTAACTATAAGCTAACATATCAGTGGTTTTCAGAAACTAGCAGCAAAAGGACATACTGTGTATTTCAAATAGCAAGGAAGATGAATCTCAGCTTAAGTTGAGAACATAACTATCTTAAGAGGCAGAAAGCATGAGGTGCTTAAGGGAAGTAGAGCAGTTGGCAACAGCAAGCTGGAAAGAAACTGGAAGAGTTGTGAAGGAAGGTGAAGTGCCAAAAGAGAAGGATAAATTAAAAATCAGAGGATGCCTGTGAGCATGAAGCACTGGACTGCCACCTCAGCAGGATTTAAATGCGGTAGTCAGAAGGGTCTAGCAGGAGACCACAGCATTCTGCATAGGCCCTTTCCCTGTTAGGGATGTTAGACTTCCTCCAGAAGCCTAAGTTGCTTGCAGGGGACTATTTTAGTGTACCTCAGTGAAAGCATAGATTTACCCGGGGGAACGGCGAATCCAGGAAAACACAGCCAAGAGAGACACGCAGAGCCAGAGCTCTGGCTGAAGAGCTAAGTGAGCTCTCGTCTATTCTTTCTTGCAAGGCTGATGTTCGGAGTTATTATCCAGGCCACTTCTCCTTGTGCGTTACGTGGTGGTGCTGCATGCGGGACTGAGGGTGGGAAAGAGACGGCTTGCTGAGGAAGGCGGCCACCTACAGCAAGGCCTACGCAGCAGAACGGGCAGTTCTTCGCCGGTCACCAGAGAACCTGTACGCGGGGCTGCCCCCGGTGCCCCCGGCCCCCTGGAAGGCAGGCTCG
>NW_009260493.1:5569067-5583200 GCF_000687185.1 Egretta garzetta
TAGCAGGCCCCCGCTAATGTACTTGTGGGGCCTCTGACTAGGAGGCTGGGAAGGGGCTGTTGATAATCTCTGCTGGCGGCGTCCAGCAACTGGTAGGAAAGTGTCTTGTTTGCTTCGTGTCGGCAGAGGCCATCCAAAGCGCGAGAACCCCAGAGCATTTTGGGGATTTGAGGGAGATTCGTCCCGCAGTCTGCTGATGAAGAGCAACACAGAAGGAAATCTGGGTTTGTATTGCTGGGTGTTACTGACGCTAATCCACTTCACCTGAGCTGTGTAGTCTTTTTTGGACATCAGTTCCCGGCAGGTATTAACTTACCTGTAGTCGCCAAAACATTTCTAACAAAGAAAAATGCAGTGCTAAGAATGACACTGGCCCACACTTGCAATATGTATGTGTACACTTTTAGCACTTACTTCCTTGGCCAGGTTACGTCTAAAAGGTGTAGCAGTATTACAGGGCTACCAGCATAGAAAAGGGAAAGTCTGCTCTCATGTGCCTTGTGTAATTATGTGAGGAAAGTATTCCCCATGAACCATTCTTATGAACAGCTATTTGTCATGATTTGCTGCTTCTGCAGTTCCCTCTGTCATTGTTCAATGCTTTAAAGTTTATGTAGTCTTTTGAGCTGCTGTGGGTAAAACTCTACCTAAAAAGCCGTGCTGCCTTTTGTGCAGTTTCATCCTCAGCGTGGTGAGATAAGCAGCCTTTTTAACAAAGTGTTAATGTTACTGTAGCCAGAAATACAGTACATAAATTTCAGCATTCTGCAATTTAGTATCAGATTTCAGGAGAATACTCAGGCTTAACTAGGGTTACTGTTGACGTGGTTGGGCAAGAGTGACTTGATTAGTTACAATTAATTTAAGATGCAAAAAAGTGGAAGAGTGCTGAATAAGAAATGCTTTTTACTGGTAAAACTAGTAATCTCTTATTTGATGACTTGCTAGACTGGACTTAATGGTAAGATAGTCTGCATGCTCAGTATTACGAGTGAGGTTTCTCAAGGGCCACCCACTGCTGCTTTTTGTGTGTGGCCAACCAATTTAAGAAGAATCATCCCAGGAAAGTGAATCTTTGTGTTTGTTGTATTTAAAATCTATTTTCCATAAAACTTGTCTGGATTACTCTAAAGAGTAATAGTAGGCTAGTGTTAGAGAATTTGTTTTATTCAGGGATTTAGTGCAAGAACTTGGAAAGACTTGAAACTTTGAATACAAGTGGCCACAGTTTACATCCTTATCTGTTGCAGAGGAGGTCAAATATTTTCTTGCAAAGTAGATCACATCTGAAGAAGAGAAACTACTCAGGCGTCATTCCACGGGCTCTAAATAAATTAACTCAAGAAGCAGACGTGGCTTATCACTGTAGTGATCTCAAGGAAAACCTTGTGGTTAAAACAGCAAACAAGATACTAGATTGCATGAGGAATGAGACTGTAAATAATACAAAGAAAGTCAAAATGCCCTTAGCAGTTTGCCCCATGGCGAATATCTTGTGCAATTGCTGCTGGTTACCTGTAAAGTACCTTGTATTTGTGAGGGAGAAAATCTAGTTGTCTAGTCATTTTTATGTTCTCCTTGAAGTAGGGCTGTACGTCAGGTTAACACAGGTGTGAATACATTGGATGGGAGTTCTTCCAAGGGAAATTGCATTTCATGCTTCAGAAGCTGTGACTATGTAACTAAAACCCCAACCAAGATGATATAGCTTAAGAAATAAGGAAACCCTGTGAAGGAGATGGAGTCCTCTTTTGACCACATGGTGCTGTGCTCTTACCTGTTTGAAGCACCTGATGCTTGTGGGGAAAGGAACTTGATTCAGGTAATTCTTATATAATCCTGGAATGTAAGTGTAGTACTTGTCACGTGAATGTCGAGTACCTTCGTAGGTGTGCAAAATTACTGCTCTTCAACCTCACAGGGACCAAGCAAGTCCTGAGGAAGTATCTCTGAGTTTTTCCTCTTCAGTAATACAGGTCGGTAGATACCTTTGACTAATTTAGAGTTGATTCTGTTGGAAATTAAAATGTGACAGTTGCATTTTTAGACCCATAAACTGTTTTGCTTGCAAATCTGTTGTTTAAAGGCTGGATACACATGCAACCTTTCCTGCAAAGAGTTATGTTTATGTGAGATTTCTGTCTTGCAACAGGAAAAGGTAATACCTGTGTCTAATTGTTCCTAATCATTCTCATTTCTGCCTCTAACGGACACTTGTCAGCTGCCTATTAAATGGGAATAAATGAACATACAGAAGACTGACACAGTTGCTGTATACAAATCATATGCTCACAGAGCAACAAAACAAAAAAACCAAAAAAGCCGTATGTCCACTTAATACACATCCACAAAAGGACAGCCATATTACCAGAACAAAAATACCACAGACTGTGTTACAACCTTAACTGCACATGTGAGAACACCAGCCTTTATTAACCCATATTTCTGCGGTTTTGTGCACTTCCTTGAAATTAGCATTAAGGTAGAAGGTTTGCATAAAACAGTGAATAAAAGTGCATGGGTTGGGATAACAAGCCCAACTACTTCGCAGCAATGACATGAGTCTTTAAATTGGTTGCAGGGTGTGGTTTCACACTGTAGCTAAACCACTCTAATTGTGAGTTGCCACTGAAGGAGGTGCTTCAGTCTTCCCCCAGCCACCTGCTGCTGCTTCTCCTTGCAGAGCTGCTAGTGTCTGCTTGATGCTGTTGTACGCTGGCATCGGGGGCTATGCAGGCAGAAAATTAATCACATTTATTTTGTTGATTTTGTCTCCCTAACAGCGGGGTTGAATGAGTGTCAGTGCTGGCACAAGGGAAGAGGCAGGGAAACCATTTGCTGATGGAGGGGAAGTGCAGAGCTTTCCTCCTTCTAGAGCAATTGGGTATTTCAGTTGTGACCTAACATGGGCTTCGTGGTAGCTTAAACCACTAGAAGCTGGAGCTGCCTTATGCTGGCACTGACATTCGTTTGAACAGAGAGTGAGCTGGCTCAGGGAGCTTGTTCAGCCAAAAGTTAGGGGGTTTTGTTAAGTTACTTTTCACTTGGCTCAGATGCCTGAACTCATGGCTCAGTTGCATGTGCCATCAGTGTTTGTATTAGCAAGTAGTGTGACACAACACAAGTGGTGCTGAGTAGCTGCCCTCCACCCTGCGTGTGTATTTCAGAAGTGTTCCTTTGATCAAGTTCTGACCTGGTCCGGGTTGTGACTGAGTGTTAGCTGGGGTTCATTAGGTGCACTCCTAGAGTGTGTTTTCTAGGTTAGCTTCATACAAAAGAAATCTGGTTGCCTGTTCTGGAGTGACTGCCCAGTATGAACCAGAGCAGTGAGGGTGATCAGGAAGTTGGTTTCAAAAGGACGTTTTACATCTGACCTAAAATGCTAATGTAGGCATGCTATTAAAGTCAGTTCTTCATGCCTCTGTACTGGTGGTGAAGTTGCTTGTAAAAGCTACAGTCAGCCAAAAAATGTATTGTGAAGTTCATTACTTGTGCATGGGATTAATATAATAGCCAGCCCGTTGTAAAGTCCAGACTCTTAGTGTAAAGCCTCATTCCTCAGCTATGATTTCTGCACTCTGCTGAGAAACAGCTAAGGTACAGGCGTATGCAGCCTTCTGTTCTTGGGGTGATAGCTTTTGGTAAACATGGGGAAAAGAGCATGGAATGGTAGTTTCCTCAGATCCTAGAGCTCATCTGTGGCATATAGTATGATTATATTGGTATTATAACTCATATGCAGAACATGACAAAATGAAATGGCAGTTCTTCATTTGAAATGTTGGTGCCTCTGTTGGAGAATGGATGTAGGAGAGAAAGGGGTCTAAGAAAATAAAAACTTATTCACACTGATTTTATTGTTGCAGTTAGTGTTTCAGTGAATTTTCCTACACAAAGTCTGCCTGTTTATCAAATCAGTAGAATTTACTAAATGCTTGCTGCAAATGAAAGCTGAGCTGGGGCATGCTTAGGATTACCTGTGTAGTGGAGACATGCGGAAGACTCAGCCTTGTTCTGGTTAATTTGCTGAATTTATTATCTTTTCAGAACTGGTGGGGGTAAGAAGTTAGAATGCCTTATACACTGCAAATCCCATGCCTTCCTTTCAGTGATTTACAGTATATCTAAAAATACATAGCACTTTCAGATCTTTTAAAAAAAAAATAAATATATATATGCCATACAAAAAGCCTTCCTCCCCTAATACTGACCTTTACCTAAATTTGCAAACAAGCCCAAATTTTAAAAATAAATCAGTTAATTGAATCCAACCAATACATTTTGGGTTTCTATTTTTTATTTTAAAGCTTACAGCTTTTCTACATGACACTTTAAAATAAAATTAATGTAGATTTCTTCTGAGGCAATATTCACAACAGGTCACTATTAGGGCATTCTTCCGCTGTAGAAATGTATAGCTATAGCATTTTTCTTACTCATTCTTAATATTTTGTTAGCCTGAGCACCATAAAGTTGATGAGTCTGTAGCTGTTTAGGATTATAATCATACATAATTTATATACAATGTTTAAATATTTATATATTTAAAGGATGTTTGTACATGCTGTATCTTGGTTCTCATTTAGGAAATCAGAACTGTTAGAAGTCTGTTGTAAATACAAACAGTGCTTGGATCCACAGTTAAGAGTATCTGATTTGTGACTTACATATTTTTTTTCCCCCTCAAATATTATTGTAATAGAGTATTTTTCTTTCTTCTCAGCTGAGCAGTAGGTTAGTTTTGTTTCTCTGTAATGATGAGATACAAGCAGTCTACTTTCTGTTAGTGCCAGAAATTACTCTTAGTCTGCTTTGTATCCTGTGAACTGTGCTTTGAGTTTTGTTCGGAATTCTGGTAGAAATGTTTACTTTAATGATGTTACCTTCACAGAGACTATAGTGGGCTCCAGATTGTTTTCTCTTTACAGTTAATTAGTTTGAGTAGTCTCATATCTCAGCAGCATTTAGTCAGAGAATAATCACTGGTTTTGAAACAAAAGGCAGGAAGTTAATGCCAAAACTTTAGGGGTGTAAGATTAGGTCTGTTAGACTTATCTTTGTTTTCAGCTGGTTTCTGAGTGTAATTGACTGGCATTCACACTGTATAGTCACTTACATAGTAAATAATTCCTTCATAATTCCCTATGCCAGCACAGCACTCAGCTAATTTCAAGTATTGCTGCTCAGCTTTGTTTGAAAACAGTTTATTTTTTTCTTTTTAAATGTGCCATCAGATGACAGCAGGGATGATTAATATTCATTCTGACATGACTGGATAGAATTCTAAAATTATTCAGAAATATCAGGGCCTTCAGTACATGCAGCTGTCTTAGAATCAAGTTAGCTGTACAACATTATGCATTGTAAACTTGATCTTTTACCTGTAAAGATGATTCTTTTGTGTTAGAAGTTGTGAGCACTTCACCCACTATCTGCGAAAAATTGCAAACATACCTTCATCTTAGTCTAATCTTCAGTAAATATTACTGCAGATGCTGTGGAATTATAGTTTGTTGGCAGTCTCTATGACTTTTCAATTATACTTCCTAGCTTTCAAAATATTGTTCTTTATAGATGAGTTTCACACCTATTAGATCATAAATATTTGCTGTTTAGATTAGTCCTTCTTGTGGAATTCCTAGACTTCAAGTTGGAGTTCTGCTCTTTGTTTAAATGATTTTGAAGTCAGAAGTGAGTGTGGGAGCAATATGTTGTCTGTCAGATTTTTCTCGCTGGAGTTCAGGTAATGATTAGTGTAGGAATGTACTTCCCACTTGTTCTTTTTCCTTTACCATTTCTTTAGACCATAGGGATATTATTAAGCCAGCAGTGTCATTCTTTCTAAACTAACTACTGAGTTGGTGACCATCTTTGTGACTTGCTTGTTTTTCCAACAGGGGTTGGTGTCTAAAGAGTTAAATTATCCCCTGCACTTGTTATACAAAAATACATTATAATTTAGGCATGCCTGCCTGTGTATAGGGACTGTGTTTTGATAGGTTAAAGGACTTGGAAAAGATGACAGTCTGACCTGAATTTCTGGAATGATTGACTTCTGACATCTAAAATGTTCCTGCTCCAGTAACAGAGCAATTAGTAGACTCAGTTTCAAACGTATCTTTCAGCTTCAGTAATCCCAGAGAAGGGGGACCAGGACCAAGATGTGTAAAATTTGCTAACTTCTGCTTCAGACTGTTAGTTGTGAATTTTGTAGAAGTCTGTTCTTAGTGCAATAAGTGTGTACAGCGTGTTTTTTTTCTGAATTAAAACATCTTAAATAATTTAAGACCTCATGTTAGCAGCTCTATTTTGAGTCTCAAATGTAGCTTTGTAAAAACGCAGGGTTTAGAATTTTAACTGAGGTTTGTTTAAACTTTGATAGATGTATTAAGACTAGTAAAGGCCTTAGTGGGAGGAGAGCAGTGTAAAGCTATGTAACTAAGGCTTGTGAGATTGATGCTCAGAGGAAAACAGATTGAGATGGGAAAGCAGTGTAAAGTAATGGGTACAGTAGCTTCAGGTAGACTTGTATCGAAGTGCTCAGGAATAACAAGACCAGATCTGAACAATCCTATTTGGCCCAGCCACAGCATGACCACTAATTCTGGCTTCAGAGAATGCCTTAACCTTCATGTTACACTAGCAAAAAGCCAGAAGTCTTGTGTTCATTCTTTGAGGCTTTTCTGTCTTATGTTTGATCACCTGATAAAAGGTGATCTGTGGAGAAAATACTAAAATCAAAACAGAAAGAAAATAATTATTTAGTAAGGAATATCAATCACTGGAATGCTTCAGTTATAAAGGAGGTCTGAAAGGTATCAGAAGGTCTATATAAATGCAGATCTCTTCAGCATTTAGCACGTAAGTAGAAATTTTGCAGGAAAAATATTCAACAATATCCACAATTAGAACATCCATGTGACCTCCCTTGCACCATTTGTTATTGGACTAATACTTTGAAATACTAAATACATTATTGCTGAAAAATATCTTTGCCTGGTGCTTATATGGATACTTTGGCGGCGATAGTTTGTTACAGAAAATACAATCACTTGAGTGTTATAGAATCATCCTGGAGTCTCAAATGGTCACAGACCGGCTCAGGCCTCGAGAGTTCTTGCTGAAGTATGTTTCTTTATCTCCTATTGCTTGAACTCCTCACGGCACCACCATGAGAAATGAATATACCCTTGTTTTGAGGGCAGTTCTTAGCAGCCTGATACGTAAATATATCATCCCCTTCTAAGGAGTTTTTTTGGGGGCAAGGCAAAGAAGTTAGAGTTGCAAGTGTTCTTGATGTGACATTCCGTTCAGTTGCCTCACTTCAACTTTTTCTGCTTCTCTTAAATGCAAAGCACACAACTTCTTGAGGGTGCAGCCTTACAAAAAGTTTAAAGTCAAATGAACAAAGTATTGCTACCAGCCACGTGTTCACATGTATCTTGTAGCTGCTGAGGTGTTGTACAGTATACAGATTGAGTTTAATAAAAGAGCAGATAACCAACACAGCAACATTTTGCTGGCTTACTGAGTGGAGTAATCATACTGTGCGATCAGATAGATGAGCAACAGTTAGTGCTCAGGAATGGGGAACTGTGCAGCTGAGAGCAGAGGAGGGAGGAGCTATTTAGGTTAAGCTGTAATGCAGAGTTACATAGGAAGAGGAGATGGGTATGTGGAATATCTCCATTTAAAAGAACCTCTCTTTATGCATCAAGAATTAAAAATGGTTCTTGTAGGTCCCCAGGCTGTCTTTTGCTGCTTAAAATTTTTTTTTATTTCCAGTTCTTCTTGCTGCTTGATTACCATTGCTGCTTGTAAGATATTTTTCTCATGAGCACCTACTCTGCCAGAAGAACAGCAGTAGAGAGAATCTTAATTCAAGCAAAGAACAACTCTGCCTTGAAGTCTTCTAGATATGACTTTTTACTTGGGAGGGTAGTAGTTGCTTTCTAAGTGAGTGTTCATCTGGCTGTCTGGATTTTCCTTCGTTGGTGCTATTGAACATGTCAGAAATTAATATGCTTATTTATTCTGTCCTCTTTTGGGGATGTTTGGCAATAATTTGTTTATGAATTCCAGTTGAATAGGACAGTCTATGGCTCTAGATCTTTGGAAAAGTGGCCCCTCTAAATCAGTATCTTGAACTTTTTTTGTAGTTGCATGGAAGGTGCATCTGCCTCATCTTTGTGGATTGATTGATGGTGGTTACTATGTACTGCCAAATCACAAAGGGAACCACTGACCTCTAGAGAGCAGTGGAGCTCTGCATAAGAGGCTCTGCAAGTGAGATCCATGTGTATGGCTTGTAACAGCTTTTGCAGGAGCTGTTAGCAAGACCACAAACTTTGACTGCAAATGGAAAAATGAAAGCATTAGGAAGTCTTTGATAAGTGAGGCTAATCCACCATGAACATACATGCTACCAGGAGCAAAAGGAGATGCTGCAGACTACTTTTGGGATGGGTTGAAGTCAGGAACGACCTAAAATACGACTGGTTCAAAAAGTACTGCAGTAGGTGAAAATTCTGTGGGGTTTTGTGTGTGTGTGGTGTTCAAAATATTCACTTGTTAAAACATGTATTTATTATGTCCATCTGTCATAAATCAGAGTTTTCAATTTTGTTCTTTTTGTCTGCTGCTTTTCTGTTAACAGAACGAAAGCAGGACTCCGAATCTACCAACCCTTAGGGAGTGGGCATCCTTGTAAAACAGATCCTAAAGTACAGGGGCAGAATCAATCCTCTGAGGTTTAAAAGACTAGGTCATTTTTTGACCAACTATTTAATTTCTTTATTTCTGATGTGATTAATTCTGAAATTTCATTTGATTGAAACGTATGACTGCTAAAACACAGTGGATACATGTGGTGTGAAAATCAAGGGTGGAGAAGTATTAGGAGAGGCTCAGACAGTAGGAGACTCAAAATAGTTCATTGCCAGAGACCGTGTTTCATCTTGGAAGTCCTCCAGTGCTATTGGTTTTATTTCTTTAAAGGCCTGTGTTCTGAGGCCTGGTTTGTGGCATTGACTGAGATCCATCTTCATGGAACAGTCAGTAAGACTTAAAAGGAAGACCTTACTGTTCTGTTATGCAGCAAAGCACAACAATGTCCCAAATACACCCTGTGCCTGGCAATTCTTAGTATCAACTAATTGATTGTATTTACTACTACGCTTAAGTACCTAATAAGATAAATGTATCAGAGGTAATATTATACTTGCTATTCAGCACATGAACATTGCCTACTTCACACGGAATTAAATATAGCAGTTCTTGATATCCCTCATAAATGCATTTTGCAGCTGATCTTTGGATAGGTTTAGGACTGTTTAAATGTTTTGTCTTGTACTGCTAACAGTGCTAAAACATGAAATTCAGAGCAATACCTGGACTGTTTCTTTTAGTGGCATTTTTTTGTCCTATCTCCGTGGGGTTTTTTTTTTCTTCTGTGCCACCATGTGCCAAAGTTTGTGGAGCCTTGCAGAGAACTAGGTCAGTCTTGACTTGGTTAAAAATAACTCATCAAAAGAAGGATCTTTGTCAGTTCTCTGTCTTGTTCTTGCTACGTAGTGGTGTGAACAACTGTTGCACCTGAGAAGCTACCTGTTAAGTGAGATTTTTCTGAAGAAAAATTAAAAATTCTTGATGAATAACTAATCGGTATTGCTTTGTCCAGTTGATGATAGGTGAGAGACTGTAGTTAGAAAACTGTGTCAGGCTGTGGTCTGCAATTAGTGAAACAGATTGAGATAAATGCAGTGACAGGAGTTGATCTATTGAACCGTGGTTGCAGAATAACAAGATTAGAAGGTAACAAACTGTGAGGAAAGAAAGGTATTCAATCTAGGAAAAGCACAAAAGAGGTTTTCATGGATCTTTCGTGTGTAGTGATGGTGAGGTTTTCTGCTTCAATAGCACAATGATTAGGAAATTTTTTTCAACTTCCCTTATACGTCCCCAGTTTACATTAAACTGTAGAGATGGTTAATTTTTGTGGTAGCTGAGGTGAGTGGATTATATGACTTCAGTAGAGCACCTTTGTAGGACAGCGTATTCTAGTACCCAATGTGAGGCTGTATTCCAATAAAACTTTAATTTGGAAAACATCCTGTCATATCTGTTTATGTTTGCAAAGAACTTTAGAATTCTCATCAATGAATTGCTGCATATGGGATACAGAAATAACATTGTAGACATTATGTTTTTCATTTTAAACTGTGAATCAGAATCAGTCTGTGATTGTAGTTAATTATTATTAAATCTAAAACTGAAGGCAGGTTATTTTTAAATTTTTAGCTTTTTTTATCTGAAGTAAACCATTAGGGTTTTTTTAAATGTATTGCTTTTCATTACATGGTTATTGTCAATATGCATAGTGAAACTAAAAAATATACTAAATGCTGAAGCACAAGTATATTCATATGGTCTGGTTTAACTCAAGATTCTATCAAACACTGTAAAATGAACATGAAAACTTGTCTTGCACCTCTGGTCCATGATTTATGATATTGTTCCTGGTGGTTGTTTCAATTAAACGTAAGAGAAGACTTTCTTACTGTGAGGGTGGTCAAACACTGGAAGAGGTTGCTCAAGGAGGTTGTAGAGTCTCCCTCCTTGGATATACTCAAAATCCAACTGGGCACAGCCCTAAGCAACCTGCTGTAGTTGAGTCTGCTTTGAGCAGCGGGAGTGGAGTGGATGATTTCCAGAGGACCTCCCCAAGCTCAACGATGCTGTGATTCTACATAGGATTACTCTGAGTGTATTAATTAAAAAAAAAAAGTCTTGCATCAAAAACACAAACATGAAAATTCCTGTGAAGTCACAGTAGGACTACTAAAGTACCTCAAATTAAGAATGTGCTAGTAAAATCAGCACCAAAATGCATATTCTTTCTTGCTTCGTATCAATATGATTTTTTTTAAGTGGATAGGCTTGTGTTAATGTCCTAGTTTGGATGAGGTGATACAAAAGGTCCTCCTTTGAGTTTGCTCACCCCTCTCTCCTGTCAGCATATATGATGTGTATTGTAACTTCCAGCCCTCAAAAGTTTTCTTAAAGTCTTGCCTCTTACCACCCTCTGGTATGGAACAGTAGGTACTTCAGTAACTCTCTCCAAGCAGATGAAATATTTATCTTTACTATGTAGGTGGTATGCATGTTGTTTCATTTATTTTTTTACCATTGAAGCTTTTGTATGAATAATGCCTACAGATAACGGGCTTGATTTGCCTCGTAGAAGAACCTGGGGTTGGGGGGACTGTGATGTGCTGGAAGACTCTCCCAAAGAGGTTTCCGAGTTCTGGAAAATGTGTTTCACCATGTTTGATAAAGATGTGATTGGTTCCACTTCACCTGGAATTTTTAAAAGTTCTCAAGTCTTAAGTTTTTTTGGTTCACAAACCTTTCCAAGTTCAAGGACTTCTTATTTGTTCTGAGTTACTATTTTTAAGAGTTCTAGAATGTATGTGTTTGAAATGGTGCCCATTGTCAACATACTGCTTTCTATGCATGTCTGATCTGTACCAACTCCTGATATTGTTGATGCTGCTGTTACTACTTTGCAGTATGATGATTGAGTGTGCAATTTCATAATTTACAGCTACTGCACTGAGGTGTTCTTTTCTTCTATATCAACAGCTTCCAGCAATTCTGGAGCTTCACAGAGTTGTTGGCCTTAATCCAGTTAATTGCAGTAGTGTGACCTCAGGATCTTCATATCTGAGGAGATTAAAACAGTCATGGAGCATTTTGTCTTGGAGATAGTTCTGCATTCCTCAAAGAGTTTAAGGAAATTCCTTATCCTTTCTCTTCCTACATAGATGAAACCCTAAACATAAATCTCAAAGAACCAGTCACTTGATTATTTTTTCTGTTATCCATCCCACCCTCCCCTCCCCTGTCGGTATAGCTTATTACCTCTTTACTATCCTCCTTCAGTGAGTTTATACGTAGGCTGTTTTGAGTATGTTCAAGCATGCTGTCAGTCAGCAGAGGAGTCTCCACTAAATGTTTGCATTTAACAATTTTACTCAACCTCCAGTAATGTTTCTGATTGGGTTAAATTCTGTGTTTGAAACAGAGGACTCTTTTAGCTAGCTATGGGTGGGAATATGACAGCTACTTGTTCAGCAGCATAAGCGTATGCTTTTTTGTTGGTTTTTTTTGTATCCTTAGCTTTTTCCTTTTCTTGATGCTCACATCTGCTTAATTACTAATTCAGTTTTAACTGAAGGTTTTTTTTCAATCTGGCAGTACCAACTAGCTCCAAACAAGATAATTTGTAGTCCAGCACTGGCCTTGAAATTGCCCAAAGCCATTTCTGCCTAATGATTTCATAGGCTCCAAATGCCTGCATCGTTGCTTCCTTTCATAAGAAGCTTTTCCAGAGTCTGCTCAGTTATTCATCTCTCAATGCTGGGCTCAGGATCCATAAGCTTTTTCTGTGTTAGGTGTAGTCAAGTACATCAGTCTTCCAGGATACAGTGCTTTAAAAAAAAAAGGAATAGTTCTTGCTGTCGCACTGGTTTTGATTGCTAGCTGTCTCTTGAATCTTCACTGCTTTAGTTCTGTCAGTTATTGAAACTTAGTGTAATTATTTTTGGCATTAGGTTGGGTACAGGCAATTTATTTTAGATGTTGATGCCTCAAAGTTTTTGTTTGAATTGTAACCTGTCAATTTAGGTGCTCTTCTTTCCTTGTGGCACTTTTTGCAGTCCAACCAACCTACTGAAACTAATGTACTGTATTCAACTATATGGAATTGTTTTCTTTTAGGTAACAAACTTTAGAAAATACCCTGACTTCTGTCCAGATATCATGCTGCATAAACACTATAATGGGAAAATACAAGTAACAGAGGTGCTGTAGGACAATGTGGGAAGCGTAATGCAGACATAGCCAAGGGATTTAATGCAGCTAGCTTTTGTTCAGCCAGATTTGAGCTGCATGCACAGCCCTAGACCTGCTGATCCTCTTGGCACTTCTTTGGGACTCGTCAACTTCCTGCACCTTCCTGTCACAGGTTTTACAATGGCTTATCTTTATGAGGTCCTAGAATCCTGGTGCCTGGTAAGGAAATACCCAAGCAGCTTTTTGTTGAGCCATATCTAGCTCAGCTGTAGTTAATAAACCCATCCATTTGTCTGATTGTACGGAGTTACCAAAATCTATTTCCTGTTTCAGTTAGTCTGTATGCTTCAGCATACAGACTAACTTGTGGATCATGTGGTTCAGTTGCTGCTATGTGAAAATGTAGCTGACTCTTTCAGTTGGAGCTTGTCTGCAAGCAGGACTCCTCTGGCCTTCTGAACTGTGTCCTCTGAAAGCCAGGAAATCTCTCAGGACAGCTTTCTCTAAGCCCAGTAACAATCCATCCCAGTAGTTATGAAAATGAACAGATGTGTCAAGAGACTGGATTTGCCAAACAGGGAACTTGACTGAGCTCTGGTGGGAAGGGTGAGGAGAGAAATTAGTGCCCATGGATGCAGATGAGGCTGAGATTCTCAGTGCCTTTTCTGCATTGATCTTCACAGTTAAGGTCTCATGGGCCTTTGCCTGGAGATGGGATTGAAGGAGGAGAGAAGCTAGTACAAGAAGATTGATGAATCTGTTGAGAAATATTGAGTTCATGGGATTAGATGGGATGCTTCTGAGGGTGCTGAGAGCACTAACTAATGTCATTGCAAGTCAGCTTTCTCTTTGAACAGTTGTAGAGATTGGGGTGGGCCTTAGTCACTGGAGAAAGATGTTGCAGCCATCTTCAGGAAGGGCAGGAAGGTTGATTTGGGGAACTGCGGGCTGGTCTGCTGCATTTCAGTCCCTGAAAAATTGTGGAGCAAGTCTACTTGGAAGCCATTTCTAGGCATATGAAGGTGAAAACAGTAATTAGGATTAGCAGGCATGGATTTACTAAAGGTAGTTGTCAAACAGACTGTCTGCTGTGATGGAAAGACTTGAACTGTGGTTGAAGAGAGAAAAGCAGTGATGTCATAGAATCATAGAATGTTTTGGGTTGGAAGGGACCTTCAGACGTCATCTAGTCCCAACCCCCCTGCAAGGAGCAGGGACATGTTCAACTAGATCAGGTTGCTCAGAGCCCCGTCCAACCTGGCCTTGAATGTTTCCAGG
>NW_009260493.1:5583543-5596041 GCF_000687185.1 Egretta garzetta
AGGTCCCTCTCGGCAGGGCTGCTCTCGATCCTTTCTTCCCCCAGCCTGTACTGATACCGAGGGTTACCCCGACCCAGGTGCAGGACCTTGCACTTGGCCTTGTTGAACCTCATGAGTCATCTACCTTGACTTCAAGAAGGCTTTCACCATGGTTTCCAAAAGCATCTTTGTCTCATTCAGAACATTACAGTCTAGATGAGATTGCTAGGTAGATAAAAAGACAGTCTGGATCATTGAGCTCAGAGAGTCCGGCTTGCGACATACCATGCTTAGTATCCTATCAGTGACCTGGCACAAGCAGGACTGCACCCTCAGCAAGTTTGCAGGTCTTTGATGCAGAGGGGTGTGCAGTCAGTATGTTTGAATACATGGCTGCTGTCTGGAGGGACCAAAATTTCTCAAAATTCATAACAAAAGACAAAACCACCTTTCCATTGTATGGAACACAGGGTAAGAAAAGGGAATAAAAGAACACAGATTCTTCATTGTATTTCTGAAATGAAACAGCATCTGTGGCATTGTTTGGAGAACCTGAAGTTCTGCATTCTCCTTCACTGCTAAAATCCATGCATATGTGTGGATACTTCTTTATGTTCTGAATGAATGCTTTAGAGGTTTGTTTTACAAGTTAAAAGTTTGAACTATAGCAAGCTTATATCAGAAAAGACTGGAAGGTACCGTTTGCAATTGTCTGGCTTTTTCACTTCTTAAAAATTCTAACCTCGTCATTGAAATTCTTCAAGGAGAAGTTTGGGGCAGACCAGTTCTCTAACTTCATCAGTAACACGCTATTCAATTTTGTGAATTATTTGAAAAATCTTCATTTTGTGTTTGTGAATTACTTCTGACGATGTAATACTAGAAATGTTGAATGCTATTCCCTTTCTGTTGCAGTTACTGAAGACAGACAATATAGCTGCTAATGGAATAGCTAATAGTGACATAGGATGTTTATTATGTGCTTTCTTGATGTTTGGAGGGGGGTGGTGTTTGTTTTATTTAAATGAACATGACCCCAGTTACTCTCTCTTACTCTCTTGCATCAGCTCTGTAGAACCTCTAAAGCCTAGGTGAAAGAAAAGGTGGATAATTGGAAAAAACTTAAGTTTTAGACTTGATGCTTTTGCTTATCGTGAGGAATCATGTCTCATGGTGAAGTTGTTACTGAAAGATTGTATATATGAAGTTGTTAAGAGCATTTAATGCAAGGCATGCTGCTCTTAAATGTATGAAATCTCTTTGGAGCAGTTTGTGTTTTAAGTTTCTTTGTACAAGTAACTATGTGTTTTGTTTCAGATTATGGAGCTTTGTGGTGCAAAAAGACTTGGCTATTTTGGAAGAAGTCAATTTTACATTGCTCTGAAACTTGTTGCTGTGGCCCAGTCTGGTCTCCCTCTAAGAGTGGAAAGCTTAAATACAGGTAAATCACAGGGCTGGTGGGGAATTGAGTAGCTAAGCAGAATTACTGTATGTGACTCTCAGTTTCTTATAGAGCAATCTTGTAAATTAGTGTGCTATGTCTTTATATACATGTTGCTAACTTTAAAAAAAAGTCATGGGTAAACTAGAGGGAGGGTATTCTTACTATGCAATAAATGCAAGGTGAAATACCTTACTCTTACTAAGTGTTGTGTTCATCATGATGTAAATGAACAACTGTTACTGACTATTTTGTAGGTACAAGTTCATTCTATAGGTTACTAATGTGAGAACTTGTGTGCTCTATACTCTGAATAAAGTACTAATATGTGAATTGGAAGGAAAAGAATAACACAACATTTGCAGGCTTTTGTACTCTCTGAGTTTATGAAGCCTTGATTGCAACAAGTGAAAGGTCATCTTTTCTAAAGTCACATTCCTTTGCGCTTGGCTTGACAGTTTTAGCACAAATATGAAGATATGTGGTTTAAGATTTTTTTTTTTCTAGTGAAAAAACTGACTTGTAAAAGATGTTTGAAGTCTGGTATCAGCCAAAACACCTGTTATCCTGCTTTTCAAAGGTCAGCTGTGGTGTGGCTAGTGAAATAGGAACAGGAGAAAAAAAACACTCTAGGAAGATGGTTCAGAACAGCAGAAAGAGCTTTGATATGAGGCTCTACTGTAGCTTTCTGAGTGACATAAGTGGATCCATGTCGATGTTGCTCTGTGAGATGAAAAGAAACTTAGGAAGATGAAGTAGTGAGTTTTAAGCCACTGTAGCCCTTTGCAGCACAGTGCATGAGTCACAACTTAGAGCTATCTTTGGAGCACAGCTTTGCATTAAGGTGACTTCCCTAGTAGATTTTATGTCTGCAGAATGTGTGTTATGATATAGTTTATATATGCTAGTAATTAAAAGAAAGCTTAGGAGTTTTATGTGTCTAAAGGATACAGATTAAACAGAGTAGTTAAGGAGACTATGTTAAAAACTATTTGACAGGATGATGTATTTGGCACAGCTATAAAAAAAGAAAGGAATCATTGTGTATGCTTTTACAGTTATGTTTATTCTAGGCTTGTACAAACAGCTTTCATGGTTTTCTGTAGCTTTTCGGAAAAGTGCATGGTTTCAGTCAACGTTCTGCTAGTGTTCAAGTTCCTTTCTGCTCATAAGCCACCCTATATTTATGAACAGTTTTCCTGATGAGTGTTCCCAAATCTAAAGCTTAAGCAAGTTGTAGAAGCATGCCCTAGAATCAGAAACTTTGCAAAGGGACCTTTGACTCTTCATATCTGATAGAACTGGGACTTGATATAATAATCGGGATTTCTCATCAAATGCCTGTTAAAGACAGCAAAGACTAAAACCTGTGTATGTAGCTTTTTCCAGGGTTTTTATATGCTTGGTTTTATTTTAAGGCAAGATACCTTAACTGGAAGGAGTTTTCCTATTTTAAAAAAAAAAGTCAGAAGAAATTGGAAGAAAGGCATTGCAATGAAGGTACAAATTAATTCCAAAATAGAAAATAAGTTGCTGTAAAATCAGCAGCCATTGGAACTTTCATAATGGAATACATTTCTTTGATTCATGACAATACTAGAAATACTTGTAATGGGTTCTAGACTTCTAGGAACAAACTTCTGTAACTGGTTCCAGACCTACTAAATACAACAAGTACAATTGACGGAACATTTATTTTTACCCTAACTGTTTTTAGCTTTGGTTGTCTGTTGCCTTGGTTGCAGTGGTTCCAGTCCTGTCTGTGAAGTTCCTGCTCCTAGGATGATTCAAGTGTTGTAGCAGCTACTAAACAGCTAAAATACAGCAGGCTGAAGACTCATAAAATGATTCTGAGCTTGGGTTACATTCCTTTGAAAACTGGGGTTCGGCAGCCTGGCCAGCTGGGTTCTGCCCACTGTCATCTCCAAGAGGTCTTGAAGATGAACTGTTAGAGCCATCCCAAACTAAACCATATATTCTTTCTCTCTTCAAAGTAAAACATATACAATTTGTTAAAGCTTATATTTTAGGACATCTACTTTTTAGCTCTGCATTCTATGTGTGTTTTATTCAATGATTGTCTTCATGCTATTCACTCTTTTGGTATTTTCTCTCTTGTTTCTTTTGCTCTTTGGTTCACTATTTGTCTCAAGCAGACAGGAGGCTTGCTTTATGTGAGTTGCTGAGTGAAGACTACAGTCAAATTTTGAGTGCTAAGTCCATCCAACACAAGTGTCATCCAGTTGATTCTTAGTTAACTAAGTGCTTTTTTGATTACTCAGATGTGCAGTGTAGCAAAAATACTGGCTTTGGTTATTATACTACAAGCCTCTCAATCTGTTTTACCTTTGCTGTCCCAGAAAATTTTCTAAAAATTGTAAAAAATCCTAAAAATTGAGAAACTAATGTGCAGTGTCTGTTTCAAAGTAATGTTTATTTTCTAAGTTAGAAATACTGGTTTTGGTGAAGAAAATGTTGACAAGCATGTGGGCATAACAAGTACAGAGAACTTTCTCATTTATTCAATATCAAGATTTAATTCTGTTCCTAACAGCTATCGCATTTATAATTGAGGGATTTCTGAATGGTAACAAATGTTGTAGTGTTAAAATGAGGTTTTTCTGCTGTTACGGGGAAAGACAGCGAAGAGAGAGGTAAAAATGGCAGATTTCAATTGGCCATGTAGAAACTTAGTACAGTAAAACAAATCTATATTTATCTAGTCTTGTTTTTAAAGAAGCCAATAGAGTATTTTGTGTTCCTTCTGAGCCTTCTCTATTATTTTGTGCAGTAGTGCTAGATATCTCATGCCAAAGCCTCATGTGGGAGCAATCAATTGCATAGACTTCCCTTGTGTCAGTTGGATGTTCTAGTGTCTGTATTATACCCTGTTTTGCAAGCACACACACTTTCACTTGTCTGTAATGACTTTTTCACTTTTTGGCTGGCTGTAGTTCACAGTTTACGTGAATAACTTCCCTAATGCAACGTGGGGTACAATGCTAATGTGAAAATGGGCATCTAGGAATGAGGAAGGCATCAGGAATTGCTTTAACAGTGTTTCCATGTGATGGGTAACTGCAAATTTAGCAAAGAGGCTGTGTTGCATGCTCCTTCCCTGTGATGAAAGCTGTTTGGCACACTGATGTGTGCTTAGTGACAGAGGCTTAAATGAAGAATTTATGTTCTTCCTGAAGTGTTGTTCTTTAATACTGGATAGATACATAAAGGAGTCTAGAGCTGTCGAATACTATGAATTCAAAGGACAGTCTTCAAATACAAATAAGTTTGATGTTTATATAATAAACATAAAAATGTTTTATGTGATAAACTATATGCAGTTTCATCTCATATTTTAATACAGTTGTTAGTGCTGCTGATTTATTTTCCATACCAAAAGTAATCAATCTAAGCAGTCAGCGAGAGAAATTAAATTTGACCCATGCTTGTAAATTTGTTTTGTGTTGGAAAAATAATTTCCAAGTAAGGTCTGTAGCAAATTAGCAGTTTATTTTTATTTACAGTGGACCAGTAAGAAAGTTATGGTTGGGATTCAGAAAAATGGTAGAAATCTTGAAGAGAAAAATCAAAGACTTACACAGCCTGATTTTTATGTCGGGCTACTCTGAACTGTGGTACATAAAGCTGAGGACCTCCTAGCATTTTGTAGAAACTTTTGCTTTATAGGTGTTGGTAACAAAGTGAGGTGATACTGGAATTTTTCCAGTTCTATCCCAGTAAAACAGCTAATTTAGATTCTGTTGTAGAAAGTTGTACATAGATGTGTTTAAACAGTGGTTGCAGTTTTTTCAGTAAGACTAGATTATACTATCTGTTGTAAATATAAACACGACATCAGCTCGCAAAAAGATCATGTTGAATGCACTGCAGTATTTTAGCATTTGTTTTGCTGATGAACCATTCTGTATGAAGACTGTCTTACACGTGCTAGAAATGGTAAATAAACTTTGAAAATCACCTTTCAATAATTACATATTAGCAAAACTAAGAAAAAATGAGCTAAATCCTGATTATCTGATTGCTACTGCATTTAATGCAGAGTTGTAGAGCAAAAGTGTTATGGAGCTATGTGAAGACCTCTTTGTATACCAAAACAAGACCTTGGGTAGCAAGAATTGTTAAGTATAATGCATAAAGGTTATTTGCTTTTTTCCGACAGGCAGATGTTGGCTTAACTATAGCAGCAGTCTCTATTTAAGTAATTGAGGCATGTGTGAAATTTTAACTACAAAATAGAATTGCGTTTTTATTTTTAAGTGTCATACTTCTATATAGTAAATGGCCTGCTCTCTTTTTTTTTTTTAACAGTGAAGGACCTCCCTCTTCCCAGATTTGTTGTGTCAAAGAATGAACAAGAAGCAAGACACACAGCCTTGTATTCTTCAGATGCTGATAACCCAGCTTCATATTCAGGTGTGATTCCTCCTCCACCTGGCAGAATACAAGTCAAAAAAGGCTCTGTGAGCCATGATGCAGTTCAGCAACGTACATCAACTGATCAACAGGTAAATTAACTTAAAAATTTAGATGGGACTCTTAACTAATACTTTTCTGCATAGTTGTCAATTTGATAGGGCTTCTAAGCTTTGCTTTCGATATAGTTTCTTAAAAAAAAATCTCACTGATCTATATTATACAAGACCACCATATATGCTGCTGAAATACTTGCATGTAGGAGAGACTTTTTTTTATCAAGTCTTATAATCTGTGTTTAAAATGTTGGTGGACTGGATTTCTAGTCCTTCAACATGCTCCTGTATCTTTAAATCTAAAATACTTTATTTAGAATTTTTTTTTTTAAATTCTCAGTTACTTTTCTCTGCCTTGCATATGATTATTCAGCTATTTACCTGTTAGGTAGAGGCAGTAGGAACCAGAAATAAGAGAAGCTTTCACATAGCTTTTTATTGTGTTCTAATAATGAGAAAACTGATTTCCTTTTGCTCACTGGTCCTTTCATCTTCAGCTATAGGATATCTGAATAATTGACAACTGTAAAGGCTTACAACTCTGTGCCTCCTCATAACTTCTTGGTTTTTATAGTCTTTACACTGTCTTTTCATGGGGAAATATTTTTTCTGATTGTCTTTTCTACAAACAAGAACACTGAGTGCAAATTACAAGTTTTGCTGGGTGTATGTGTGTCTGTGCATAACTGCTGAGTGACCTGTTTTCTTCCCCATGGTATGCTCTTTCCTGGGCTTGTTTTGTGAAGAGTTGAGAAACTTGCAAACATCCCTTAATCTCCCTGAGAATCCAGGAATCACTCATAAACATGTATTAGTCTCTCTGGGAATAACCCAGACTGATCCAATATAAAGAGAAAGCAAATTAGCAGAGGCCATCTATAATCAGTGTTTAGCTGCCACTTCCTTTCTCCCAAACTGGAGGTGGAGACTGTAACGAAAGGAGGGCTGGCAGTAGATCTGAAGATAGCCTGTCTTTTGTCTAGTTTGGGTTAGGTGTGTTTGAGAGTGCTCCCAAGTGCTTTGTGAATAAATCAACAATTGCAGATCTCCTTGATCTGATGATGGGGTTTTAGTTTTGTTGAAATAGTTTTTTTGTATGCTTCCATCATAGTGTTGAGTTTTAGTGAACAGCTGCAGTTTGATACAATAACCTGTACTGGAGTAACTTTAAAATGGCAAAATGATGTTTGAGGCCTTTGGGTTCTGGATAAAGCAGCCACATATTCACAAAGGTGTGTAAGCATCCAAATTTAATTTCTTATCTTGGCTGATAGGAGCAGCTTGGTAGCTCTTTCACACAAGTCTGTATGGGATCATCAGAATAAAGAAACTCTGTGTAAGTCCTTTGAGAGATCTGGCCCAGAAAACAGACTTGGAGCAAATGTAACAGACAACACAGCATTGAGTCCAGGAGTTTTAAGCTGTTTTCATGGTCTAGAACATCAGGAAAGTGTTGTCTGATTTTGTACCCTATTGTAAAACTGCATTTTCTGTGGTTGATTCTACATTTCTGACTGTACAATGAATCCATTCGAGCAGCCTTCTTGTCCCAGTCTTAATATTTATTGATTTGGACACCACATTAGAAGCAAGCTGATGAGTTTGAATCTCCTTAAGCTGAGAAAGGGGCTTGAGCTCAGGTTTCTATAAATACTCTAATTGGTTTATTTTCCAGAAGACAGATACAGTTTTTAGTCACGTTTTTGTAGAAATTGCTGATCCAGTTGTCTTTACCTGGCGATACCACTCAAGATTTATAAAATCTAGAAGGAGGTTCAGATTGTGAATCCTCATTGTATGCCACCTCTTTCAGTGATGAGAATGAGAAGAGCTGAAGTCTGAGAAGTAAATTACAGCAAGTCATTTTCCTAGGGATGACTGTTCTTTCTGGAGGAATTTGTGTCAAAGTCAAGTTTGGGTATTTCACTCTTAGAGCTTGTCATGTAGCTGTTAGATACTTCATTAGTGAGTCTGGGGTTTGAGTTGTTTCCCCCCCTTTAAAACTGTTTACTGGCTTTGGTAATATGTCTGGCGCTTCAAAATACATTGATTTCATGGCATACTCTGTCTGAAATATTATTTGTGTGAAATCATAAGATATCTTTATAAACTGGGTTTGTTCATATGCAGCTTTCCATATGAGTGAAATTTGTCATGCATAGGTTAGTATCTTAGAATTACAAACAATTTATGTAAAAGAATTTGACTTGAAGTATTGTGTGCTGAAATGTCCTAGCTAAAACTATTTCTTTATCAGTGTGTTATTTTGGCAGTTCCACTCGGTGAGCTTCACTCAGGGGCAGGGCATCAGGAAATGGCAATCAGGTGTTTCCAAAGAGCAGCTATAAATGAGTTCATCTTTTAAAGTAAGCTGGAGCTAAGTTCAGTAACATCCTTTTTATATCTCTAGCCATTTCTGTGGTGCCATTTTTAGTTTATAATGGCTAAATATTATGTAAATATAGCACTGTCCAGAAGCTTGTATCTTTTAAATATTGTTAGTGCTAATAGAAGATGACTGAAGTTGTGCCCAGCTGTCATGGAAACTACAGAACTGATTCTAGGAGTCAAGCCAAGTAATGAAAGATGCCTTTACTCACTAGATGGCATGTTGACTGCACATCCTAGTGGAGATAAAACATTGGGGGAAATTTTTTTCCTGCTGGCATAATTTCTTCTTCCTAAATAATAGAGGCTAAATAAATTGGAACACTTCTGCTGACAATGTGACATATATACGAGCACTTTTGTTGACATAGGTATGTTAACCACAGTGTATATATAGACCTCTGTGCCTGGGTAGTATCAGCTATGCTACTAAAAATGTTAATTTAGGCTAATCTTGAGAATCTAGATTCTGAGTTCTTGTGGGTTTTGGTGTGTTTTGTTGTTTTTTTTAAAGAAATCCTCCTAGTAGAATTAGGAGCTGTCACTGTAGATGGAAGCTTTTTTTATTTTTTTGAAGGAATAAGACAAACACACTAAAAGCAGTTTCTTAGAAGCAGCAGCAACAACTGAGATTAGGAAGCATTTTCTGTCTTCTGAAAGTAGCTTTTGAGTGACTAAATGTTCTCAATATCAGTCTGTTAGATATTGCCTTTGAATGTTTTATCTTTTGTGTTAAAGCCAAAAAGCAAATACTTTTCCCCAGTGTCTTTAAGTGTGATCCAGGTGTTGATCACATACTGCTTTAGGATACTTTTAATCAGGCTTGCCACCTTTTCCAGGAGAGGAGGGTGGCTAGTTTCATTTGATATTGAGGTTCTAACAGCTGAAAGAAACATGACAAATGCTCATAGGCTGAACTTTGCTATGTCGGGTGAAAAGAAAAGGTACACATCTACTCATGTGTGCATTAAGCATAATACTAGTGCTCTACATTATATCAATTTATTGCTGCATCATTGCAGCCTTAAGAGGGGACAGCTCAAATTTGGCAGCTGTAGCAGTCAAAATTTGATCATTTCAGCTTTTTTTAACTGTGTGAGAAGTTGTGTGACTTTCTTTTAAGGTTTTGCCAGTAGTCCATTTCTGTTCACTTCTGTTTTGTAGATTGAACAGGCAATTCCGCATAAGATATATCTGGTATTAAATAAATTGTTTGGGAGCACAGAGCTGGAAAAGATGTCCTGTGCCTATTATCATGAGAAATTGTATTAGATTAGTGTTCCAAAAGTAGTCGGGGTTCTTTCTTGAAATTGCAACCTTTTATCCACACTGGCTGTGTTGGGGAAAACTATTCCAGAGCCTTAGTAGGAAGAGTGTGGAATATTCCTAGAAATTTACACTTAGCTTTACTCAGATCAGGTAATACCTGTTCTTTTAACAGCTTTGTCCTTAGTATTTGCTGCAGAACACCACTAGTACTTACTGGAGAACAATTGTATTCCCCTTTACCTTTGTTTTGCTTAACAAAACAATCCATAGTCTCAGTTTCATCTCATAAAGTAGTTACCAGTAATCCTCCTAATCCTTCTCTGCCTTTGATCCAATTTGAATTTGTTCTTATTGAAAATATTTTACTAGATTTGTATTTCTTGTTCCAAATGAGATCTCACTAGTGTTAATACCATTTTGGAGGGTACTTCCCTACTTCTGCTTGATATATCTCACCTCATATACCTTAGCAGCTGTGAATAAAGCAAATCTGTCAAATATGACATATTGTAGTGGTCTGATAGTTGACCTGTGTATCCAGTCTTCTGTTTTCAGCTGATTGATTCTCATTATGCACTTTGGTATTAATTTCTATTATGCAAGAAACTGTATTTTATATTTTAAAACTTGATAGTTTTCTGTTACCTATGTCCTGAAAGGAATCTATCCATCTGATGCCTCCTTACATTTGTTGTCAGAATTCATCAGCATGCTATCTAGTGTGCATAAACAGTTACCTAAAGTATCAAATTAGGTCATTCCCCCAATCAGTCATTCAGGAACATTATTAGAAACTTCCCTTCAATCCCGTAATTCCCATTCTTGTACAGTCCAACTTTGCTCCTTCTGTAGCCAGTTCTTTTGTACCTTTGATTCTTGTATTAATCTCCACATTGTTGGAATAATCTTGTATGGCACTCTGCTGAAGTAAGCCGAGGTTCAGGTGAAATGTAGTGCAGTTCCTTTGTCTAGAAAATCACAAAAATAATGTCAGCCAACTTAGGTGAAATTTCCCATGCTATGATTGATCCCTTTTCCATTTGTCTTTGTGTTTTTAATTATTTTCTTCAAAATCTAGTATAAACCTTTCAAGCTGTTGAGGTTAGACTAACAAGTTTGTAATTGGCTGAATGACACCTCCCCTCTCTAAAAACATGTAGTGCTGCATGTGGAGAAGTTCACATTGAACTGTGGACTATTTTGTTCTTCAGTACGAATGCTAGTTGATGACAAAAATATGGGTTCTGCAATGCAATTACCATCACTAGCATAATCTTTCTTCATGATGGATCTGTTCCCTGACTCTTATGCAGGCTGTGTGGTATCAGGACCTGGATCACAACACCCTTAGAGCTACCCTTCGGATACCATGTCTGGCTTCATTGTCTCTGGAATTCTCCTTAGGAGGCTTTCTTCTGGCCCCGAGGTGTGAGATCCAGGAAAAGGTTTATAATCTCATTTGACTCGTGTATGCTTGCAATGCCCTGTTGAGGTTGAGATCCCTCCAGAGTTGCTTTAGCACAGTATTGTGTTGCCTTACGCCAGTTTGTTTGACTTATCTTCACTAAGGTTCTTCTTTTAGTGCCATATATTGTATCACCTTTTTTAACTAACATGCTATTTTTAGTAACTGCTTGTCAGTCCAAAAAAATTCCAAGTTCTGAGTCCTTTGTAATGTCTTGGTTTTGTAATTCCAGTCTGACAAAAATCATGCTTTTTTACAACTTCATTAATGTGTTTTATTTTAATTAAGATGGTTTACTTAATTTTTGCCTGTTAGCTATAACATTATTTTTTTATCAGTTATTGATAAGAATGTTCTCAGCAGTTTGATTTAACATGAAAATGCTAAATAGTTATTAACAATTTATGTCAACACGCTTTTATTTAGGTCGACTTTCTGGAATAATTTGAAGAGGAAAAATAAATGTCTTAAGATAGTAAAAACCAGAACATTGTAATTGCTGTGATTTTTATTGAGGTTTTTTTGGAGAGAAAAGTGTTTTAAATGTTTAAAAATAATTGCATTAAAAGTGCTAAACCAGATTTTAATAGTAGTTGATCTAATGATACATCAACTGCAATATGCAGATGGTGAGTAAAATTGTTAAAGTTCCTAAAGAGATTAGGTGGGTAAATTCTGTTAAAATCGATGAAATTCAAAATTGCCAAGTTATCAGTAAACCAGATTAGGCAAACTGTTGTAGGTGTTACATGTCAGGATTTTGAAGAGCAGTTAAGTTAGGTTCTGTACCCTAATACTCGAAAATCTGATCCCAGGTATTTCAGGCTTTCAAAATCAGTTTCTTTTATTAATAGATCGGACAGATGGAAGTGAACAATCCTGCTTCCTCACCTGCAACATACACACTCAGTTTATGAGAGTGGATGTTGCAGTCAAGGAACAGAGGTGGTTCTAATGAACATTTTGCCTCTGTTTACTAAAATGTGAAGCTCGGCGCAAAACTGAAGCAAAAACATGGTTTGTACAAAATTTCCTGGGCATGAGTGACATGAAAATGACAACTTCTCACCCACTGCAAAGGCAGATACATAGTTGATGCTAACTTACATATTAAGGGGTGAATGAACCTGTATGTAGTTATGGTTTCAATAAATCCCTACTCACTGTGTTTTCCCATGGCTGCTTCTGAATTTGAGTCAGTTTCTACAGTCCTGCCTCCTCCCCAGTCTTTTCTGGCTTGCATCTTCCTTCTTTACACTTGCATTGAGCCATTAGTGTTTTGACTGAGGCATTTTATATATATATATATATATATATATATATGTACACGCACACATATTTTTGTATGTATATAACTATATATAACCATATACATATTTAAAAAAAAAAATCAAGGAGTTAGCTCTCTTAAGCTTCTAGTAAGCTGGATCAATGAATGCCATCAGAGTGACTGGGATTGCACTGGG